>NC_091954.1:84516895-85116895 GCF_031021105.1 Erythrolamprus reginae | reverse complement strand
ACATGCACAGTGCTGAAAAATCTGGGCGGGAAAAGATGCCGACCACATGCACAGTGCCAGAAACTCAGCTCTGCACATGCTCAGATTTTTTTTTAATGCCAAAATAATTTCAAAAAAAGGATGGCGGCGCCCACAAATCAGCACCTACCAAACTGGTTCAGTGACATCATCGTGATGTCACCAGCAGATCACTACCAGTTCAGGTCCGAACTAGGAGGAACCCACCTCTGGCTGTATGCTACTTATATATAAATGTAATACTAACTTGTTAAGCCATAGCTGTACAGTCATTATTCCATTTCCTCTGACACAGATACAAGTACGCTTTTCTTCCTTATTTCCATTGTACTCCTCCTGAATATGGAAATACTGCCAGTAAGAAGATAGAATAGCATTTAACATTTTTCTTCCTCAGGACAATAAAGAACAACATATAACTCACTTTTTTGAGAAACTTAAAGGGCCATTTAGATTACTTTGCCATAAAGAGGTGCCCAATATTTGAAACGTTAAAATACAGACCGTCCAATACAGACAGTCCTCAATCTTACAATCACAATTGAGTCCAAAATTTCCATTGCTAAGCAAGGCAGTTGTTAAGTGAGTTTTGTCCCTTTTGCTGTCCTTTTTTTTGCCACAGTTGTTAAACAATTAAGGAAATCTAGCTTTCCCCACTGACTTTGCTTGTTGGAAGCCGGCTGGGAAGATTATAAATGATGATCACATGATTCCAGGACAGTGCAACTGTTGTAAATACTTACCAGTTGCAAAGTGCCCGAGTTTTGATCTCATGACCATGGCGGATGCTGCAACGCTCATCAATGTGAAAAATGGTCATAAATCACATTTCAGTTCCCTTCTAACTTTGAACGTTCACTAAATGGTTTTAAGTCTAGGATTAGTTATATTGGAAAGATAACAGAGGTAATCATCATAACTAAAGGAGCAGAAAGGACATATATTTTTTTGGAGTTCATTGATAATGATTTATAGAAGTTTGAGAGTTATTGATACGTATTAATTCATATCTTGTGTGTTACACAGAACTTTTTGACAATGTTGAAGAAACATCACAAATGGCACATAGCCTAGTAAATTCGGGAGGAGTTTGTTTTGTTCCGTCTTTTAGTGGTTTGCAGGTAAAAAAACTGCCTTTGATTTATTTACTTAAGTGACTTTTTCTTTCAAGTATGATTGCCCTAAATTATACGTAGTCCTTGATTTACAACCATTCGTTTGTGATTTAGTTCGAAGTTATGATGGTACTAAAAAAAGTGATTTATGGCTTATCACTTTTGACACTCTTACTACCATTGCAGCAACCGATTGGTCACATAATCAAAACTTGGGCATTTGGCAACTGGCATGTATTTATGACAGTTGCAGTGTCCCGTGAGTCCTTCTGGATCGGGAGGCATAGAAGTCGAATAAATAATAATAATAATCATGTGATCATCATTTGTAAACTTCCCAGCCAGCTTCCAATGAGCAAAGTTAGTAGAGAAAGGCAGATTCGCTTAACGACCGCATGATTCATTTAAAAATTGCTTAAAAACAAAAAGTTAGCACAATGAGACTGAATTCACTTAACTGCCTTGTTTATCAATGGAAATTTTGGGCTCAGTTGTGATTGTACATCAAGGACTAGCTGTATATATTTTATTCAACTTTCAGTATGTTCTACAATGTTTTCAAGGTAATTAAAAATACATTCTGAATGTTCATATACATGTACAAGTTGCTTATAGACTGTTTATTGCTCTTTCAATTTTCTTCTTACTATGCTGCCTCTTACTGTCACCTGTAAGTTATTCTTTTCCCTAATATTTCAGTCCTTTCTTGAACAATTGTCTATAGAACATATTCCTTTATATTTTATTTCAATATCTGTTTTATTTCAGATACCTGTGAATGATCCTTATGCGTGTACTTCCTTTATGGGGATCACACCTTCTACTACCAAAAAACATCTTGTTCGAGCTGTGTTGGAATCCATCGCTTTCAGGTATTTGGTCATGCTCTTACAACATGATTGGGTTTGTTCTCAGTATGCTTTTTTTGTACTACAGTGTTCCCTCGATTTTCGCGGGTCCGAACTTCGAGAACAGTCTATACCGCGGTTTTTTCAAATATATTAATTAAAAAATACTTTGCGGGTTTTTTCCCTATACCATAGTTTTTCTCGCCCGATGACGTCATATGTCATCATCAAACTTTCGTCTGCCTTTAATAAATATTTTTTTAATAAACTTTAATAAATAAACATGGTGAGTAATAATCTAAATGGTTGCTAAGGGAATGGGAAATTGCAATTTAGGGGCTTAAAGTCTTAAGGGAAATAGTGTTATTTACTTCCGCATCTCTACTTCGCGGAAATTGACTTTCACAGGCAGTCTCAGAATGCATCCCCCGCAGAAATTGAGGGAACACTGTATTTGTATACTATTTATCTTGCTACATATCAGCAGTCATTACAACCAATCAAATTTAGTTTATGTTTTGTCCAGAATTCAGTTTTTCAGAAAATTTTAATTAATTTGTTAATTTCCATTGTAATGCCTCGTACTTTCAGATTTCTTCTTGGAATAAACTTGTTCACTTTCAAGAGAAGGCATCCCAACTCCCTTAAAATACAAGCACATCCATGTAAAAAAATGAATCATCACTGTCATTATATCCCAGGGCATACAAACTATATAAGCTCAAACCCGTGTTTATTCCAATGACTTTTTTGACAGTTGCCTTCTATGCACATTTCTTTTCAGTACCCTGTATTTTCTCCCCATCTTCAAATCCGCTTCTCCATTTGTATTTCATTTTTGGCTACAAAATTTAAGACAATAGATTAGATAGATGGGGTTTATTTTGCTTTGCTCCTTGCTGACTAAATTTTAAATTCCACTTGAGCAACTAAAATGTATATCATACATTTATTTATTTATTTATTTATTATTATTTAGATTTGTATGCCGCCCCTCTCCGCAGACTCGGGGCGGCTCACAGCAAAATAAAACAATTCATGACAAATCTAAATTATAATTTAAAATATTTTAAAAAACCCATTTACTAAACAAACATACATACAAACATACCATGCATAAATTGTATATGCCCGGGGGAGATGTCTCAGTTTCCCCATGCCTGATGACAAAGGTGGGTTTTAAGGAGCTTACGAAAGGCAAGGAGAGTAGGGGCAGTTCTAATCTCTGGAGGGAGCTGGTTCCAGAGAGTCGGGGCCGCCACAGAGAAGCTCTTCCCCTGGGGCCCGCCAACCGACATTGTTTAGTTGATGGGACCCGGAGAAGACCCATTCTGTGGGACCTAATCGGTCGCTGGGATTCGTGTGGCAGAAGGCGGTCTCGGAGATATTCTGGTCCAATGCCATGAAGGGCTTTAAAGGTCATAACCAACACTTTGAATTGTGACCGGAAATTGATCGGCAACCAATGCAGACTGTGGAGTGTTGGTGAAACATGGGCATACCTAGGTAGGCCCATGACTGCTCTCGCAGCTGCATTCTGCACGATCTGAAGTTTCCAAACACTTTTCAAAGGTAGCCCCATGTAGAGAGCATTACAGTAGTCGAACCTCGAGGTGATGAGGGCATTGGCTTTACATTATTTATATTACTCTTTGTTGGCAAATAACAAAATGCATGACCACTGCTCTCAGTTAGGTGATACAAAAGGGCTTCAATATTTTGATTACAGTGATCCCCCGTTTATTGCGTCCCCAACCATTGCGAACAGGGTACTTCGCTATTTTTCAACCCGGAAGTCAAAAATACCATCTACGCATGCGTGCCGGGCACGCATGCGTAGATGGCAGCGGCTTCCCTGGGTCTTCCCCCTCTTGCTGGCGTCAGCGAGGAGTTTCCCCACCGCCCACGCAAACTCCTCGCTGCCGCCCGCCCTTCGCCCGCCCACGCCGTTCATTCTCGCCGCTTTTGAGCTAAATCCGGGAGCGAATTCGCTCCCGGATTTAGCTCAAAACCGCCGATAGCAAGCGGCAAGGAACAGCTTGTCTCGGCGCTTTCGAGCTGTCAGCTCGAAAGCGCCGAGACAAGCCGTTCCTTGCCGCTTGGTATCGCCAGTTTTGAGCTCAAAACTGCCGGTTTTCAGCTCAAAACCGCCGATAGCAAGCGGCAAGGAACGCCTTGTCTCGGCGCTTTCGAGCTGACAGCTCGAAAGCGCCGAGACAAGGCGTTCCTTGCCGCTTGGTATCGCCGGTTTTGAGCTCAAAACCGCCGATAGCAAGCGGCAAGGAACGCCTTGTCTCGGCGCTTTCGAGCTGTCAGCTCGAAAGCGCCGAGACAAGGCGTTCCTTGCCGCTTGCTATCGGCGGTTTTGAGCTGAGTCCGGAAGCGAATTCGCTTCCGGACTCAGCTCAAAACCGGCGATACCAAGCGCCCCCCGGACCCCCAACCCGGGTTTGGGGGGCTGCTAGGAAGCCCTCCATGCCGGCGGCAAACAGCCGCCCCGCCCCCAATCTTCGGCTCCTCGCTAGCGCTGTGGGAGTAAAAACACCGTCTGCACATGCGCAGACGGTGTTTTTACTTCCGCATCGCTACTTCGCGAAAACCCGCTCGTTGCGGGGGCTCCTGGAACGGAACCCTCGCAACGAGCGGGGGATCACTGTACTGAGAAAGGTACATTATATTAAATGTATTGATTTTAATTGTTACCTCTGCCTTTGTCATATAACGTATAAGACAAAAACCAGAAATCATGTATTTTAATTTGGTTACCTGATAAAATACTGTGGATAGACTAGGAATATATTGCTATTAGTTTTTATACTTTTGTACTAATAGCACTTTTTATATCATTGGATCATTGGAATTCTCATTAATTTTTCTGTCTTTAAAATGATACAAAATAATTTTCATTTATTAATGTTGACCTTTAGTACCTTTCATGCTTATGCTTTATTTTCTGGGGTTTGAATTCCTGATGTATACTGCTTTAATCTTATGAAAACAGTAACCTAAAATGTTATTAAAAATATACTTTAAAAATACAGAGTTCTTGATTTATTAAGCAGTCTAATTTATTTACTGTAGCTAATTTTAACCCCATTATAAACATGTATTTAAATATATAGTTAACTTTCATTGATTGTTGTTCCTTATGACACTTTATGCTTCTAATATAATTGTTACTTAGTATATTGCTACTTTATTGAATTTCTCCCTCCTCATCTATTTTTTTAAGAAACAAACAGCTGTACGATATCATTACAAGAGAGTTGGGCTTTCCATTTATTTCCATTAGGTATGTTTATATTGTATCCAAAATATTGAATATGAATATTGAATATGAATTTATATATTAAATAAGTTTGTTGCATGAACTTTAGGGCCCAATAGTTAAGTTAGAGCCAGCATAATTCTGTTTTAAAGCCATCTCTTGCTGTAAGCCCCTAATCAAAAGATTTCTACTGTTAGCAGCCTGTAGAATTGTTTGCAAAACTGTTGTTAGTCTTTTAATGGCATTTATATATACAGTATATTAATATTTGTCAAATCATTATTTTCCAATTTATTTTTTGGAAAATCTGGGATATTACTCTGGTAATCTTCTCGTAAATACAAACTATGAAATAGGAAGTAGTTAATGTTACTTTTAAGAATGGTACATTTTTACCACACCTCGTATACCGCATCCAGTTTTGGTGGTCACACTATAAAAAAGATGTTGAGATCATAGAAAGAGTGAAGAGAAGAGCAACCAAGATGATTAGGGAACTGGAGGCTAAAATAAAATGAACAGTGACAGGAACTGGGCATGGCTGGTCCAGTTAAGAGAAGGACCAGGGGAGACATGATAGCAGTGTTCTAATATTTGAGGGGCTGCCACAGAGAAGAGGGAGTCAAACTATTTTCCAAAGCACCTGAAGGCCAGACAGGGAATAATGGATGGAAACTGATCAAGGACAGATGCAACCTGGAAATACGGATAAATTTTCTGACAGAGCAATCAACCACTGGAACAGCTTGCCTTCAGAAGTTGTGGGAGCTTCATCCCTGGAAGCTTTAAAGAAGAGACTAGACTGCCATCTGGCAGAAATGGTGCAGGGTCTCCTGCTTGGGCAGGGGCATCAGACTAGATGACCTACAAGGCCCCTTGCAATTCTGTTAATATGTTAATTTCGTCACAACAAAGTACATATTGGAGTACAGTAGTACCTCTAGATACGAGTTTAATTCGTTCCAGAATCGAGCTCGTATGTCGATCAACTCGCATCTCGAACAAATGCCTTTAGACTTTGTTTTTCCCCACCGAGATAACCAGAAGCAAGGATTCTTGCGCCACCTAGTGGAAGCTTGGCTCGTATCCCGAATTTGAGCTCGGGTGTTGAACAGAAATTTTGCTCCCGTCGTGGCTCGTAACTTGGAATACTCGCATGTGGAGCAGCTGGTATCTAGAGGTACTACTGTATTACATTCATGGCTTGCATGAAACATTACTACATATTACAACGTGCATCATATTTGCTTCCATTTCACTTTTTTAACCAGATTAAGTTAGACATTTATCAAAGCATTGCAATATTGCCATGATACACATTGCAGCATTGTATGTTGGCAGTATTCTAAGACCACTGGTACAAAGACAGAGAGATGACTTGATATGCTGATAAATCCAACCAACAGTAATGCTGACTTTATTATCACTGCCATGCTGGAAATATGGTTCTTCAGAAAGGTTATCCTGGCAAAAACATGTTGAATATTCCTGCACTGGTCAATTGAACTACTTTGTTTTCAGCAAACTTGTGAATTTTATCAAAAGTTTCAAATCAAATTCTCCGGTACTTCGGATACATCTGATGAAAATAAAATCTAAAACTAAACATTTTCCATACACAGAAACTCTCCGTCTCTTGATAATTACACTCAGTTTTATTGAGAGTTTTTTAAACTCTCAGTTTTATTGAGAGTTTTTTTATAGCTACTTATATCATAGTAGAATACCCATTATGCATACCATTCTGATATTGAAGATGTCAATACTGCAGTGTTTGTTTTATCTTTGGGACATACAATTTAAATCATATATATATATATTATAGAATGTGAATACTAAGTTTTCTTTTGTTTTGTTTTTCTCCCATAGAGCTGATGGAGGTGTCAGTAAAAATAGTTTTGTCATGCAGATGACTTCAGATTTAATCAATCAATCAATAAACAAGCCTAATAGTACAGACATGTCTTGTCTTGGAGCAGCTTTTCTAGCTGGCCTTGCTATTGGTATGCCTAAGTCTGAATATCTGGGGGAATCTATTTCAAGAGAAATTGTCATTTATTTCAGGTTGTACAAAATTGTAAAAAATATAATGATATTTTTTCAAGAGCATGCTATTTAGCAGTGATGGTGAACCTTTTTTTCCTTGGGTGCCGAAAGAGTGTGGGTGTGCGCTATTGCGCATGCATTAGTGCCCACACCCATAATTCAATGCTTCCCCAGCCCCCTGGAGCTCATTTCCCAACTTCTGGTGGGCCCAGTAGGCTCGTGTTTTGCCCTCCCCAGGCTCCAAAGGCTTCCCTGGAACCGGGGGAGGGTAAAAATGCCCTTCCCCATCCCCCCGGAGACTCTGGAAGCCAAAAATGTCCTCCCAGAGCCTCTGTGTGAGCCACAAATCAGCTGACACAGGCACTTTGGAGCTGAGCTAGGGCAACAGTTCATATGCCAGCAGATATGGCTCCGCTGGCCACCTGTGGCACCTGTGCCATAGGTTCGCCATCACTGCTATATAGTTTTTGTTATGGTCCATCAAGTCAATTCTGATAGGTGGGACAGGGTGATGGTGTTGCAGTGTTCCCCTGAAATCAGTTGTAAGGATGAATGACCACAGGGGAACTGCAGTTGGCCATAATTTCAGAACTTGGGTCATACATAGCTTTTGGAGGACACCATCAAAAACTTTAAATGGTTGCTAAGTGACCAGTAGATTACCTTTATAAAATCATAAATTACTTTAGTTACATGGTCAAAGTTCTCTGAAGCAGCCAAGGAAAACTTTGCTTTTCAAAATTTATTTTGAAATAAATTTATTTTGCAATCATTTGAAGCAAGATAGAACAGAAACTACAGTAGTGCATTTCTCTTACTGTTGACCATACTATACATTTATTTGTTTGTTTGTTTAAAAAGACTTACATAGCTTCTTGTATTGTAGCAGCAACACTGGGAAAGTGCACAAAACATTAAATCAACAGAAAGCTCCAAACCATAAAATAAAAATCAATTATAACTCCATTAAAAATATCATCACACCTTATGGCAACACTTTCCTATACATCACCATATTCATCTCCAACCTCATCCTGCCTCAACACTTGTGGAAACTTCCAAACTTCTGGAAGACAAAGAGGGTGAGGCCTAGTAGATTTCTGGGAGAAGGGTGATCCATAGGGTAAGAAGCACCTACAGAGAACAATCACAGAATATATAATTTTGCAGAAAAATCTATAGATTATTACTTAATAGCTTTATTCTGCAAGTTAATTCTATAACATGAAAAATACTCCAAATATTTAAATATTGTGTTGTTTATATTCTTCAAACTAGATTTATCTACGCATGTTTAAAATACAGGGATTATGATCAACATGAGAATGACTATTTTGTATCTTTTTGTTTGTGTGTTTTTAGGATATTGGACTGACAAAGAACATCTGAAGACATTGAGGCAGCCTGACATGGTTTTTAAGCCACAAAGAGAGCCAAAAGAGTATGAACCTTCCATGAGTAACTGGATAAAAGCTGTCTCTCGTTCTCTGTCTTGGTATAGCCAGGCATCTCAATAATTAATATTATTTATATGTTGGATAATATAACTCACAACTTATTTCTGCTTTAGACTTTAATTAATAATTGTATTAAGCAGTTATTGCTGTCGAACAATATTCAACCAATACAAAAAGTCTTCTGGAATAGTAGTAAATCCCAGGTAGTGGTCAAGAGACTAAATGTCGGAGTGTCATGTTCTAAGTGATGCTTATTTATAATGGACAGACTTGATTTTATTCATGAGATCAGTATGCAGGAATGTTCAGATGTCATCCTAAGGGGTTTCATATATAAAATCTAGATTAAGATTGCATCACAAAAATTATTTCTGCATAGAATAGATAGGACCATACCACATACCTCTGTTTTCTACTATAAATAGTCTCCTTTTGGTAGAAATACATTTATTGGAATGATCTCCTCCCACTTGATCTCCAAATGAAAGAGAGGCAGATGCATCCACATAGGTAAATTGGTTGTAAGACTGGAGACTTGACCATTTAGAGCAGTGATGGCGAACCTATGGTACGGGTGCTATAGGTGGCACGCAGAGCCATATCTGCTGGCACACGAGCCGTTGCCCTAGCTCAGCTCCAATGTGGATGTGTATACCGGCTAGCTGATTTTTGGCTCACACAGAGGCTCTGGGAGGGCATTTTTTGGCTTCCAGAGAACCTCCAGGGAGATGGGGGAGGGCATTTTTAGCCTCCCCCCGCTCCAGGGAAGCCTTTGGAACCTGGGGAGGGCAAAACACAAGCCTATTGGGCCCACCAGAATTTGGGAAACAGGCCGTTTCTGGCCTCCAGAGAGCCTCAGAGGGCGGGGGAAGCTGTTTTCGTCCTCCCCAGGCATTGAATTATGGGTGTGGGCACTTGTGCATGCACGATAGCAGTCGCGCACACTCTTTCGGCACCCGAGGAAAAAAAGGTTCGCCATCACTGATCTAGAGTGAAAAGTAGTAAAAAGATTTTTGTTACTTTTAAGATTTCTTCTTTATGGTGAAAATTAGTTAGCTAAAAGTGAAATATGATGTAGAAAGCAACTACTTGCCAAATGATGTTTCAGTGATAGAATACTGAGCTCAGTAAATTAGCATGTGAATTGATTTACCCTTGCAATGATGGCCTTAATTTTTTATGGCTTTAAAAATTGTGAAATCTGAAGTTTCCAAATTGCTTAATTGGAAATTTGTCAGCTGTCTTCTATCTATATGAAGAATTTAGGATTTGCTGATAGGGCAGCATAGTCAGTATTGTCCAGTAGCCTTTGGAAGTCTTGATATTCTGATCTAAGAGATAGGGGGAAATCTTGGTATATCTACCTTTTAGAAGTTAAGATTTTAGAATCTTAACTTTAAATTTAAACAGAAATGAAGGAAGCCTCTCCCACATGACTCCAGGACGGTGCACCTGTTGTAAATAGATGGGGTTTTTTTATTCATTAGATAAGTTCAAAATGGATCTCATTCCCTACACACTTCAGTACCTGATACTTCAGAACTTTAAAACTTTATAGCAGTCACTATCTCTATGCAGTAAATCAAATATTGAAAGTAGAAAGTACATGATTAGGGTCACACATTGTTATGAGCCAGAATACAAGTTTGATCTTAATATTGCATTAGTGCATTGACATTACATGTGAAAAAGATCATTATCACGTCTTCAGCCAATCTAGGTTGGTTGATTGTCCGAGCTGAAAGCATATGCCCAGCCTGAATTTTTAAGAGATTTTAAAGAAAAGTGCATGGATTTGGTCACATTACTTTTGTATTTGCATGGTACCCAGTTAAATTTTTGCAAAGTAATTGTAATTTTTATTTCTTAGACGTTATGCAGCACGTACATTTTGTCACTAGTAAATTTCAATTTTAAATACTATGTAAAGTAATTTTCAATGCATTATAAATGCTCTAGTGTTATGTTCTACTCTTATCTAAGAAGCCATATTACACTAATTCAGATCTAGCAGTTCAGCTCAGTACTCACTGACAGAAGTTCAGGAAATTCCTAGTTTTAGAAATACTAGAAAACATAGAGACAATACGACAATAATTGGTAATAGAATTTTAGTTCCTAATATGGTCGTTTAGTGAGTCACACCCAATTTTATTAATATTTTACTATGGTTGTTAAGCTAACCGTGTCATTAAGCAACTCATGCAGTCACTAAGCATATCCAATTTCCCAATCCACTCTGTTGTTGGAAGTTGACCAGGAAGGTAAGTCACAGTTGGGGGACCGCAAGATGTTGCAACCACAATAAATGAGCCAGTTGCCAGGTGCCTGAATTGAAGTCATGTGACTACAATGTGGCACAAACAGTTGTAACTTCAAAGGTGGGTTTTAAATCACTTTTCCTCCTAGGCTGTCATGGCATCAAACCATCATTAGACAAAATGTTGTAAACCAAGGATTACCTACAAATTTGTAAACTTTATCTTAGTATTCAAACAGACTTAGTAGTGAAATGAAATTAATCCTAATCTCTCATTCTGAGTCATGTATATTCTGGTTATGCAGTGACATATCTTTGATCTGAAATAGAGATAATAACCTTTGCAGCAAAGTAGTCCTTCATCAACAACCCATTAGGAGCCGCAGTGGTGCAGTGGCTAGAATGCAGTACTGCAGGCTACTTCTGCAGACTGCCTTCTGACTGCAATTTGGTATATCGAATCTCAAGGTTAACTCAGCCTCTTACCCTTCACAAGTCAGTAAAATAAGGACTCAGATTGTTGACAGCAATAGGCTGACTCTTTAAAACTACTTGGAAAGGACTGGAAAGCACTTCATATAAATCTAAGTCCTATTGCTATTCTGTGATGACTCAATATATTCATCTTAGATAAAGCAGAACTTAACAGAAGAATAACACAAAGGAGAAAATGAGATTAAGTGAGTTAAACAATTGTAGACAGTTCTCAAAAAAATTACACAAAGTTTTCTTGCAATTAGTAGTATGCAACAGCAATTAAGTATAAAAATCACTGGCATGTACATTTTCTAGGCAGAAATTTTATTGCAAGATTCTGATTTATTCTGCTGTATATTATAATAGCAAAGGTCTAAGTGCCAGAAGAAGGAATGGGAGCAACTAGGAGCTTTCTTTGAAACTCTGCATGTTAGTACTTCCTCTGTTTCTTGAGCCAGAACTTAATTAGGATAGTGGATTATATTTCATCTTCATTTTATACATTACGGATTAAAGTAACTAGATGGTATGAATTATATCATTGATCTATGTATGATCACAAGAGCCGGAAAGATTTAAAGCGCCCCACCTCTCCAAAATATGCAGTGGTGAGGTGAGGCCATTCCTCTGGTAGAATATTCACGTGCTATTTAATTGAAATAACTATTTCTAAACATACAGTATATAATATATTTTTAATTCTGTAATAAAGATCATTGCCTTGTTCTAAATTAAGATACTGATTAATTTGAGCCACTACTCTGTTCAAGCAATCTGTACAATATTATATACCTAAGAACTGTACATTGTGCTTATATGATATATGTTTTGTAAATTGAAACTAGCTGTTACAAAGTTCTAAATCAAGGCTGCTTTAATTTATATTGTGACCTATTGCTTCAGATGTATATACTGAATACTCATTTGTAAATATAAGTTCCAGTCTTCAAATATTTTGAAACTATAAATATAACAGACTGATTCTTAATGTATTGAAGTATGGCATTTAAGAGGAATCATTGCTTACTAATAGTTTTATGCCCTTGCAAGTGTTGTCCTATGCTGTGAAAATGGTAACTCAGAAAGGAATTGAGTCTAAATAGAGAAAAATCTGTTCTGCTTAATTACTTTCAACTGAATTCCTTTGGTCTCCAGTTTCATCAGTAAAGTACCATTATGTTTTCTTCTGACTTGGTGCAGCTCAATAATTCAGTTCCATTGAATTCAGTGGGTTTTATTCTCAAAGAGTTCTAGAGTTGCCTAAAACAGTGTTTCCCAACCTTTTTTGAGCCGCGGCACATTATTCATATTTTCAAAATCCTGGGGAACACTGAAGGGGGGGGGGGCGGGCTAAAGAAAAGTTTGGACAAAAAACCCCTCTCTCTTCCTCCCTTTCGCTCTATTTCTCCCTCTTTCTCTCTTTTCCTTCCTTCCCTTCTTTCTCTGTCCATCCCTCTTTCTTTCTTCCTCTCTTTTTTGCTCTCTTTCTCTCTCCCTCCTTCCCTTCCTCTATGTCTTTCTCTCTCCCTTGCTCTCTCTCTCTCTGTCTCTCTTGCTATCTCTTGCTTTTTTCTCTCTCTCTTGCTCTCTCTCTTTCACTGTCTTGCTATATGTCTCTTTCTTTCTCTTTGCCTCTCTTGCTATCTCTCTTTCTTTCTCTCTCTTTCTCTCTCTCTGTCTCTCTTGCTATGTCTCTCTTTCTCTTTCTCTCTCTCTCTGTGCCTCTCTTGCTAAGTCTCTCTTTTTCTCTTGCTATGTCTCTCTTTCTTTTTCTCTCTCTGCCTCTCTTGCTATGTCTCTCTTTCTCTCTTTCTCTATCTCTCTTTCTCTGCCTCTCTTGCTGTCTCTCTTTCTTGCTCTGTCTCTCTTTCTCTGCCTCTCTTGCTATGTCTCTCTTTCTCTCTCTCTCTGCCTCTCTTATATGTCTCTCTTTCTTTCTCTCTCTCTCTCAGCTGACTGCAAGCGGGAGCCCTGACGGCGGCAGCTGGACGTGGTGCTGGACACCGTATATGCCAGGCACGCAGCGCCAGCATGTACAACGTCCAGCAGCACGTCCAACCGCCACCGTCAGGGCTCCCGCTTGCAGTCAGCTGAGAGAGAGAGAGAGCGATCCCTCTCGCTGCCGCCATCTCCCCGCGACTGCCTGCGGCCGCTGCGGGCCCCCCCCCCCCCACTCCCATCGGACACTTGCCATCGACGCCAGAGAAGCTCCAGCTGGGCGGGGCGCTGCCGGTACTTCCGTCCTGGGGCTCCCGCTCGCAGCTGTCCCCCGCCTCCTGCTCGATGCCGCGGTTTTCGGCGCTCTCCTGCTGGGCCCCAAAGAAGGAAGGCGGGAAAAAGGTGCTAAGAATGGAGCTCTCCTTCTTCCTGCCTTCCTTCTTAGGGCCCAGCAGGAGAGCGCCGAAAACCGCAGCATCGAGCAGGAGGCGGGGGACAGATGCGAGCGGGAGCCCGAGGACAGAAGTACCGGCAGCGCCCCGCCCAGCTGAAGCTTGGCGGCACACCTGGCCATGTCTCGCGGCACACCAGTGTGCCGCGGCACACCGGTTGGGAAACGCTGGCCTAAAACACTTAATTTTAATTGCAATAAAAAATAATATCTTCTTTAAGGTGAGACTTAATTTCAGGTGATAGGCAGTAATAGAGAAATGGTTATCATTTCTTTCTTCTGGGATATTTTCAATTTCTTAAAGATCATCCATGGACCTGGAGTTTCTGTGAAATCTCCCCTCCAAATAGTAACCAGGCCCAACACTGCTTAGCTTCCAATGCCACACCAATACATTCTGAGCCTATCATATCTTCCTTGATAGTAGTAAGGTTTATTGCTGTCAAGTCCCATATAGTTAGCAATGCCAAGAAGCAACATATTTCAGAGAGGTATTTTTAAAACAAGTCTGGGTTAAACAGAATTTTGGACAAGTCCCCATCTTGAAAATACTCAATTAGTCTTTTTAACATGCATTCTCTCATGACTTTCACATCTGAGCTGCCTTTTTTGAGATAGTTTCTAAAGCCATGTCCTCCACCTCCCCACAGTGGCATATAAGTGGGCTATTGCAATCTTTTAGCATAGTCCAATGTAAAGAATGAATCTCGTTTCATGGACACATTATTTTAAAAAGTACATAAGATCACAGTTCTCTGTATCCTTTCATTAATGAACAGGAATCCTGAGATTTTTATTAATTATATATAATACAAAGCAGGCTCCAGCCAAAACGCTAAATTGGGCTCACCACCGCGGCTCGTAAGTGCTTGCGGGGCCAGCGCGATTTTGCTTCTGCAGCTGTGGAGATAGCAAAATTGCGCACAGAGCCGCAGGACAGGTGCGCCCGTGTTTCAGCATGTGCAGACCTACAGCTCCATGCGTGATTTTGCTATCTCCACAGGTGCAGAAGCAAAATCGTGCTGGCCCCGCAAGCACTCACGAGCCACGGCGGCGAGCCCAATTTAGCATTCCGGCTAGCAGCCTATCCCTGATACAAAGTAGCACATAAAACTATGTTTAGACAGAATGACAAGTACCTGCATCAAATAGAAATTATGTCTCTGAAAAGAAGGAAGCCATAATATAAAACTTGCATCCAAGTGTGTTTCTACACAAGATTTTTAATCTTATAAAGATTCCATGTCATGGAATTTTAGATAGTTTATATTGCTTCCAGTTGTAATATCCTGTACGCTCACACTACTTTCTTCCATGACAAAACAAAACGAAATACTGACAAAAAATAAACATAGTTGCATAGAGCAGAACTTTCTCGTGGTGTTAATACTTTGTTGTAGCAAAATTCAAGATGGCCTAAGTTCTTTTGGCAGCCACATACTCCTGGCTCCTTCTTAATTTGTCATCTATAAAGATGCCAAGATATTTTTCACAAATACTACCACTCAGTCAGGTATGCTCTATGATGCTCCTATGCATCTCTTAAGTGCAGACTCTTACTAAGAAGGGGAAAACTGACAAAATATCATGTAAAATTTTGAAATTTTAAGAAATTTGATATATATTTTAAACCAGCGAACATTTGTATTGATCTCTTTTCAGGTAAGAATACGCAATATGTAGCAATGAAGTTATAAAAATTAGGTTTCAGATCCTCTACTGGCATTCTTTTAATGGAATTAATTTTTATCAGTACAAGTAAACATTTTGGAAAATCTTTTACATTTTATATTGATTCATAAATATATTTACAAGGGCAATCTACTTTGTGAAACAAATACTGGAATATATCATCTGATTTTCCATCCCTTTTCAGTTGTCATTTTAATTATTCCACCAACAGGCAAATTAGACTTTTATAAAGGCTTTTTTTACGCATCATGCTGAATCACAAACTAACCAACCATATTTTGGCTTAGTTGTGAAAAACCAATGTAATTAGCTCATTCCTCAATTTTTATGCAATCCCTCTCAATTGAGTTAATTGAAAAAAAACATTGAATCTATAGTTATTACTGAATTTTTACTAGTCATTTCTGCCTCATCTGAATCAGTATGTCTTGTAGAGAATGACTTTTTTCTAGAACATGATGCCAACTCCTCGGATTTTTCTCTTTAAAGTGGTGCAAGCCAGCATCATAAGCCCATTGGCTTTGTTGGCAAATGAATTAGGCCTTTAGGTTAAAAAGATATCCTATAAATTTTTTCATTTTTCTTAATATATTTGTTCTCTGGTCTCCTCCCTACTTTTTAAAAATTATAATTTTGCAAAGATAGATTGACAGGTGACACAGCTCTCTGACTCCCTGCTCCCCATAGATATGGAAGACAAATTCAAATATTAACCGTCCCAGCCCCTTAGCTTTCGGCTATCCAGTGACCCATGAAAAGGTTGGGAATACATCAGAAGATGGGACAAATTGTGAGTTCACTCCAGCATGTTGACCAATGGGGGAACTCTGTTTGCAGATACCGCAAAGCTTGTGTTGGGGAGAGATGAGGAGAAGTAGCTTGACAGTGACTGCTACTATTAGGGTAGCTGGGAAGGGGTGAGGCAAGGGGTCTGGCCCATAACTGGTGAGAAAGATGCAGTCCTAAGGAAGCTGTTGTTAAAACATAGAAACATAGAAGATTGACGGCAGAAAAAGGCTTCATGGTCCATCTAGTCTGCCCTTATGTTCTAGAGCAATGTTTTTGCTGGCTGGGGAATTCTGGGAGTTGAAGTCCAAATATCTTCAAGTGGCCAAGGTTGGGAAACACTGTTCTAGAGGATTTCTTAAAACCAGCTCCTATTTTGCCTCTATTATGGGACTCCTGAAGGTCTCACATCCGTCCCTTCACAGATGGACTGTCAGAGGGAGAGAAGAAGGAAGAAACCCTTGACTGTCATCTGCTCATTGAAAACAATATTGAGTGATTACGAGCAGTTAGGCAAGAAATACAAGGACTGAGGTGCACAAGTAGTTTTTTCATCTATTCTACTAATGAGAGGACAACATCCAATCAGAGAACAAAGAATTTTAGAAGTGAACCACTGACTAAAGGATTGGTGTCACTCCAAAAACTTTGGACTCCTGGACCATGGACTGTACTACCTCCAAGATGGGCTTTTGGCAAAGGACAGTTACACCTCACAAAGACTGGGAAGAATGTCTTCGGAAAACAACTAGCGGGTGACTGGCAGATTGGAGGGTGACCAATTTATAAGATCTCCAGGACCTACTTCCAAGCAAGGACCCTTAGTTTAACCATTTCCGTTTGTATCAATCTTATTTTAATTGTTTCTGTTTAACCCTTTTCTGTTGTAACTTCGTTTGTTGAAATCAAATGAGTCATTTTTGGCCATTTTTCACATACAGTACATGATGAATTTCATAGCAGTCTGGACTCTGTTTCCTGTCGGTTCAGTTCTGGACAACACAGTGATGTAGAGTTGTATTTTTTATTTCCTGACTTTAAGAACTCTATTTTGGATTGGAGATTTCAGACATTAGAACATACAGTATATGTGGTGTATCATCAAAAAAATCTAAGTTGTTGAATCTATGTATAGTCATTTCCTTGCTCCTAATCTAAGTGTCAAACCTCAATTTCACTGAGGTTCGCATCAAGGTTTTGTTTGATATCGGGGGCTGAGTGGGTATGACCAGAGTGGGTGTGGACATGGCCAGCTCAACATCCCTGCAGCCTCTGTACGGCCCTCCCAAACTCCTTTTTCACTGGCAGAGGCTGTCCTTTGCTGTTTCCAGGGTGGCCCGAGAAGCCAGATCTAAGCACTTCATGGGCCTTGAGTTTGATACCTCCTTGTATAATCAAAAATATGTCCATCTGTATATCTTAGATTTTATCACTTCTGGGAGAAGTGAAACATCTTCAAAGAAAAACCAGAAAATCTGATTGCCTCTTGAAAAAAGCCTCTTTGGGACAAGGGTCAAGATAATTTTGATCTGTATTTTGAACTAGTTCTTTATAAGAATTCATCTTGTAATCAGTATTCTTTGTCTTCACAGCAGATGGCGGTAGAGTAAAAGCAAAGCATCTGTTCCGCATTCATCATTCTAAATAAAATCTTATTTCCAAAATAAGTGAAGTTCAAATAAGACGGTTCTGCATAATTATAGCCTTTAGTATAGGAAAGTAATTAAAACACAATAAACATTTCTGAATCATATTTGCCTTCCAGTAGATCGGTGTGGTATGTGACATCAGCAAATAAAATACAGTGATACCTCGTCTTACGAACCCCTCGTCATACAAATGTTTCAAGATACGAACCTCTTCCGAACTATTTTCACCTTACGAACCCAAGCCGCTGCTGCTGGGAAACCCCACCTCCGGACTTCCATTGCCAGTGAAGCGCCTGTTTTTGTGCTGCTGGGATTCCCCAGAGGCTCCCCTCCATGGGAAACTCCACCTCCGGATTTCCTTGGTTTTGTGATGCTGCAGGGGAATCGCAGCAACACAAAAAAGGGTGCTTCGCTGGGAATGGAAGTCCAGAGGTGGGGTTTTCCAGCGAGGGGAGCCTCAGTGAAATCGCAGCATTGCAAAAACGGACATCCGGAGGTGGGGTTTTGAGGACTTTCTTGTTTTTGCGAAGCGCCCGTTTTTGCAGTGCTGCAATTTCGCTGAGGCTCCCCTCACTGGGAAACCTCACCTCTGGACTTCTGTTGCCACTGAAGCACCCGTTTTTGCGCTGCTGGGATTCCCCTGATGAGATTCCCCTGCAGCATTGCAAAAACACGGAAGTCCAGAGGTGAGGTTTCCCATGGAGGAGAGCCTAAGGGGAATCCCAGCAGCACAAAAACGGGCGCTTCGGCTGGCAAAAGGGGTGAGTTTTGCACGCATTAAACACTTTTCCATTGATTCCTATGGGAAACATTGTTTCGTCTTACAAACTTTTCACCTTACGAACCTCGTCCCAGAACCAATTAAGTTCGTAAGACAAGGTATCACTTGCAATCTGAGGGTGACAGGGATGTATAACTTGGGCCCCTTTCACACCAACCCTTCTCTCATGGTTAGGATATCCTTGTTATCATTAAGCCAGGGATTTCTAGGCAGGGCTGCCTTAAATATCTCACTCCACTCTTCCTGGCTTCAGCCACTCGACGGTCTGGCCTCTGGTGAGGATAGGGGCTACTAGTTCCCCATTTGAGATGAGAGTGCCTGCTTCTGCTTTTGATGAGGTGGGAATCACAGATTGGAACTCTTCTTCTCTTTGACTGTCATACTGCAGCTTCCTGGAGAATGCTAATAAGTTCTTCCCTGCAGGGATGGGCTTCAGTTCAAATTTGAACCTCCTAAAGCACTGCACCCATCGCATTTGCTGGGTTGAAAGTTTCCTAGGGGTCTTCAGGGCCTCGACGGTCTTATGGTCTGTCCATACTTCAAAAGATATCTTGGCCCCTTCTAGGAATTGCCTCCAGGTTAGTAGTGCCCAATGAACAGCAAAGGATTCTTTCTCCCAGATGGCCCATCTCCTTTCGGTTGCTGTCAGTTTTTTGGAGATGTAAGCACATCGCAGTAGGTGGCCTTCATTCTTTTGCAATCCCACCACCACTACAGCCATATCACTAGCATCTAACAGAATGATGAATTGTCATTCAGAGTCGGGATGTTGTAGGATTGGTTCCTGGGAAAAGTGCCACTTCAGCCTTTGAAGGCTTTCTTGCAATCCATTGTCCAACTGATTGGTTGGTTTGATTTTGGCTTGGTGACCATCAGGCCTGTTTTTAGCAGCTCTGTCAGCAGCAGGGCTACTTCAGCGAATGCCAGGATGAATTGCTTATAGAAGTCCGTGAAGCCCAGGAAGCTTTGCAATTGCTTGCGATTGCACGGGGGGCTGCCAATCAAGTACTGCTTTCACTTTCCCCAGATCCATCTCTATCCTGTCTTTGAGATACGGTATCCTAAATAATCCAGTCTTATAGAACTCTCATTTGGAAAGTTTTGCATATAATTTTGGGGCTAAACGTTTTTTCAAGATTTGTCATACCAGCTTCACATGTTCTTCCAGTGTCTCACGAATGATGAGAATGTAATCTAAATAGATGAGCACCACCCTTGTACATGTTGGGGTGGAGCTTCTCATTGATGTACTGCATGAAGACTGTGGGGGCTCCCTGCACTCCAAAGGGCATCACCTTGAATTGGAAACTTCCCAGTGGGCAGTTGAAGGCAGTTTTCTATTCATCCCCTTCCCTGATTTCTTAAATCTAGCTTGGTAAATATTTTGCCTTTGGATAAGTAGTCCACCAAGCCTTTCATGAGGGGAGGGGGTAGGTGTTCTGCATACACACCGCATTTATCCCCCAGAAGTCAACACATAATCTGACGCCCCATCTTTCTTCTTGAATAGCACAGGGTTGGCGACCCTCGATTTTGCTGGTTGGATGAACCCACTCTCCAAGTTGACATTTATATAGCTCCTCAATTCTTCCTGTTTCTTTGGGGACATGAACTACATCTTTGGCTTCGGGAATGTTGCACCTGGTTCAAATTCTATCACACAATCCGTCAGCTGGTGAGGGGGTAGCTCATTACATTCTTCCTTGCTAAACACCCCTCTAAATCTCAATATTCTCTTGACACCCTCTGGGACCCGGATGGAATGGCCTCCCTCACCAGGGCTGCCAATTGAGGATTGGTTACCTTGCCAGCCGCCATCTCATCCCGGTACTTCTAGCTTCCCAAAGGGGTGTCGGCCTGATATGGATGGTTAACTTCCAGTACCCATCCTCCCATCTTATGGTGGGTGTCCACTTGTCTAGCCACACCAGGCCTAGGATGATGGCTTCTGACATTTTGGGGCTACTATGAATTGAATAAATTCATGATGTCGCCCCATCCTTAACAATGGGCTCTGTAAGGAGAGTGGCAGGGACTCCCCTAATCAATTATCTGTCCAAATGTTGGAACCGGATGGGGCTTGCTAGGGCTCTGGTGCGAATCCCTAGCTTTTCCATTACTATTTTGCTGATCAGGCACCACAAATAACCCGTATCTATTATGACAACTACCTCTACTTCTTTCCCATTATAGGCACCATAATATTTGATTTTATTAGGAAAGAGTAAACAGCTTCACTCACCATTGGGTCATCTTTGTCACTTCCTCCTTCCCAGCAGGTTGCTGATTCCCCCATTGGCAATGTCTCATAGTTGTCCAGAGGGTGAGGGTGCCTCCTGGGCTCGCAGGGTGGCAGCATCGGTGCGGCTGGCGAGGCAACAGCCTGCTTTGGCCTCCCCCAACTTGACTCCCTCACTGCTTCCTCTGTTGGCCTAGGTGCCATGTAGCCCTGTCTTCAGGGAGGGGTCCACCTGCTTGTGAAGGAGCAGGTGTCCACATAACTTGACATCACTAGAGGGCAAAGTGAGGCAGAATAAAGAAAGAAGATCCACCGGGGCGAGGGGCACACGGGACAGTAGCACAAAGCCCAGTACTCTGGCACTACAAGAATAAGACACTTACACAAAAGAGGGTGAGGTGGTGGTGGTAGACATGGCAATGGAATACAGTACTGTAGTACAGAATGGGGCAAGTGAATTGGGGTGGCGAGAATTGAAGTAAATTGCACTTTATGCAGATCTGAGAAGGACCAAACCAGGAATGGTGTGGTTTAGAGTGGGTCCTTGCCTAATGATTGCATGGAATTTGATTAACAATGGCAGCCAGGATTGCTGATATTACTGCATTTTATAGGCAGTCCCCAATTTATAACCTTTTGTTTAATAAATATCTGAAATTATGATGGCTTCAGAAAGGGTATTGGGTGGCCCATAAAGCACTTCCAGCCATTGCAAAACATTGTGCCACCATCTCTGAAGCCACATGATCATAACCTGGGGTGCTTGGCAACCTGTTCACACTTACAACCATTTACCAAGTTCCCCATGATCATGTGATCACCATTTGCAACCTTCTGTGCCAGTTTTCTCAGAAGGTCAGTAGGAAAGAAGGAGAAGGTTGCAAGCTGCTACTGCCTGCCGAGGGAACTCACTCTCATGTCTGGAGGCTGGATAAAAGAGCTGCCTGCCCAGGCAACCTGAAATCATCTACTGGGGCTTAGAAATGAAGCTCAAATCCTGAAGATCTGAACTCTATTCCTCCACCTCACTGAAGGAGTTTCCGTCTATACATGGAGGAGAACTTAACTCCTTCGGTAGACAGCTCTTTCAACTAGTCTCCAGAGTCAAGAGGAAGCTCAAACTCAAACAGAGAGCAGAAAGGCAGCATGAGCCGGGGTGGCGCAGCAGGTAGAGTGCAGTACTGCAGGCCACTGAAGCTGACTGTAGATCTGCAGATCAGCGGTTCAAATCACCGGCTCAAGATTGACTCAGCCTTCCATCCTTCCGAGGTGGGTAAAATGAGGACCCGTATTGTGGGGGCAATAGCCTAGCTCTGTTCAAAAGTGCTATTGCTAACATGTAAGCCGCCCTGAGTCTAAGGAGAAGGGTGGCATAAAAATCGAATAAATAAATAAATAGTAAGGTAAAGAGTGTGGAGTGCTACAGTTGGGCAGGATAGCACAAGTCACATGTGAATGTTTTTGCTCAAGTCCTGGTTGGGTTTCAGCAGGGAGGAATTTCAGATTCTGGGTGGAGCTCCTCAAGTCTCCAACATCTCCCTGAGGTACCTCATGCTCCTTACCTGAGACTGATCATTTAACAAACCTGTGATATCGCTTATAAATTATGATCAGGAGTCCTGGGATTGCAGTCATTGAGTGATGTCTCACTTAAGCGCTTCACTCAATAACGAAGATTCCAATCCCAATTGACAGAAGTCAAGGATTGCCATATAAACACATTGCTTACTGATGGAAAGTCTAGTCCCAATTGCCATTGTTAACCGACAACTACCTGTAACTGAGGTATAATCAGTAATGGGCAGCCAAAATTTTTACTGCCACACTATGGGTGTGGCTTATTTTGTGGGTGTGGCTTGATGGTCATGAGACTGGGTAGGAGTAGCTTGACGACCATGTGACCAGGTGAGAGTGGCTTGAACGATCATCATTGTTCAAGTGAACTGTTAAGTCCTCGACTTACAACCTCACCAATGTCGCTCTCTGGGGTGACAATTTGCTTTGTGTTTCCCGCGCTCTCCTTCCTGAGTCGCCCCCTGTCTCAGGCTGGGTAGCTAGGCGAATGGGTGCCGATCAGCTGTTGAGAAAAGAGGGGGTAGGAAATGGGCCCCCTGCAAGTCCTGCTGGTGCTGGTCTCCCTGCCACTTTCCGGAGAGGAGGAAGAGGATGGGAGGGAGGAATAGTCAGCTGGAGCTGAGCACATAGCTTCATTTCCGCTGGTGAAACTGCGTTCCACCCCGTACTGCCTGCATAATTATAGTATAGTTGTTAGCTGAAAATAAGGCAACTTTCCTTTAAGTCGCATGTCTTTTACGATGTTTTCTTCAGATTCATTTCTGGTTATCATAGAGCACATATTATATATCATGTGATCAGATTTCTGCTTCTCCCTTGGTACAAGCAGTACTATAAAATGTTTGACTTAACAACTTGTACTTACAAGTGGGTTGCTTACTACTAAAAATTGTGTACGGTGTTCTTCCTTGAGCCAATGAATCACTGAAGCTATGCATTGTTTTTATGTTTCATAAAAACTGCTGAATATACAATCTGCTTTCAGTGTTTCACAAAAATACTGCACAATTTCAACTGTTTGTCAACTGGAAGATGGAGAATACCATTCCATTCGTAGTACTAGACAGGCTGCATGTAAATATGAGTTCTGTCTTAGCGATAAATTTGAGTTAAAGATAAACTTAACCTGGGGACTGTCTGTATCTTCCGTTGTCTGTTTCTTCTTGTACTCTACTGCAGTGTTTCCCAACCTTGGCAACTTGAAGATATCTGGACTTCAACTCCCAGAATTCTCCAGCCAGCATTCGCTGGCTGTGGAATTCTGGAAGTTGAAGTCCAAATATCTTCAAGTTGCCAAGGTTGGGAAACACTGCTCTATGTATGCCTTTTTAAATTCTCTACAAGATAGCTTACAATAGAAGTCTTAATTATGTTATCCCCACAACCTCTCTTGTGTTTGGAAGTATTTTGAATTATTTAAATATTAAAAAGTTGAAGGCCCCAAAGGTGTATTTCTTATTTTTGTCTTAAAATCTGTATAATACATGTTTCCCCTTTTTCTTTTCTTTTTTCACATAGTGTTCAGTGTTCAATGTTTTTCTTGTAAATATATATTAACAGCATATAATGAGAGTTTTGTCTAATAAGAGTCAATTAGGAAAGTTTTTTGTATATGCCAAAGCCAGAAGTAAGGAAAAAAAGTAAAACAATCCTCAGATTTTTTTTCTATATCCAGAGGCAAAATAGCTTTCTCTTAATAATTATTAATAAATACTTATAATGATGTTTATAACTATGTCAAACACATTCAGGTCTTTTGAGCATTCTGCCTGTAATTTCATCTAATTTTAATCCCAATCACTTGTCCTATTTATACAGCCTCTAAAAATAAAATATAAATTAGCATTTATCATTAGACACTTTATCTTGTTTGGGATACCAAAACAAATGATACATCATCTTTGATATATGTGATGAATCACAAAGCAACAAATCAACAATAATAACCATTGATGTGCAATAGGCTTTGTTTCATTAGACATGAGAAATGAGAGCTACACTTTATAATAGGTTACATCTCATTTCTCACCCAGGTTTATTTTTTAACATTGTCAACTTTAATCAAAGACTTCAGCCCTATTGTATGTATCCAATACAAAAGGCTAGTTTTGCACATCAAAAGAAATGGCTTTGGCTCAAAGGAAAAATATGATTTCCTGATCTTCAAAAGGAGGCACAGACTGCCATGCTAAAATGCTAATATCACTATTTATTTGTTTGTTTGTTTGTTTGTTTATCAATCATTTATTTATTTATTTATTTATTTATTTACTTATTTACTTATTTATTTATTTATTTATTTATTTATTTATTTATTTATTTATTTATTTATTTATTTATTTATTTATTTATGTGATTTATATGCCGCCCAACTCCCGGAGGACTCTGAGCGGCTTTTATTAAAATGTTGATAATAAAGAATAAAATTCTACATACCGATTATAGTCTACCGGTAGGTGCATAGTGCAAAAACTAATGTCAGCATTTTTTTAACTAAGGGATTTTTAGGTAATGTATTTTGTTTGACTGAAGAGCACATTTATTAAAGATCCAGTGTTCAACGTGCCTTATCTAAATTAGTATATATAACAACGCAAATTACTTGAGATCATAAGTAAACACTATTATCAGAAGCAGCTTACCATTCAGTAGCATTGTATGGGAAAGAGGAATAATATTACAAAGAGCCATTGAGCCTCCTTATGAAAAAAATGATTTCATTTAAAGTTTAGGTCCTAGTCTAATACTGTAGACCTTTAGGTTAATCCAGAGGATTTTCCTTATATTAATCTGTGAAAGGATTCTACTAGTTTGAATAGATAATGCTAAACTAGTCTAATTTGACTTAAATATTTGTTGGGTTTACCCAAATCCCTGATTTTATAAAATATACTGTAATCTTATGAATATTGTGTTTGAGCTTATGATGCTTTGAGGTAGCTTACATTCAAATCATAGTAATGATTGGTACAGTCCTTTTTAAATTGAAAATATTTTGATTTACTTAATTTCAGTTAAACTGATTAAATTCCAAAGCTGATACAGTATTTTGTACTTATACAGTACATCTATTTAGAAGATTAATGTGAATGTATAGCATTTATTGTAAACATGAGCATTATGTGAGCGTTTGTTTGTGTGTGTTTGTATGTATGTGTGGGGAGAAAGAGAGGGAGACAATTTGTTTTAATTTTTAGGCAGCCATTAGACATCTCAACATAATTTCATGCTATCAACAATAATCCTTCTGGGCTGGCTTTGAAAGTAGCAGAGGTGTGGTAGTAGGATGATTAGAGGCAATGAGCCATAGTAGTTCCATTCCTACCTGAATGACCGATTCCAATCAGCAGTTGTTGGGGAAGAGCAGTTGAGTGCATAGTTGATCCATTGGAAAGCATTGCAATGTTCAGTCCTCTCCCCATGTTACTTTAATATTTATTTGAAATCTTTGGAAGAGATAATGTCTACTATAGTAATGATACATAACTGTTCATTACTGTTGTGCAACAGATTGGAGATGCTTTGAAGCTCTTAAGCTGATGTTTGGAGGATATTGGACTGAATAGAGAAAAGCAAGGTCATATTGTTTTACTAGCAAAATGACATGCTGTTCATCATAAACCTCTTGGGTTCTCTGAAATGTTATAATTATATGTTTGAATCATACTACATGAAGGAGTCAATCCCTAAACAGTTCTCTGTATCTTTATAGCCTGAATAATAGATTGTTGATATGCTATCCTGCCTTCTGATTTCAGGCAATCCAACTTACTGGCAAAATTTTAAGCCAAATTAAACATAAGTGTGTTTTGAGTCAAAACTAATATTCTGTTTTAAGTGCTATGAATATTTTCTTGTCCATATAGGCCACAAGCCTAGACTTTGACTGAGTAAAACATACCTTGTAAGCAGAGATTCTGATTTTTAACAATAGCAGCAGCAGCAAAAGCTCTCCTTACATTTGTCTCATTTCCAGTGAAATAGGAAACATTTTAAAGCCAATTTGCATGTTGGTTAAATTGCTGGCCTAGAAACCCAGGAGACTGAGTTCATGTCCCACCTTAGGTATGAAAGCCAGCTGAGTGACTTTGGGCCATTCACTGTCAGCCCACCTATCTCATTGGTTAATTTAATTTATTTGACTTCTATGCCATCCAATCCCGTAGGACTCGGGGCAACTAACAATAAAAACAATACAATAGTACAATAATAAAAAAGAAGTCGAACAACAACAGTAAATAAAACCCCATGACCCTAACAACCCCTTAGAAACCCCAAGCCAATCTAACAAACACACATACCAAACGAACATAATTTGGGCAGGAAATTTCCTAGGAAATAGGAAGCAAGAGTATTATGTATATTTCTTCCCCTGAGCTGTATATTAAAATAATGGATAAAATACATAATGATTAAAATATAAATAATAATAACAGTGTATCAGGTTCTTTGGAAGGACTTGATAATTGTATACATATGCAAAATATGCAATGAGTTATAATAATAGTTATAGTTTATTGCATATTTATTTCTGTAGCAAACTTAGAAACAATTTATTTTAGTCACATTTTTCCTTCATGTTGCACACTAGAAAACTAACTAGACATACTGTATTAATCATAAAGTGGCTTTTAAATATATCATCATGAAAAAAAGAGTTTGCTATTTCATGTAATTATACTTGTAACTTTCATTTCAGGCCTTTCAATAGTTTTGTTATTTATAGTTATAGTGTGTTTATAATAGTTTTATGAAAGCTTATTTATATAATTATATTAAATGGCTTTTAACTATTTTAGGCATTTGTAATGAGCTGCTGATTTATTTATAACTAGTGTTTTTTTAAAAAAAAATAGGCTTACCATCAAAAGAATATTAGAGAAAAAGCAATCAAATGAATAGAGCTTCCTATAAATTCAGCTACAGAATGTCAAAACGCTCCGGGGAAGAAATAGAGAATGTAGTTTGTTGAATAAAAGTAATTTCCATAACAAGGAGAGGTTAATATGAATTTTATATTTCATTTATATATATTGATATCATAGGAGCCATAGGTATAATAACTTAGATAATATTCTTTAACATCTTGATTGAACTATATTTTATTTATTTAATTCTTTATTAGTTTTTTTACATGGCCACCCAATTCATTCATGGTTATATTTATTTATTTATTTATTTATTTATTTATTTATTTATTTATTTATTTATTTATTTATTTATTCATTCATTCATTCTTAGAGTTGGAAGCGACCATGCGGGTCATCAAGTCCAACCCCCTGCCTAAGCAGGAACCCTATAGCATCCCAGAAATATTTCTCTCTCTCTCTCTCTCCCCCTCCCTCCCTATCTATCTAATCTATCTATTTATGTATTTATTTATTTTATTTAGTTTGTCAAACGAGTCTACGGAAAGGGGCGGCATACAAATCTAATAAATAAATAAAATAAATAAATAAATAAACATGTACAAGGTAACAGGTATAAGTATAAACATGGACATGAAGACAGGAAATTAGTACAAATAAATGGGGAAGGTAGGACAGGGATGGTAGGCACGCTGGTGTGCTTATACACGCCCCCTTTATGAACCTCTTAGAAATGGGATGAGGTTCACGCCAGATAGTTTAAGGTTGAAGCTGTGGGGTTTTGAAAAGTCAATGTGTATGCAATATGTTTTGTCTTATTTATATAAGAGCCTCGGTGGTGCAGTGGTTAGAGTGCAGTACTGCAAGCTACTTCTGCTGATCACCAGCAGCCAGCAGTTTGGCAGATTGAATCTCAGTAGGCTCAAGGTTGACTCAGCCTTCCATCCTTCCAAGGTCGGTAAAATAAGGACCCAGATTGTTGGGGGCAATATGCTTTCTATAAACCGCTTAGAGAGGACTGTAAAGCACTGTGAAGCGGTATATACGTCTAAATGCTATTGCTAAAGCTAATGCTATTGCTATTTTCTATTTCACTAATTTGTACATAAATGCCACTACAGTACTCTTCAATTCAAAATGAATTATCCTTACGGTAATGTTGTTATTCTCTGAAATTTGCAACAGATTTACTATGGTTCATATTGCTTAAAACCACTTTGTAATGCAAGTAACCTAATTTAAGAAATATTCATATCAGTAAATTAGGGTGCTTTCAAACTGAGCAAAGGAGCTCTGTGAACCTACAGTTGAAGACCCATGGCTCCCTGAACTAAAGAAGCTGGTTGGCAATATCTCCGCAATAATTTTGCTAGGGTTGCGGTTGGGCAAAAATTAAATGTCTGAAATAAACCCACATAACAATAAACAATACAATGTACAAGAACCAACTGTAAAATGTCAATCAAGCACATAAGAAATAAAAGGGAGACCCATTCAATTGGTCCCCTAATACCCAGGGCAAGAGTCAGATCTTAATGGGTTTTCTAAAGGTGAGAAGAGTTGGGAGTGGTATGTGGGGAAGGGGGAATCAAGCATTCCAGAGAGCAGAGGCAATCACAGAAAAGGCAACCTTCCGGGGTTCCTTAAGATGACAACCTTCAAAAGAAGGTACCAGTACCTGGAGTATGTCCTGTGCCAGGTAGGGCTTTAGAGCTTTAAAGGTAATAGCCAACATTTCCATCAGCTGCCTAAAGTAACCATGAATGAATTATGTTCATATAGCGAACATAAAAAATTTATAATCTTCTGTTGAAGGGCCAGGCTTTTGAGATGTAAAAAAAATCAGACTCAGAATTATTTCTATAGTATAGTATAGTATAGTATAGTATAGTATAGTATAGTATAGTATAGGTATTAGTATTAGTACAGTACAGCACAATACAATACAATACAATACAATATATACTTCTCAACACTCAAATAACACATCCTAGACCTGAATGAATGAATTATTCTGTACAAAGTTGAACCGCCTGCTACCGCACGAATCCCAGCGGCCGATAAGGTCCCAACAGAGTTGGCCTTCTCCGGGTCCCGTCGACTAAACAATGTCGTCTGGCGGGCCCCAGGGGAAGAGCCTTCTCTGTGGCGGCCCCGCCCCTCTGGAATAAACTCCCCCCAGAGATTAGAACTGCTCCCACCCTCCTTATCTTTCGTAAACTACTTAAGACCCACCTATACCGCCAGGCATGGGGGATTTGAGACACCTTTCCCCCAGGCTTATTATAATTTATGTTTGGTATGTATGTGCTGTTTGCTTTTTAATTATGATAGGGTTTTTAATTTTTTTTTAATATTAGATTTCTGCCAGTATAATATTGTTTTTATCGTTGTTGTGAGCCGCCCCGAGTCTTCGGAGAGGGGCAGCATACAAATCTAATAAATAATAATAATAATAATAATTATTATTATTATTATTATTATTATTATTATTAATTAGATTTATATGCTGCCCCTCTCCGAAGTCTCGGAGCGGCTAATGTGCATAACAGCCTGTGAAATTGTCAATCAGTGTCGCTTCCTAAGTGGACAGTTTGATTTCACAGAAGTTTGATTTACTTGGAAATATATTGCGTTGTTTAAGTGTTCCCTTTATTTTTTTGAGCAGTGTAGTATAGCATAATAATATAAATGGAAATATAATGGTTTTATTTTCCTCCTTGAATGAAATTAATTTGGTAACATTCCCAGTATGAATTAACACGTTACTCAAACTGACTTTGCTTTAAATGAAATCTAAAAGCAAGAGAAAACTAGAAAAGCTAGAGCATGGTGACCTTAAATTATACTGGGAATTTTGTAGTGTTTTATAGTGTTATAATATTTCTAATAATGTGGCCACTAAAAATATTTTTCCAGAACAGATTCTCTTAAAGCAGTGAAGAACTATTTTCGTCATCAAGATGAAAGGAGGAGAAAATGTATTTTGCTGCTGACATTTAAATCCTTTGGATTTAGTTCAAGAAAAAAGTTTTGGCCTAACCAAGTTCCTTTTTATTCAATTTCAAACTTGCTTAATGAGGTAGAAGAGCTTATCAACTCCTATTGCCTGGTATGAAAAATGTGTTTTAATTGGAAAAATAGCATTTGAACCTGCTGAGATGGCAATTGCAGAAATGCATGTATAGCTTTAGCTGAACCTAGTTATGTTTTAAATATATCTTTGAGTTATGAAGTAATCAAGAAAATATAATTGTATTTGGGCATGTATTAATGTACAATTTAGAAAATGTAGCTAAGTTCTATAGGAAGTATCCTCTGCTACTTTTTCTCTTTTGCAGGTTTGGATACTTGGTTCAATTTTAACAATGCTTTTGAAATCGATTATGACAATGAAGTGTTGAAACAAAGAAGGATGTCACTTAGCCTAGGGGCAGCCAAATGCTGGAGATTTAAAAACAGCTAGTGCCTAAAGCTTTAGAAAATTACTGTTGCAGGTAAAGTGACAGTTTTTTGCATTCATAGATTCAGTACAAAACCTCATGTTAGTGAAATATTTCTAATGTCAGATTAAATGAGGATGAAAGTATTGAGTGATTTATAAAAGCTGGCAGATTATACAACTAATTGGTACTTTGAAATTTCTGAAATTGGAGATTTAGAACTCATAAACAATCTGTGATATTTAAATTAGCTACTATTCCAAATGGCCTCCTCAGTAATTCTTCCAGTCCTCCTGCTAATTAGGAAAAAATGAGCTATCTGCATATTTTAGCAGTTCTGTGAAAAATCTATATGTCGGTCAGACAGTTTACTTCAATTCTTTACTCAAAAACCTGTATGAGGGCTAGTTTTGAAATCTAATCTAGCCACAAATAAAAGAAGGTAGTCAGAGTGGGTCTTCTCCGGGTCCCGTCAACTAAACAATGCCGCTTGGCGGGACCCAGGGGAAGAGCCTTCTCTGTGGCGGCCCCGGCCCTCTGGAACCAACTCCCCCCAGAGATTAGAATTGCCCCCACCCTCCTTGTCTTTCACAAGCTACTTAAAACCCACCTCTGCCGCCAGGCATGGAGGAATTAAGATTACTTCCCCCCCTAGGCTTTACAATTGTATATATGGTATGCTTGTATGTATGTTTGGTTTTTTATATTAAGGGTTTTTTAAATTCGCTTTTAGTTTTGGATTATTACTGTATATTGTTTATGATTGCTGTTAGCCGCCCCGAGTTTTTGGAGAGGGGCGGCATATAAATCCAATAAAACTAAAAACTAAACTAAACATATATTTAACAAATAAGAGGGTATATGAAAAAGTTGTTCATGTCTGATTGTCCTGAAAGTGATAGAAAAAAAGATATTATATATAAATAATAGAGATGTGGAAAATTCTGGTCTCCACTGAGCTATTCTTAAGTTACACTTTTTATAATAAGCATATTTATCTCGATGCATATTTCATCATGTCAGTGTTTTCTCTGCTTTTGCAGATCCTAGAATAATCACATTAAAAAAATATTATATTAATGCAACGTGATATCCAAGTGTCATTTCCCCCCCCCAAATGCAAGGAATTAAATCTTATCTTTGTGAAGTTTTAAGAGTTATGCTTTTGTTTTGTTTTTCCACACCATCCCTATGCTTAAATTAAAACTACATTTTTCACTGGAGTCAGTAATTGACAGGATGTAATAGAATAAAACTTTCCATTCCTATATTTTATTCACTACAGCACAGAGCTTAAGAGAGATAGCAAGAAAACTGTGCATAAAGTTTCTTCAGTAAATTCTGTTACTGAGAAATGACTATTTGTATTTGTTTAATTAATAAAGAAAGAATGCTAGTAGCTCTGCAAGGAACAGAAATTGATAATAATTACTGTATTTAGTTAATGTCTTCCATAAAATAATATATGAAAGTCTCATGTCTGGGATCATAATTATATAAATTAGAAAAATTGAATTAACATTGTATGTTTTAAGTTTTCTATGGAGAAATATGCTACAATTTCTTTCCATAGTGTAGCTGAACACAAAATGTCATATTTTGCATTTGGAGAAAGGATGGGTTTGATAAATGCAGCTTCAATGATTGACAGGGCATGCTCCTAAGTAAAAGTTGAGAGCTATTTTTTCAGAATTTTAGATATCTATATTGCTAAATTGAGGATTACAGAAAAAAATGTTTTGTTTTTATATTTGTATACCATAATTTAGGTATGCTATGCTGGATTGTATTTTGTTATTTCTTTTAGATATGCCTAAAGGAATGTATTGCCTGAACTAGTGTTAAATTCTGTAAAATCAGGTTCCACTGATAATAAATGGGAGCACTGCTATTTTTAAGTTAAGGTAATATATATGTCGGTATATTGCATATGGACAGTGCATGATGGTCATTTTTCCACAGTTTATAATTCGTCTGAGTTGATGTCTATGACGACAAATCATTTGAAAATTCTGTCTAGTAATGCCTTAATCACACATGCCACATGGATTTGATCTTTTTTTGTTGCCAGGCTATGAATATATGTGTTCGAATCAAGCTGGCGATGATAAAATTTAGTGAAATGTAAGTTTTAGATTTTACATGGAAAACAGTTTTTGCTGCGTAAGTTGATACTTTTCTGTTTTATGTTGTATTGTATATAATGTATGCTGATTAGTGTACATTTAAAGTGACAGTAAAGTTTTATTGCATTGGATTGCATTGAATTCCACTCTATTCTTAGTGAAAATTCTATGCGTAGATCAGAAGGATTCTAAAACCAGTTGCAACTGGTTTGTGCACGCGCTCATGCTTGTGCACATTTCTGCACATGGGCAGAAATGTCCTGGGTGGGTGGGCACAGCCTCCGTCGGCTGCTGCTACCGCTTCGCAGAACTGGACTGCACTGGGTACAACCCACTGCTGATATAGATGCTGAAGCAGCCTTAGCAATAGGGAAGTCATCCTCTAGCAGCCAACAGTTCAGCAAAGCAACACTATGCTTCTCACAATCACTGTGCTACCCATCATGCGTTTAATGATGAGGATGAATATAACTCATCTTCATCTCAATAAATATATACCACCCATTGAAATTTTGCCCTTATGTATTTTCATAATGAAGTCTTATTTTACTTCTTTAATTACGTTTAAAGAGGTATAAAGAAAAGATTCATCTCATATCAGAGAGATTGAAAGCTGTTTATAATTGTGCACAGAATGTATGCCAATACAAAGCAAAGAAGCAATATGGTAAGTAATTAAACTGTATAAGGGTGCAAAGCTTTTCAGAAGATTCATTATCATTGTGGCATGAAGGTATTTGGCCTTTCTAATACTCTAGGGCTAGGCCCATGTCTACACAAAAGATTGTACAGAAAAAATGAAAGTCTTATCACTTTAATTGTATCACTTATTTACCTTTTGTTTGATTTAATCTTCACATTGTTTGCAGACTTAACAGTTAAGTATATGTATTTAACTCTGGCCTTTATTAAAGTGTTTGAGGAAAAACAAGTAGTGCAAATATTTAAAAAAAACTACAGAGCTATTTAAAATAATAAAAAAGAGAAGTAGATAATAATACATTCCTACCACTTTTTAAAAATATATTTTCAACTTTTTAAAAAATGTAACAATAAATCCATAACCATATGTCTTTGTAAATTATGCAGAGCTAATTAGATAACAAACTTCAATTTCTTCAGAGAAATGGTCTGGATAGGAATATATCATTGCTCTTGATTAAAGTATGTTAATGAAAGAGTAGTAGATACTAAAAGAGTAGTAGATGCTTGAAACAAACTTCCAGCAGACGTGGTTGGTTAATCCACAATAACTGAATTTAAACATGCCTGGGATAAACATATATCCATCCTAAAATAAAATACAGGAATAAAGAAAATAGTATAGCGGCAGACTAGATGGACCATGAGGTCTTTTTATGCTGCCAATCTTCTATGTAATGATTTTTTAAATATACCATTTGAACCAAGATGGTTTATTTTGTTTATAAATGGTTTATTATGTGCTTTGTTTTAAGGCTATTGAAATAAATATTTTGTATATTAGATAATAGTTTTGTTCTATAGTGATTTTTATTTTATATATGAACAGCAACTGCTACATCTCAGCAGGTGTTAAGAACTGTATCTGAAGCTAAGCAGGGCTGGGTGTAGTTATCATTGATCAAAGACTGTCAAAGGTTTCCAAAGAAATAAACTACATTGAGAAGTTTAAAAAATCCAAAAGAAACTATGGTTACTATTTTTGTCCTCTTTGCTGCAACTCCACACCCCCAAAAAAGTATAATTATGTCAATGTTCTGCCGGGCTTTCTGATAGGAGCCTCCCGAAAATTCAAGGATACAAATTTCAGACACACACACACACACACGTTTGAAAATTCAAAACAATGTTCTTTATCACAAAAGTCAAAATAAACTAAGCACTCTTTTTGTATTTCAAAGAGCACTCTTCCCAAAACAACAAGGTAGTCTGTACAATTTCCCTTAAGCAGTCATTAAGAGCTTAGCCAGCAGCTGTGGAGAAACTTCGCACCCCTTCTTCTTCCAAGGAAGGGAGACAGACACAAACACGCTGCTCTGCTTTGGTTTCAAAGGCGTGAACAGGCAACAAAGTCCAGCACACAAGATTCCTGACAAAACTGCAACAGATATTCTTCCACAATGGCCAAACCCACATGCTGCTATTTATAGCAACAGCCCTAATTACTGAAGCCCCAACACAAGTTGCCTCCCTTATTTCCTGTAATATATTCTTACTTGGTCTCTTCTACGCATAATTCTGCGCTTGCGTGGGTCCAAAATGTCATCATCTGAAGCTATAGAAGATAAGGAAGACTGACTGCCTTGGCTGTGTGCCAAGCCCTCCTCTGCCGAGTCACTCCCACCTTCTTCTTCGTCCAAGGAAACTAAACTCTGAACTGATTCTGTCCGTAATAACACAAGCCTGTGACATGTTGAAGTTTCCCCTGCATCCACCTCCCCATTCCCTGGGGTAGGAGCTGGGCCAGAGCCAACCACAACAGTTAACAGGTCTTGACTTTAGGATTTCTTTTAGCCCAAGCATAGAGGATTAAAGAGAAACACCTTTAAGTGATGTTTTATGTCAGAATATTATCCAATGAGATAAACAATACTGAATCTTTAAAATGTTACACATGGCTTAATAGCATGCATCACCTTTTTAATTTTGTTTTTAAAAACAATAGAGATAATCTGTCTTTATCATAAATCCTATTGCAGATGATTTTGACCCAAGAATGTGGCTATTATGAAGTACAAAAAATAGCCAGTACAAAGTCTGGGGTGTAGCTAAGAGTAGATCTCTGAACTTTGTTGCAGAACTTGTTTTTAATTCTTACTTGGAAATGAATCAAACATTTTGTTTATAATCGCTCAATTCTCTGCAGAAAGCAAAACTACAAAAGGCACCGCAGCTAAAATATGAATTTATTACAAAATAATAGGAAGTGCAATCTGTGGCCAATGTTCTGATACTCCACTTTAGATTTTAACAAACATTTGATACAGCTTTAGAAAAGAGCTCTTTGAAACAAAGCTTTTACATGGAACTATTGGCTGCTTTTATGATTCAAGAAGAAATAATTTCTGTAAATGCTACGTTTAATGTACATTTTACATACATACATACAATGCTAAGTTGGTTACATTTTCATGCTCTGCTTTTTTTGCATGTATTTACTCTTTTGTATGATTTTAGTTGTGATAAAGTGAGGTGCAAAAGTGAGGTAGGGCAGAAGAGTCCTTAGTTCTATTGTCTATTACGTTTCTGCATGCGCAGAAGCAAAGAATGTAGCACTGAAATATGTAAAAAGATCTAGTGTATTGTGATGAGCTGTGTGTATGTCACAAATACGGTACATTTGCAGAAGTCTTAATGCTCTATTCTATAATTATTAGCTGCTTTTACTCGCCCACTTATTCTTCTTTTTTAGATAAACTATTTTTCAATAATATTGTTATTGCCCCTTAATATATTGAGTTTATGTGGCTACTTAAAGTGAAAGATTGGATGTGTTTGAGTACTGTAATACTTTAAAGAGCTATGATGGTGCAGTGGTTAGAATGCAGTAGTAAACTCTACCCACAGCCCGGGGTTCAATTTTGATTTGCTCAAGATTATCTCAGCCTTCCATCGTTCCCAGGTCTATAAAATGAGGACTCAGATTGTTGGAGGCAATATGCTAACTCTAAACTGCTGAAAGTGCTGTAAAGGACTATGGAGTGGTATATAAATTTAAGTGGTAATATTGCTATTAATACCTGGCTAGACAGGAAAAACACTTTAATTTTGAAATCTTTGCTAATAGAATAATGTGGCTTTAAAAATGTTATTTTGTGGTATGACACCAGATATGTATATATGTATGTATGTATGTAGGTAGGTAGGTCTTGGCATATTTGAGTTTCTTCCTGTGTAAGTTTCAGAGATTCCTGGTGATGTTTCGGCGAGGCCCCACTCATCATCTTCAGGCTGGTGCTTTTGGCTTTGTGCTAGGGTAAACCACAATATATATATATTGGGCCGAGAGGTACCAGGGTGATTCGACACAAAATGTAACCCTTCTCTTGTACAGAGCTGAAAGGATTAAATACTATAGCCTAGAGGTTAATTCTCTGCCTTCCAAGGCAAAGGTTGCAGGTGCAAGTCCCAGTGAGGGTATGGCTAGCTGATGAGGCCAAAATAAGGCTGAAATAGATCTATCCTAGTCTCCCTTAATTTTCAAATTCAGCAAAAACATGATATATATATATATATATACACACACACATACATACATACACACACACACACACACACACACATACAGTATATATATATATACATACACAAGGCCGAAATGGTGCCATCCTAGTCTCCCTTAATTTTAAAATTTCAGAAAAAAACATGTGATATATATACAGTATATATATATATATATATATATATATATATATATATATATATATATATATATATATATATATATATTTGTTTTCGTAGATTTTCACGGGTACAGGTATGACGGTCTTGGTATATTCGGGTTTCTTCCCGTGTAGGATTTGGAAATTTCTGGCGACGTTTCGATGAGGTCCCACTCATCATCTTCAGGCTGGTGTTTCTGTCCTTGTTCTCAGGCGAACACTGTTCGCCTGAGAACAAGGACAGAAACACCAGCCTGAAGATGATGAGTGGGACCTCATCGAAACGTCGCCAGAATGATTTCGCCGAAACGTCGCATAGACATGCAAAACATTACACAGGGCAAAACCCGAACTCAGAACAATCTACATACATATACCCGTGAAAATTTACGAAAACATATATATATATATATATATATATATATATATATATATATATATATATATATATATATATATATATAATGGAAAATTTATATAAAAAGACACCTGTATATTTCAAGTTATTTCTATATTATTAGAAAGTGAAATGAAGCGTGCAGAAGAGGGCATGTATTTGCATTTGACTGAAGTAAAAAGCATGCATATTCTTAGGAAAAATAATATCCAGCTGCTTGGGCCTTGAGAAGTAAAACTAAACTGTAGAGCGGAATAAAATAATTTAAAGACAACTGGGGTTGCTCTTGTTTTCAAGCAAAACACCATGGCAGAAGAAAGCAGTCAAAGGTTAGTGTTTGTTGCATGTGTTCTCCATCTCAAAAAATTATCTTACAGAGTAAACTACAGGGGAAACGGGGGTCAAGCCAAATGGATATTTTCAAAATAAATAGAAAGCTAAATTATTTTCAACACTTCATAAGCTCTTGCACACCATGCAGTTGATTGTGGTTCTTAATTATATGATTCCACTTCTCGTTCCATTTTACTCACTGCTTGTAATTTAAATACAATAAAAATAGGATATTTTCTAAGAATCTAATTCTATTAATTTTTTACTTGAAATAAAGTCCTGTTGAGATTAACGAGAGGTGCTCAGAATAGCATTTGAGAGTGCAGCCAAAATAATAACTTGGTTGGGAGCAATAAATATGCAAAAGTTAAGTGGTCTAAGGCTGAGCAAAATACGCCATTAAAAATGTTTGAATCATATAGTACATTTAATACCATCTACAGATTCTATTTTTTTGTTGACTTACGACTGTAGTATTTAAGTTATGACCACAATTGGGGCCAGAATCTGTCTTTCAGTATCCACGTGACTGCTTGCCTAGACAACAGCAATGCCAGTTGCGGTCCTTAAGGCAATGGAGGAAGAGTTACCCCGTGAAGGAGGGCAGAAGGGATCTCTTGTAATGTGCTATAGGAAAATACCCAGGATCCAAATTTCCTATCTGCAGTCTGCTATGGGAGCTCAGCTCCCCTGTATGTGTACAAGGGAACTCCTGTTACAAGCTGCAGAAACAAACCTTGGATCCCAAAGATCTATTTCATTTGTGCAACCCACCAGAGGAATTTGACTTCTCTTCATGTTCGGAAGAGGGCTGCTTAAACAGAGCTGGAATCTTCAGGATCTCTCTTTCTGCAGCTCAATGGAGGAGTTCCCCTTCTGCCAGTAGGCAGGCTTTTCATTCTTGAAGGAATACCTATTTTGGGAGGCAGAGCTAATCTGCATAATCCCAGCTGAGATTCCCTCCGGGCAGGCAGCTCTCTCCTCAAAGAGGTTGCCAGGAGGAAATCTCAGCTCTACAATAGGTGGCATCTTCTCCACTGACTTTCTGGAAAAGTCAGCAGAGATTACAAATGGCAATCACATGATCACAGGTTGCTTGGTAACTGTGATAAGTGCAGGTTGTAGCCACTCAGATTGTGATCTGTGTGTGTGTGTACACAAAATTTTATGACAACCAAACATGCTTTATGGGCCATAAAGCATCCTTTCCAAAGCTGTCATACTTTTAAATAGTCATAAAGTAACTAGTTTTAAGACAAGGAGTACCAAAGAAAGTCTTATGTCTATGATCAAACATAAGGCAGCTCCTTCGTCGGAAGCTCTCATTTGATTATTCCTAACCAGGAATTGTCAAGGTTTCATTTGATTTGCTAATGAGAATTATAAAAATGGTTTCTCAAATAACCACTTTTAAAAAAATCTTTGAAATAAGAAAAAATTCCATTCTAGTTCCATTCTTGTAAAAAGTAGTGGAAAAGTACAAGAACAGAAATTGAACAATACATGCCTAGATGTGTTTACTTAATGATCAGTTCGTTGTTGTTGTTGAATCAGTTTTGGGCAGACTGTAGGCTTCACTTTTTTGTGAGATTGAATCCATCATGCAAATCTGGGTGTAAAAGGCATAAATCTCTAACTCCCTTTTTCATTATTCTTAATTCGGAAGATGAATAGTTGGAATGAACTACTCGTTCCAAGATACAAAATATTAAGTATATATTTCTTTCATTTAATTAATACAATTTTTCTCATTATCTAGGAAAGAAAACACAAAATTTGTATATGCATTTAACTTTCACTAGCTTTTCTACAAACTACTTATTTGTGATGTAAAATTTTCATTCTTAGTGATCTGTGTTAAAGTTGTGGCTCTTTGGTTGCTGGGGACCAGTATAAGGCTGCTGTAAACACAGTGAAAAGACTCCTTGTCTAACATATTAAAAATGACATATTGCCATTTTTAGCTGGCTAACTGCCGGTTAGCAATGTGTTGACTAAGTGAGGCTTTTTGCTCATAGAAAGGGATTAGTGCCATCAGACTGAGTCCTCGGAGTGCATGTCAGTTTTGTATAACTACCCAAGCTTATGAAATAATTTCAGTTAAAATGACTGATTTGCATCTATTTAATTCAAATAAAAACTGGGATTTGTTTATCCCAGTTCCAGAGAACATGGGAATTATAGTCATCTTTATAGCAGCTAAATTCTTTTTGTCGTATTATTTTGTTAGATAGACGGCTGAATTTTGTATGTGGAATAATTTTGTATGTGGAATAATAAAATTAAGAGCGGCTCCATTGGTGCTCCTAAACTGCAGACATAGAGATACAAAGACAACAGAACTCATGCTGTAGAAATGTATAACTTCTGAACTTACATTTTAGAGTTTCTTAATGCAGGGTAGTAGACAAATCTCTTTCCAATCCTCTATCAGTTTTGTTGTGTCAGTACAGACTACTGATCTATTAATTGCCATGTCAAACAAAATGTTAGTTGCCACATTGAAGAAAATATTTCTTGAAAAATGGACTTAACTGCAAGTCATTTCTGGATTTTATTTCAGGACTATGCCTGAAATTACTATAAAATCCTTTCTGCAGATGGCAGCTGTACATATGAACTTTGATAATTCCTAAAGTTTATATTTATAATCTTTGCTGATATATTTACGTTTGTGAGTTGTACTTATTTTTTTAACCGGAAATGGTGGTCCCTATGAACGCCAACAATGTCAAACAGACATTGCTAAATAATAAATACAAATATATTTGTATTTCCTTCTGGGAATTCTCTTTTGTTTGGCAATTATGAATACTGTAAAGCTATCATATTGTTTTATTGTAGTGAAAGGAAAGACCTTCACTAAGCATTAAATGTGCAGGAAATGAGTCAGAAGACTTAGCTCTAATTAGTGTGTGCTTTTGGGCAATTGTTTGCCTTTAATTTCACTACCCCTGCTCAGCACTACCTAACTCTCTAGGCAGAAGCAGGTTGGGACAATTATTGTAGCCGCTAGCATGGGCAAGTTAATTAGATACACTAAGAAAAAGTTACCATAAGGGTGTGTACTTCCTGGAACATTCTGAAACCAGTACCAATTTAGGATTTACTTTAAAGTTTGATGCCAGAGTATGCCCCAACCTGTAGATACAGTTTTGGCTTTTGACATCTTACAATTACCCACACATACTCTAATTAAGAAGTCAAAATTTCTGTCGTCAGAGATGGGGATTTATTATTGTGATAATGGAAATTGCATGTCATAAAAACCCCTTATTTGCTAGACAGTCTTTTTAAAAATGTGCATCATTTTAATATCTTTTTAGCGGGGGAAGAAAAAAAATATTTAAAATTGATTACCTTTGTAGACCTTGAATTTACCATTTGAATGCTAGAAATTTATGGAATAAAGATTGTAATACTGGGAAAGAGGGAAAGTAAAAGAGGGAAGGGAAAAGAATGGAATGAAAGAGAGAAAGGAAGAGGAGGGAGGGAGGAAGGAAGGAAGGAAGGAAGGAAGGAGCAACCAGCAGCAAGGTGGCCGGATCTTTGGAACATATCTTCCAGAATACAAGGTTAGGGATAGATGGTCATGGAGAAAAAAACTATTCAGTCACTACTAATGGTAGGAGTTGACAATGACATACCACTTAGTCAACCACTCAACGATTCATTACCTTAAAATATTGATAGACCTAGCCAAAATAGCTAAAGCACTATTTTGCTTCCAAAGTCTCTTAGGTTTTTTTTCTTTTAAGGATCAGCAAATCAGTAGGTGAAAATCTTATCAGTGTTGATTTATTTGTCTGGGATTATTTTGTTTTTACTTCTTTGTTTAGAAGAAGATAATTAAGAGGAACTTACCTTTACTAGCAGTTATTGAAAAAAAAAGTCACAACTGCTAGAACTAAAGTTTTGATTCAGGACTTGGAGGATAAAAATGAAGAGTTGTTCTGAATATTTTATTCTACATTGGCCTATGATCCCAACATTATTTTCAAGGAAACTCATGTCTAATAAATATGGCAAGCTTCCAAGTTTTAATTACTCACTAAAATGCTCTATCATCCATTCAGGCAAAACAACACAAATCTACATTTCCCCCATAATTTTTCCTTGTGCATTTTTCATTCACAATCTGTTGGGAAACGTTCTTGTGTCATTTTTTCTAGGTTGATTGTAAATCTTTTAGACTGTTTTGTACTATGTTCTGGTTTTGTCAGAAAGAGATAGGATAAAAACATAATGTAGAAAAGTACACATAAACAGAGGCAACAAATAAACCAGAATTTACAATAGTGATTCAAATGAAATACTTGGGAATAGGGTCAAATGACTACGGTACCTGAATGGGGAAGGGGAAGTACATTACTGCAAGGCTTTTATGTCTAATACAATAAACTGGGGTCCCCCAAACACTTTTTCTATTAGCGGGATGAAACTTTTTTGCCTTTATATTTTTGCTAAAATAAATTTGTTGTCTAGAACTAACAAGGTACTGCAAATAAAAGGGTTCAGTGGTGCTGAGTCATCGTAATACCCGGTGATCTAAGCCATAAATCTGCCTACACCTTAAGGAACAAAGTAGAGTTGTAAAACAATAGCCTCTTGTCTGGTCAAGTTTCTATCATCCCGCTAAATTGTTTTCTTTCCTTCCTAAATGAGAACATATTATTATAGGGTTTTTTGTCTGATTATACTTCATCCTTTTCCTCCAGCATACTTTGACTCATTTGAGATGAATCTTAAAGGCTTCTATATTTTTTAAAAAGGATTTTTAAAAAAAAATGGCAATGGAATTATGTTAAAAAAAAAGGCATTTATATACAGTAATGAACAAAAGAACCCCCCCCCAAAACAAATAGAATAGAAAAAAGAAGGCTTAGAATAAGTAGTGCATTCTTAATACTCTGTTTTCCCGAAAATAAGTCACCCCCGAAAGTAAGACATAGGAGAGGTTTTGTAGAATTGCCTAATATAAGGCATCCCCCGAAAGTAAGACATAGGAGATGTGCAGGATTCCTGAACAGAACTTTAACACTGCTGTCCATAAATTGCATCCCAAAATGCTACATCAATCAGATTTAAAACACATCCAACACACATCTAACATGCGGCTGCGTTTTTGGATGCGTTTTTGCTGCAGCAGGATACAGGATACAATTCATTGGGGAAAAAATAAGACATCCCCTGAAAATAAGACACAGTACATCTTTGGGAGCAAAAATTAATATAACACGCTGTCTTATTTTCAGGGAAACACAGTATGATCTGGAGTAAGAGCTTGGGTTCTTCTGAGAGTTCGGAACACCCTTTTCTGGGTGAAGCATGAAAAAGTACACCTTTTAAAGACTGGTACTGTTGCTAGACTCACTTGCAAGATTCAAATAGCTTTTGAACTTCTCTTCAAAGCAACTTTTTCCCGTTAGCTGAAAATACTTTCATTGCATCACAGAAAGCAAGTACTGAAACCATATACTTGGTGGGAAAGTCTTATGGGCTAGACTGATCTCATCTGTTCTCATCTTTGGGGATAAATACTGACAGCACTCCCTCGTGCTGTGGGATACAAAGGGAGGGAAATTAGCCTGTTTATGTATTAGTATAATTATGTCATCTTGTTAAATAAATAATTACATCAAGCCCAAGTAGAGTGATAAAACTATGAACAACCATTTGTTTTCTTAGTAAATAAAGTTGAAATGGCTTACTTTCTTAAATAAATGTATGAAGGCAGAGCCAGAAAGAGGGCTGGGAAAATATCTACACCCCTAACATCTAGACATAAACTGTTTCAACTTCTTCACTCTATAGGACATTGCATGTCAAAACAACTAGAAGCAGGTTTTTCCTCCATGCCAACACTCTGATAAACAACTAATTCTCACACCATTGTCTTATGCCCTGAAAAGTCAAACCACATAGTAGGGTCGTAATACTATTATCTGTCTTATCTTTCCTATTACCTATTTCCTTAGCCTCTTATGTGCATAACTTTGTTGTTTGTATCTTATGATTTATGTTGATTGCTTATTTAGTATCCTTCGACTATCATTGATTTATTATTATATTTTATGATTATGACCGTGATTTATCACTCTTTGCTTGTATATACCTCTTATGCACTGAAGACAAATTACTTGTGTGCTCTGCCTTAGCCAATAAAGAATTCAATTCTATTCTACATTGCTGCCCATTTAACCATTTCACTGGGGAACAGTGAAAACATGATATAAATAGGGTGCAAAAATATTCCTTAGCATCCATTTGGGCAACATCGTATTCCTAAGAGTTTTTCTTCAATAGTCAAATAGAAAGAAATGTAAACAATAAGACTAAGCAGCCAGTAAATTGTGACAAAAGTACGTAAACTTTGAAAATGTACAATACTATACAAAAATGTTAGGCAATTGCACAAAAATGTGTACATTAAGAATGGTTTTTGAAGGAACTTACAACTTCCTTCAACGTGCCTAGAATTGGAGCTGTTTTGAAGGCAAAGGGTGGTCACATCAAATTTTGATTTGATTTGGATTTCTCTTCAGTTCATTTACTTTCTATTTTGTTAATTGATTAAAAATAAACTATTAACACTTCTATTTCTAAAAGCATTCTTTCTGTACAATTCCCTAACACTTTTGCACAGTATTATTAGCACACTGACATCTTAACAACAGCAGTAACTGTTAATTAAATATAAGCTGGTTTTGCATTTAACAGCTACAGTTGAAGAAGACGCCAGTTTTATTTCAAGTCTAAAATGGAATCAGACTTACTGATAAGTTTTTGTGCTGTAGTTTCATCTTGAAAATTAGTTTTGGTGTGGAATGATGACTTATATTACCAGCAGGATAAACTTGGAAATTGAAATCTGACAAAATGTAATGTCCAAAAATGGTTATGGAAAAGATAAACCTTTTAAGAAAGCTACAGAATAAAACTGAAGATTGAAAATCTTCAATCCCAATAATAAGTTCCTGCTTAGTTTCAATAACTGAACTAGCATAGTACTGGATAAACTGCTTCAGTACAGCCCTAAAAGAAAAGACCTTTGTACTGGCGGTGTGCAAAAACATTTTAAATTCAAAATCTTTCAAAAACTGTTTTGTCTGAACTGCTCTGACCATTCTGGAAGTCTTCCAAGCTCAGAACAGTGTCAGAACATTTCTGGTAAAGTTAGAACAACTTTGTTGTTAGTTCTTACCTTATGATTACTGGCTCAGGCATAGTCCAGTATGCTATTTTAAATCCCTATTTTTTGCTTCCTAAAATGTATATCTCTGATATCTGATTATCACAAAAGTTGTATGAGGGTTAATATTAAGATTTCAGCAGTAATTACTAGAACAGGGCTCCTTGACAGCAAATTCTAGAAAGAGAATAAATAGTTAACAGTATAAATATATTTAGTCAGCTTTCAATGGCCAAAACAAGAAATATCAGCATAAGAGATAATTTTATAGGAAAGGCATAAAAGAGCACATTTACACTTTTTTTGTAGAAGTAACTTACTTCTACAAAAACACAGAAAGTGTATACGAGAGGGTATATTTTCTCAGCGCAATGTGTTCTGGAGAGGAAAGGCCTTAAAAGATGGCAAAACCAAAGTTAACTTAACTTTTATTCACAATATTCCTTAAAGTTTTAAAAAGTTTCAGATGCTTTAAAAGTCTTGGAAAGTTACTGATAGTTACTTCCATGCAAGGTAAGATTCTGATTTATGACTAATTTCTATTAAGCAAGTAGTAACTCCATATCCCATGTGTCTTTATTAAGAAGATGCAACCCTCTTACAAATAATCAATATACATTTATTTAACTTCAAAGAAGACATGTTGGAAAACTGGCTTTTAAATATTTTAAAATAATTTTTCTATTGGTGTTTTCTATAGAAAGTATGAACAAATAATGAAAGATTTCAAAGTAGCTTGTTTTATTATCATTATAATTGCAAATGGGTGAAAATGCATTTGTTCCATGTTTCAGATCCATAGCAATTTGAAACTGGCACTTTAAGCTTCAACTTGGATTTGATTACTGTGTTCTACAAATACAATTGTAAATCTACTGTGATTCTCTCTCTTCACAAATATTGGTGCACATAACCAATGAAATAACCTACTGAAAATTATAAGTTGCCTCTGGCAATTACTAGATTTGCTCTTCAAGGATGTGTTACCAAGTTTTCATCACCAAGTTGCCTAATGAAGCAAGATCTGATTACAGCCAATCAGCCAAATAAAAATGTTTTGTTCAACCCAGTTTATTTCATAGCAGCAGTTGTTAATCTTGGGATGGAGAATTTAAAATATGGAGAAATTCTTTAAAAGTTTGCAAATTGTTCTAGAGCAAGATTAATGCAATCGCATTTAAAGACAAGTTAGACATTGTTTGTTTTTGCAGTAATAACAATGTTGTATTGTCCCGAGAAGGCGTGGCCGTATGCTGCGGTGACCCTGATATCGATGTCACCTCGGGGGGTCTGGTTCCATTGGAATCAGACCCCAACCACCCTGGAGGGGTGGTAAGGAAGTGGGATGCTGTTGGTGATCTGAGAGGGGTGGCAACCCCTCTGCCCCAGGAAGCCAGCATAGAGTCCTTGACTGGTGGCACTGGAAGACAACTTCAAAAAAGCCATCCAAGCAGCTACAAGCGGACTGACTTGTTTAAAGATCGGAGAAGGTCACCTGGAAAGGAAAATATAGGAGTATGCTTGAGAGTGAGAAGAAGGTAGTAAACAGAAACTGGTGAGTGTTTGTTTCGCCGATAGAAGTCTAAATGGATTGTTTAAAAAGAAACTAAAGGGGAACAAAAGGACAGAAAAATTTAAAAAGCAACTATGTAGCCTACAGAAGATCATAGAGAAATCGGTGGGGGGGGGGAAGGTGAAATTGAACTGATGCCTAAGCTGAGGATTTGGAATTTTATTAAAATAGAAATGGTCGTTTAATAGTTTGGCAAATAAATTATTTTTTCTTTTCAACGAAAATACTTTTGTTGATAGAACCGAGTAAAAATACATATCAATGTTATCACGAGGGTTCCATCTACAGATTTGTAGGTATAATTGCAATGGTGGTAAACTTTCATGGATGTTTTCACAGCTGTTGACCTTCAACAGGGAAACTTTTTTGATATCAGAAATACTGTGCAAGGTATAATTTGTACTGAAATACTGAAAGACAACTTGGTTCTATTTGAATTAGACTGAACTTTTAAGACACTTCAATGTTGAAAAGAATAAGTGACTGGGACCATAAAGGTACAAAAAGATACCAAAAAGGCTGTGGAAGCAGACATCTGTTAACAGCTGGATTTTGTAATACTAATGAATTCTTGATATTGATGACATGGAGATAAGTAATTATGAAGAATTACTTATTAACTTAAGTAATTAACTTAAGAGTAAGTTTAAAAAATATGAGACAATATGGGAGAGAAAGGGGAGAGAGTAGACAGAGTAGGAGAAAGAAGAAGTGAAAGGTAATAGAAGGATGGAGTAGGAGTAAGAAAGTAGGTAGTAGAGGCAGAATAGCTACCTGAGATAGAAAGAGGGAAATGGAGAGAAGAAAAATGGATACAGATGAAATAATATAAAGCAAACTTGGAATGTGTTCTAGTTTATTGTATTTGAAAAATGATATATGTATATTAAGTCTGCGGAGAGGGGGGACATACAAATCTAATAAATTGTTATTGTTATTATTATTATTAAGATGTATTGAAGGTATATGAAGTTATATTTTGAACATGGAGAAAAATAAAACAAAAAAATTGTATTCTCACATATTTTTTAACTTACTCTTAGAATGATGGCATTCACCTGAAGTTTGCTCCAATGGCAATTTTCAAGCAAGAAAAACAGGAAAGTCTCCTGCTGTTATTTCCACAAATTACAAATAAAACATGAAGAGAACTGAATGCCATTTATGACTGTGTTCATGACACCCGGAACCAAACTAATCAATGACATTTCTGCTCAAGTTGTGTAAACATAGCCTATGTAGTTTAGGTGTCATATAAACTTAATGAATGAAATAAAGATTAAATAAAATAAGGGTTAGCATGTTGTGTGAATAATTATGTTGTGTGAAACCACATTGTTCCTATCTGGAGTAGGATTGACAGTGCACAAAAATAAACATATATTATTTTTTTCTTTATAAGAATGTCCTCCAACTTGACAACAAACAGAATTTTTAGTCAGCTCAAACATAGTTCAAAATACTTCAAGTATCAATAAATTAGAAGTGGCAAAATTTCATGTTGAATTTTTATCACTTGATCTACAGAAACACTGACCAACTTGCTAAACTTTAAACAATTAAAAAACACATCACTTACAAAACTGCAATATGCCTCCCCAAAAGTAACAAAAATGGAGTGCCTTCCTTATGCTCCTACAAAATAACTTCTATAATTCTATGAAGGTTCTTACAGTACATGCACATGCAGGTTTTTTCAACTGACAAGCTTTCTGACAAATAAAACCCACAACAGTCAGGGAATTCAGAGGGAAAGCAGCATTTCATATAATTACCCTATAGCAAGAAATTTTAAAAGCCACAATAAACTTCTCTTCCATCAGATAGAAGTCTGACTTATATTCAAAATTATTCTGACTCACTGAAGAGATAATTAACTCACACTCCCTATACAACCCCACCCAGCCTTTCTCTGAACTAGGGCCAACCAATATGCTAGCAACAATGTAATCTTTGCTCAATGGCTAATGAACTCTCAATGGCTTGGAGAAAATAAAGGAGAAGCAAAGAAGTCAATTACAGGATGTCAAAATACTTGAAACAACAAAAATCCCATTGTGTCTTAAGACTGGTACAAAAAATCAGAACAAGTGTCTGTTCCAAGCTTAGAACAAATGAAAAAGCCATTTTGTGTTTGAAATGTTTTGCTCAGACCTTATAAAGGGTTCTGCAGATTAGCAAAATGTGTATCTTTTTATGGAATTATCACTATCTTATTCTAAAGACAGAAGAATATTCACAATTCGATTTTATGCCTTTAATAAGCATTAAATAAACAAACAAATAAATAATTTAACACCAACTAGATCTCCATAACTTGTTACCTCATATTTTGATACTTGAGGTCAAAATTGTGTCCCATTCCTTCCTACCAGAGAGACACCATGTGTCTCATTCATGGTTTTAGAAAGCAGCTTGATAAATTGATAGGCTATTAGACTTCAGTGAACTGGAAACAGTATGTCTCTGAGTATTAATTACAATGGCACAAAAGCAGGAACTCTCTCCATATCCTGCTTGTGAGCGCATTGGAGAATTCAGTTATGGTGGGGAAAGGAAGCGCTGGGCTGAGACAAGTCTTGGTCAAATTTCTAAAAATCACCAGTCCACCTTGCAGGACGATTCACTTTTTTTTTTTACCCAGAGAACCTTTGGGGGCCCCAGAACATGATCTTTCTAGCAATAGTGAACTCACCCATTATTCCTTTCTTGCCCCTGAGAAATACCAACTTTGCCCATGTTTGTCACTCCCCAATGCCACATTTTTTCAGAGATGATATTTGTTATATTCTAAGCAGCCAGTGTTAAGGGTTATGTTCATAGCCAGAATTCTTTTGCCGGCTTTACCTGCATCTTGATTCAACTTAGATTTTATTTAGGTACTCTCTGTTATAGCAAAAGGCCGAGATATTTAAAATATTACCTCTGAATAAAAATTCAAACCATATCTCAAGCTTTACTGTTTTATTCTAATGCTTGACCTGATCAAGTCTATGGCTATAGTACCGTGATGGCAAACCTATGGCATATAATAATAACTAATAATAATAATAATAATAATTAATAATAATAATAATAATAATAATAATAATTTACTAGATTTGTATGCCGCCCCTCTCCGAGCACTCGGGGCGGCTCACAATAATAAAAGCAATACAGTACAATACAAATCCAATATTTTAAAAAAAACTAAATTAAAGCCCATCATTACTAAAAACAATCAGGACTACACAATCACAACATTCTCAAATGCTACAAGTCAGGGGGGGGATTAATCCCCCCATGCCTGGCGACATAAATGGGTCTTCAACATCTTGCAGAAGGCGAGGAATCTCAGGAGCAGTGAGTTCTGTGTAGGCTAATAGTCACCTTAGCTATTCCTCCCCCCCTTCCCTGGGGGCGTGGCTGATGCCATACCTGAAACCCGGCTGGACATATTTCAGAGAGAGGAACTCCTCCCTCTGGGCCCAGCCAGGTTTCAGTCACACATACCAGGTCGTCTCCTCCTCCAGGATCAAATCCTGGATGAGGAGAGCCTTGTTCACAACCGACCTGGCATATGTGCCGGAAGTGGCACACATGCCATAGAAATTTGCTCTCTGGGAACGCGAACTGTCAGCCGTTGCTCTTCCGGGTTCTGGCATGCCAGCCGTCTACACATGCGTGGGAGTGCCGGAAACTGGAAGAACAGCAACCCGGTGTGCATGCATATTCCATGAAGATGATCTTCCAGTTTCTGGCATATGCATGTGCACCAGCCAACTGGTTTTCCAGCACATATGCATGTCAGAAACCAGCTGTCTGGTGCGCACACATGCACAGGAAACAAGATAATCTTCCCAGCCTGTGCAGGCATACAGGTCAGCTGCACTTATGGTTTCCAGCACACGCACGCTTCTTGTCTTCGGAGAGGGGCGGCATACAAATCTAATAAATTATTATTATTATTAATTATTATTATTATTATTTTGATACTTGATGCCAAAAAGATTGACCAACACTGCCATAGTAGAACCAAATATAGTTTTTACAACAGATAAAAGTTCTAACAGGCCAAGAATAGCATTAGAATTCTCAATTTTTTTAAAAAACCCAGCAGTAATAAGTCATACAGCATTGGGGTTCCTCTTTAAGTGCTAGATAATTTTATTTCTTTTTTTAATTCACTATTCTACCTTCATTGAATGTCTTTTCTAACTACCTTGGATATGTTCAATATGGATCTTAAATATTTAAAACAATTCCAAACTTTTCCTGTCAGAACGTGTTCTATTGTTAATAGAGTTGTCCTTACTGTTCCTTTTTTTTTTTACAAAAACAAATGATTGCATAAAAGTTAATTGTGTACTTTAATACACATTCTGAACTACTTATTTTTGGTTTTTAAATTGCCTGGAGTGAAGAGAAAATAAGAAACATCAACAACATATCCTGTAATATAGAGAGATGTTTAAAATACATCTTGAAATGCAGAGGATATTAATCTTTAATAGGATGATTAATAGGAAAAAAAACCCCAAAGTTTAAATACTACTTACAGAGGACAAAACTCATGTGAAACTATATAAATTAAACAAAGGAATGTTTAATCGGGACAGTTCTTACTGAGTTTTAAAATGTTTAAACAGACATTTCTTGATTCTGGAATATTTTTTAATTGGAAATTGTACATCTAGTCCCATATTGTGAGGTCTTTTTTTTATTTCAAGCAGCTTTGTAATATGACTGTTATCAAATCTCTCAACCATACACATTGTAAAGGACATTTTTCACGTTGATAATTCTCAATTAAAAAGTGTTAAAAAGTGACATTGTATTGGTTTTATCTGTGCTCCATGTAACAGCAATTAACACAATAATTTTGCAACTGAAATATCAAATCTAGACCAAACATTGCATGTACACATAATAATACTTGCACAATAAGCACATCTACTTCAGTATTTAAATAAAGTCAAAAATCAATGCTAACATTTAAAATCCACATAAAGCTCCCCAATACCTCCCACCCAATACAGGATTTAAGGCATCTCTGCACAAACTTAATTTATGGTGTTGGATTGAATAGCCTGAAATATCTTAACTCTCACTCTAAGACTGTTGGTATTGATATGTTACTTAACCAGTGTTAAACCAATACAATATTTACATAGCACAGCACATACATTACAGACATTCACTTGGGGATAAAGCCCACATTTTGAACATATCAAAGACCACCATGATTACATGTCTGGAATCTATTTACAGGTCGCTAAAATGATTATATATGTACAGTGTTCCAATAGGCAAAAACATGATGCGCAGTTACATTGTGACAAATTGAAATCATGATTTGGAAGCACATTATGCTACCCTGAATGCCTTGTTCCACTCTAGGTTTCTTATGGGTGGTCTCATCTTTCAGAATGGCAGGTCCTGCTGATAAGGTTGACTTTTTGGTGATATTGGTGACTTTTATTCAGCTATCTGAAATTTGAATGAAACCCGTCCCAGAAATTTGTCACGGTCATCGTTATTTTTTAAGTTCTTGGCTCCCATGATCTTGCATTCAATGGTTACGTCTTCTTTGGCACTGGTTGTATTAAATGCTAGCTGAATAGCTACAAGCGGCTGTAAGTAGTCAGGCTGGTTCAAAAGAGGCAGAAATAAAAATTGGGTTTTTTTCCTAATACAAAAGTAGATTTAATATAACTAAAACAAACCATAATTATTTGGTTAAAAACTAGGCATTGTAATTATACCAAATGCATATTAGTACAATATAGTGTCCCCAAGTAAACATGTATAAATACTACGTTCCTCAAGTATCAAAGCGATAACAGCTATGGCAAAAGGTAAGAAAGAAAGGAAACGATCAGTCCTCCTAAAAGGCCAATGGCTTCTTTTCCAGCAGTCATTTAACCATTTTTGTGTTCAAATAAGCTAGGATCTTTGTAATATTAAGAATCTGGCTTATAAGTCATCTTTTTTTTTGCCGTCCCTTTTTATTTATTAATTGGATTTATATGCCGCCCCTCACTGAAGACTCGGGGCGACTTACAACATATAAAAACACTTTTTCTTCCTGCACTGCTCACAAGTCATCTGTAAGAATAGGAGTTCTGTGAGTTATACTGGGAACCTTTTCAACTGAAATGTAGGATATAATTATTTTAAATAAATAGAAATACAAAATGAAAATAAGTACAGTGGCACCTCTACTTAAGAACTTTATTCGTTCCATGACCAGGTTCTTAAGTAGAAAAGTTTATGAGAAGAAGCAATTTTTCCCATAGGAATCAATGTAAAAGCAAATGTCTGCAAACCCATTAGGAAAGAAATAAAAGCTCGGAATTTGGGTGGGAGGAGGAAGAAGAGGAGGAGGAAGGGAGTGTTTCTTTTCTCTGGCCGCTGGCAGGTTTATTCCCTCTCCAAGCGCCCAGAGAAAGGAAAATGCTTTGTTCACTCTAGACTGCCAAAGCCTCCTTAAGCACCACCGAGAGGCTCCTCTGGCAGCCCAAAAAAGTCTGAGATGGCCAGGATTAAAGGGGGAATGGCAGGAAACTGCCCGGGCCTTCGTGCCGCTCTCAAATTTCCTGGGAAATTTTTCCAGGCTCGGGTTCTTAAGTAGAAAATGGTTCTTAAGAGGCAAAATTTTTTTGAACACCTGGCTCTTATCTAAAAAAGTTCTTAAGTAGAGGTGTTCTTAGGTAGAGGTACCACTGTATGTATTATTTAACTTCTTCCTACAATTTTGACTGTCAAAACACTTTTCTAGAAAGATATATCAGATATTATTATCTGATTTCAAAAAAAACCTTAGGCTAATGGGGGTACATAAGAATTATTTTACAGGTTAAATGTATACATGAAAAAGAACATCTGTAAAATGTTTCTTCAGTGATCATTTTTCAATTCATATATGCTTGCGTGCCTTCTAGAGTGACTTGGAAAGGGTCTTTGTAATTACTGTTCTCTGAGCTTGTAAAGATGAACACAATCCACGTCACTTCTATGCCCAATTGGATGAAAGGGATCACTTTCTCTGTAGTTTTACAGCCTGCTTCTTTGTACACAAAGCCAGGTTCAGATCCCTATTAGGAATAGGAACTGTTTCTTTGCTAGAGCCTAGTTGTGTCTGCACCAGTATAGCAGCAACAAAAGCTTCGCAATCTCCATGCCCTCTTACTCACGCAAGCCAAAGCATAAAGTATCCTTATGAAAATCCTGCTGATGTGTTATTAGGTAAGAAGAGAAGGTAAGATAAGTCAATAAGATAAAGAAATTGTTCAAAAGCTAAGGCTTCTCTATAGGGATAAAGACTAGGAGCTCCAAAACTGGATTGCTTTGCTCACAAAGTAGAAGTTGGGAATTGGGCCAGTCCCATCTCCTCACCCGGCTTCATAGAGAAGCAATGAACCCTGCCTGGTTGCTCCAGAAGGAGAGAGCCTCCCACAGCTGCACATACTAATTTTTAGAAGAATGCAGTTGAGTAGAATGACACTATTAGCAATGAACATGAACAAAGCAAATTCACAGATGCAGAATTAAGATAAACTCACATGCAGCTGTTTTCCATAATATGGGAAATACATCAAATCTATTGTTCCATTAGTAGGAAAATAACTTATTGTAGCCTTGCCTTCTTCCTATAAAGGAAGAAAATTTGTCAAAGATAAATCTAACATTAAAAAAAAATCATGTGGAGTACATGGACAAATGTATAACAAGAATTTTAAGAGTCAAGATTTATTCATTTGCCTATTAAAACTATAATAAAGTGAACTATGAATTAGCAATACTAAATAAAGATCCTTACATGTCATATAAAAATAAATAATAATCAGTTAATCAGCAAAAAAACCCTTTTAACAGCATTACATCTATATATTAAACTAGTATTGTCTAGGATACAAATTCTTTATGAATATCTCATCTTAAACTCAAATTGATTTGAAACCCAAGTTATCAACCTGAATGTGCCAAAATAGGGCTATACAGCACCTTATAAAAGTGTTCAGATTCCTCACTTTTGAGCATCTGTATATGAAATCTTATAACAGTTATCAATGAAAATGAAAAAAATCACCATTAATATAACAGCATTATTGTAGCCATTATAGGCAATTTGCAGTTAAAAAAATGAGTTTTAAAATTTCAGAGAGAATTTTGACAGAATCAATGTGGTTTAATTTTTATATTTAATTATTTTAATAAAATGTCTGACTTTTATTTATTAAGTAAGTGTATTTACTCACTATCTCACTAAGTGACTCTGGGCAGTTTACAAGTAACACAAATTCTGTTCAAGAGATATTAACTTGACTTTGAGAGGTAAAGCTACAAGAACAGGTAGTTCTTGTAAGTCATTCATTTATTGATCATTCAAAGTTACAATGGCAATGAAAAAAGTGACAATTTTTCACACTTACAACTATTGCAGCATAGTCAAGTGATAAAAATTCAGATGCTTGGCAAACGGTTCATATTTATGATGGTTGCAGTGTCCCAGGGTCATGTGATCCCCTTTCACAACCTTCTGCCAATCAAAACCAATATGGAAGCCAGATTCATTTATCAACTAAGTTATTTTTTAATTTTTTTATTTGACTTCTATGCCGCCCTTCTCTATTAACCTAACAACTGCAATGATTCACTTCACAACTGTCACTCAGAAATTTTTGGCTCAGTTGTGTTCATAAATTGAAGAATTCCTGTATAGTAAGTAAAATTAAGAATAAAACTGTATATTTTGATGTGTAATTCTATGACTGCTATAATAAATAAATTACATTGCCATTTTCCTCAATTTTTCAAGCACAAATAGATTTTAAATATCTGGATAAATGAGTCATTTTTAATTGAATAATGGAACATATGCAAATTATGCCTCCCAAGTATTTGTGTTAATGGGACTGACAAATTTAACATTCAAAACAAATGAGACTGCTTACATTTGAAATAATAAGATTCTAAGAATAAATATAAAAATGCTGCATTGAAATATAACATGATACTAAATCTGATAAAATATTCTCAAACAATTCTCAAAGCAATTTGCATTACAGGAGTAAATGCAAGATTTATATGTAATAATAAACATTCTATAACATTATTTAAAACTCTTTAATTAATTTGGATGCATAAAACTTAACAGCAGGTATTAAAAATTCCAATTGAAATACCCTCAGATATAATAAAAGTTTAAAGAGTGTAACCTCAACCTTTTATATCTATTTTTATGATTGAAAGTTCAAGAATACAACAAATTCTATTAGAAATAATTTTGATCAACAGGAGCTATATACTATTTATTAATTTGACTTCTGTGCCACCCAATTCCAATGGGACTCAGGATGACTAGCCAGATCATAATAGCCAGATCACATAGAGTAGATGCCATATTTCAAAATAGGAACTTCATAAAAGCTAATGCCATAAACTATGAGTAATTATGCATGTATTAGTAAAAATCTATACTAGCATTTAGCTGAAGTAGATACAATCCCAGGGGCAGGCATTTTTTGAGAAAGGTTAATACAATGGGATAGGCCTAATAGCAAGTGTTCCTTGTGGGGGCTTCCCTCCTTTAGAAGAGCTCACCTCAAGCAGAGATGATTTCTATGGGATTCTGAAGGGTGGAAAAAGATGCTGGTTACAGCATTATTTTTGGTTTTGGTTTAATAAAAATAAATACAAAGGAAAATATTTTTAAAATAGTGCAAACACAGGTATATTCAACAATATTTCAGTATGTAAGCAAAATATGCATTTTGATTTAAGTATCATAAGCATGTATGACAAGATTTAATACCTTTATCTTTTCATCTTATTTTAATAAAAATAAAATTTAATAGTCAAAAGATGTGATACAAACCACTTAATTTTGGTTTTCATTACTTGATTGCAACAGATGATTATTGCACATGTACCCTACACTCACTTGTCTTTTATCAGTAATGGTACTGTATGACTCCCAGAGTTCAAATTAAAATAAAACTAGCCTGATATTAAATTAAACATCTTCATCTTAATACAGTTTGACAAATATTACAACAATTCTAAATGGGACATATTTGGAAAGTATCAGTATGTGATCTTGAAACCCAAATTCATTCAAATATATAAATCAGTAGACATTATATAAATTGGAAGACTACCCAGAGTCATGTAAGTGTGATAAGCAATGTAGAAATTTGATAATAAAAATATTTGTTTCCTTAAAAAATATAAAAGTATATGGTAAGATCATCTACATAAAGGGAAACATTTTAAAACATATAACTTTTATAATGAATAATGAATGGAATGCTTACAAGTGAACAATTTCACAGTGCAAACATTAAGATTTCATATTCTGCTTCAGTGCTCATTTTCTTACCCATCATAAAAATATTGTGTAAGATGCATTTGCAGCATGGAGAGAAAAACAAAATGCCGATTATGAAATGAAATAAAATAAAAAGCAAATAATAGTGAAGAAACTAGCATCTATTTTTAAAATGGAGAATGTAACATAAACATTTAAAATTAGTGAGCGGAAATCTAAAATACAGGAAAATATCATAATTAAGGCTAATTTGTATTAAACCACTTGCTACTTTAATGACATAAAAGTGGGAGTGTTTTTATTTTAAAATGCTTACCTTAGAATTACACGTTATATATGGTTCTCCACTAGGCTTCAATCCAATTATCTGAAATGTACAAACAATGTTATGCAACTTGGAATGGAATATTAAAAATAATTTAAATAAAGTAGCACTTCCTAATAGCCCAAATTTTTAATTTTAATATAATTAAAATATAGTTCATTATATAATTATTTCTGTGGTATAACTTTACCCAGAAATTACTGTGTCCCATATTAGAAATTAATATATTCAAAATATAAGACAATAGTAATGAAAATCATTTTTTCAACCACATAAAAGCTGTTTATTTTCAGTACAGGAATGGATATCCATAATATTCATACATTGTCCTGTGGCTACTTGAAATACATATGCTGAATGTATATACAAAATCCATGTTGAGCTACCCATTCAATTTGAACGGTTTAGTAAGATATACCACAAATATACACTTTATCCATTAGATATATTATGTCTGCATTTGTTGGTAGGCAGAAAATTCTCAGCAAGGAAGGAAAATAATTATCGGAATTCAGATGTATGTGTTTTAACATAACCCTGTTTTAAAATTCACTCACAAAAATATTCAAGAATGTTTCACTTCCATCTGATGATTCCAACAACAGCCATTCATTATTTCAATTTGGGCACATAACATTAATGGCTGAATTCAAAAGGCACATAATAATAATAATAATAATAATAATAATAATAATAATAATAATAATATAATTTATTAGATTTGTATGCTGCCCCTCTCTGAAGACATACAAATAACATGTCACATAACACATAATTAATTACTTAAAAAGAAAAATATTTAACTATAAATGTACATCAGAATTTTTTAAGGAATCAAATGAAACTCATATTTTTTGGCAGAGATATATAGTATATCCTTATGATGAACATTTCTGATCAGTGGATAGATTCTTGCATGATATATACTTAGATGAGTTGTTCTTTACTGGCTATAATAATATTTGTTCAGACCAAAAAACATACAACTGGAATTTTTCTTTTATAAGCAAAAATGTAACAATTTCTAAACAATTGGGAATGGTAAAATGTCATCCAACTAACATAAAATGGCTGAATTAGAAACTCTAACACAAGCAGACAAAATCTTTTCTATGAGTTTCTATCTTCAACATAAAAAGCAGCAGGGATCAGAAAAGAAGGAATTCTAAGAGCATCCAGAAACATACACAGAAATTTACCTTCAAGCAAATACTATCCAGCTACAAATTTTGAACAGTTTTCCACAGGAAAAACTGAAAGCCTTATGAAATCCAAAAGAGTAACTGGACTTACTCTATTCATTTTTATAATAACACATGGTGTTCCTTTGTCATAACCAAAATTTTCATCTTGTAGTCCAGAGCAAGGTCCCAGGCTATCACGATTAAACTGGCACGCTGATTTATTTACAGACTCCTGGTCAAAGAGCTTTCCTGGAGAACACCGAATGTTTCTGGTTTGCTTTGATTCATTATATGCTAGAAAAAACAATTCAGTGCATGACATTAACTACTTAATAAATATACAGACTAAAGAATCATTTAGCAGGTAAAAATCTTTGGAGAATATTCATTTCCAAATTTTGAGAAAACAAAATCTCTGCGCAGAGGTGTTCAACTTGTCAAGGGCTGGGAACCATTTGAAGCGTGAAACAAAACCCAATTCCAAAATTCATGCATTTAAGGAAATTTACCAATGAGAAAAAAGCAATTCGAAGTGTTGCAAAATAGACAGTTATAACGAGATTAGCTTCCAAACACTGCAGTATTTGCTTTAGTGACTACACTAATTGAAAATTTCTGAGAATTCAATTTTTTTTCTTTCAATGTTTGATTCATTGTACTTTTCAGAATACAGTGAATTTGGGTTTATTTATTTATTTTATTCATAATAAAATGTGCTATTAAATCAGCCCTTAATTTTATTTGGCATAGAATACATGCTCAAAGATAAGCTGAATTTATCTCTCTATATATAAGCCAAGTACCACTCACTCATCATGAAATCTTCAGAACTGTAAAGCCTACAAACTTGAAACTTGGCAAGTATGTTCCTCTAAAATATGGGTGTGGCTAGCATGTGATTCATCTGACCTGCAGGCTGGGAGTTTAGACATTCTACTTCCCATCCCCACCTGAAAAGAACTATGTTTCAACTGCCAGTTGCCTTATATTAACACACTCTGATGCTAAGGAGTTATACATTCTATATAATTTTTCAAGCTTTACATGTCAATGTATCAAGCCAGATCGTAACTATTCATTAATTTTCAAGCTTTAACTGTTACTTTATCAAGTCCGATCACAGTTTCATAGTGAAGCATAGGTATCCAACTACTAGTTAGTAGAAGTGGTCATAGCATCACTTATCACTTTTATTAACAGAAATCCAAATGTTCAGTAAATTTTATTCCTGAACTTACAACTTTAATCTTGTGCATAAATTCATATAAGTTAAGAGTTGAGAACATTTCTCTTCAAATAAACTCAGACTTCAGTATGTCTAAATCCACACGGTAGACAATTTTACTTCATTTCATATCTTCACATAAATTCTGGCATAAAGGTATCAAACTGGTCCACATGTTGTATTGCTTCTCCTTTGTGAAATTGTTCTAGCATTTTCTTGACCAAAAAAAATATAATACAACCAAGACTCATGACATTATTTTGTATATTGATATATTAACAACTAAACCTGTTTACAAAGGGTGCTGGTTTCAAAACCAGAACTTGTCAAATAAAAAAAATAGCCAATGGTTTGTTTCACAATATTTTGTACAAGAAATCTCAAAATTATAAAACTTAATGTTAATGTTAAAAATCTATTTGTTTCTATATTTGATTATGATTATTTGTTTCAAATAGTTTTCTGTATAAGAAGCTAATAAATATATATTAAATTTAATAATACTGAGCAAAGTAAATCAATAAACATAATGACATAATTTTGGCAATTTTTCTTTTTCTATAATATATTTCAACTATGCAAGAATAATACAGATAATCCTCCCTTAATATATATTTGTTTAATGGCCATTTGAAATTATGATAACACTAAACAATGGGACGTTGCCTATCCTTAAAGTTCCACCTGTTGCTGCATCCTCCTGGTCATGTGAATAAAATGGCCATCCACCTACCTGCTGCCACCAATGCCTCTTGCTGCACTGCACTACTGTACCAGCTGGAATCTTCTTTCCCACTGGTACAGCTGGATTTCCCCTATGCATCAGCCAGGGTCTCCGTTTGAACCCTGTTCAGGCTCTCCTTTTGCGCACACCCCCTTCTGTGCCTCTCCTTCTTTCACAAAAGAAGGGCACAAATGAAGGCTATTTTCAGGGTGCTAAAAGAGGTTCTGGCCAGCAGGCAAGACAAGCCCCAGCTGCACTGATGGGAAAGAAGGCAACATGGATACAATGTAGTATCTGATGCGATAGGCATCACGGTGGCAAGGGCACCAAAATGCAAATACTGGGGAAGAGATAGGGGAATGGGGTAAGCTGAGGTTGAGGCAAACCCTGACATTTTTCCAAAAATAATTTGAATCCGGATAAATCTTTACTTAACAACTGTGTAGGATTCACACAGTGACAGCAACTATGATTGCTCAAACTGCCATCGCTAAACAGATATGTTTCTCTTCATGGCTGTATTGCATAGAATAGAGTTGCCAGTCAATTAGGGTCATTAAGTAAGGACTATCTGGACACAATATATATTGATTCTTTTTAATGCATTGCAAATGTTTTTGTTTTTATATGCTGATTATCTACAGCAGCCTTATTCAACCCGCACTTGTAAACAGCCAGCTGAGGCCCCAAAAGACAATTAAAAATATTTAAAAATCAAGGAAGTTTGTCTTTATATACATTAACTATATTGTATGTTTTATATGTGGCCCAAGACGATTTCTCTTCACGTTGAGAGCATATGCACCAAGACAAATTCCTTGTGTGTCCAATCACACTTGGCCAATAAAAATTCTATTCTATTCTATTCTATTCAATGCAGTTTAGGCAAACCAAAAGGTTGGCATCCATGATCTACAGCCTTAAATCACTGAAACTGTTCTCAGATATTTGTTTGTGGCATTCAACAAAAAATCCTGCTTAGGCAGGAAACCCTACATGACTTTAGACAAAAAGTTCCCAGTGTTGGAGCATTCACAACTTCTGGAAATGCTCTACTGATTAATTGTTCTGTCAGGAAATTTCTCCTTAGTTCTAAGTTGTTTTTGTCCTTGATTTGTTTCCACCCCCCTCAGGTGCTTTGGAGAGTAGTTTGACTCCCTCTTCTTTGCGGCAGCTCCGGAGCTATTGCTATTGTTTCTCCCCTAGACCTTCTTTTCATTAAACTAGACATACCCAGTTCCTGCAACCATTCTTTATAGGTTTTAGCCTCCTAATCATCTTTGTTGCTCTTCTCTGCACTAGTATCAACAGTCTTTTTACATTGTGGCGACCAAAACTGAATGCACTATTCCAAGTGTGGCCTTAGCAAAGCATTGTAAAGTGGTATTAACACTTAATGTCATCTTAATTCTATCCCACTGTTAATGCAATCATGACAAAGAAAGTTTGCAATATAAACCTTTTGTGTTTAGCTCACAAGTGTTCAATTTTTTCCACATGAGACTGCAGAGTTCTACCACATTTAAACTGTGGATTCTAGTGAAGAAGTTGTAAAATACAGCAATTTTCATGCGAATCTCAGGGTTCCATCTATATATTTTTCTTTAAAAGCCTTTTATAGCTAGAATGCTACTTTAACAGCTTTTGTGGTTTTAATATTTGAAATGTCATATTTGCCAATGTCTAATATAGAACTCACACTGTGGCTTCGCTATCTACTTCTTCCAGCACAAGTAATTCTGTATTTAATGTCAATTAAAGAATTATTTTCACATTTGAATTTTCTAACCAAAGAGGCACCTGTAGCTACCAAAATCTATTTCATTTCTTTTGTTTTTAGTTTGCTTTCATTTCTTTTCTTTCACTTTTTTCTTGTTTACCTTTTCTTCATCTCTTCTTTCACCTTCATCCTACCATGACCTTTGCCACTTTTGTTCATTTTTATGTATTTTATTCTCTGACAATTTCTTTCCCCCCACTTTCTGTCACCTTTCCTTGCCCTGACTTTCCTCTAGCCTCTTACTCATGCCTTCAATATGTAAAATACAAAATATGAGGTTGCCCAAACAAATTAAGTTGATGGCAGTCAAACGATCTGCTTTCAATGAAGTTCTGAACCAGATTTTTGATGCTGATTTTCACCTACATTCTGCAGTTCAATCTCTGCACATTTATTTAAAGTAGGCTTCTATTAAAAATGTGTGATTAACTTTTCTATAAATATGCATAGGAAACAGTGAGAGTATATTCCCTGAGAAAGAATTCTACAGAAAAGCTTACTATCTCATCTATGCATGCTTTTGGTTAAACTGATCAAATGGCTGCTGCATAATAAAGCCCTTGTACAGCTTGCAAAGGCCTGTAACACAAAGGGATGAGTGGGATTTTATTATCTCAATTCCTCTTTTTCCTTCTTGCCTCTCTTTAAATATATACACCAAAGATATTCATATGTAGAACAAACAATATCATATTCTACATCAAGCCATAAGTGAATAGATATTCATCTAAGCAAATTTAGTAAAATGAATAGTCAATCTAAGTAATCTTCCAAAGCTCCCCAAAAGAATTTATTTTTTAGCAGAATATAAACAAATGTGGGTACATTTTAAATTCAGGATCTTTACTTGTTCACAAAAAAAATTGCTTTTCAGATGTCTGTTAAGTCTGGCAACCTAACATTTTTTCATAATCTTCACAAAAATAGCTGCATTTACCAACAATTATTGTTAGTGCTAGAAAAACATTACAAGGACCCTTAGTACTTTATATAAATTTCTTGGAAAAAAGAGAAAGTATACATACCTCCTAGAAACTTATGAAGAGCTTCTACATAACGATTATAATGATTGTTTCCTGAGTTATTTTTGCTTATTGAAAATTCCAGTGCAGTTTCTGGTTTTGGTGAAATCATTAGTCCTACAAAAATTAAAAAATGAATTATTTATCCAAACTATACCTCAAAAATGATAATTTCTAAATGTATAAAAATAGTTTGAAGAAAGAGTTTAAGAATTGGGTTTTGCATAGTTGCATATAAGATTAAATACTGTATTTTTTGGAGTATAGGAAGCACCTTCCCTCCCCTCCCCCTAAATGTTGGTGTGTTTTATACACCAAATGCAGCCATGTTTGCTGTCCCAAGCCCCATCCCTTTCCTGCAGAGAGCTTCTGAGTGCTGGCAAAAATGCCAGTTTTTGAGAAAAACAGGACCGGTTTTTTGGGTTGGTTTTTTTTTTTTTGTAAAAATGAGGTGGGAAAAGAGTCTCAGGAACCTGCAGAGAGTTCCTGGAGACTGGGGGGAAGGCAAATTTTTGTGGGAAAATGGGCGAAAAAGTCCTGGGTTGTTTTCCCCCCAGAAATTGGGGTATTTTTTGCCATCCCCCAGCACCCAGGAGCACCCTGCAGAAGTACAACGGAGTCCGCTTTCTATCATTTCAGTGTTTATTTTCTATATTTTTGCATGAGAAAAATATTTTACTGTTCTATATTTTATTCCACTGTTCTATATTTTTTGTGTGTTCTATAAAATTGCACAAGAACATTTTAATGACAAATAGAACTTTTTACTGGATAAATTGTACCTTATGGATCAAGTTGCAGGACATGGCTAATTTACAGACAGTCTGATATCTGTCATAGCACATGACTATCATACATAGAATTATATTTACAATAGACACCAATCTTTTGTTGACATTATCTATATGGACAATTGAAGGCAGAGAGAAGAATGTTGAAGTTCCTAAATTATAAATTTTAATGTAAAATAAGGGAATCATTAAATCGATTGTATGTGTGTATAATCATATTAATATTATTTAAATGAAATCAACTTTGACTTTTGTTATGCTTCCATCCATTACTTTTGAGAATAGTGTAGGTAGTTCAAAAACCAACATGGCTTTCAGAATGAAGAAAGTTTATATTTCCACAATCCAGATTTTATTTTAAATCAGCCCATTAATAATATATTCATCTTTAGCTCTGGTTTATAATTTCAGTTAAGGATTTTTTAGTTTTTTTAAACTTTGCCCTTCTGGGCATGCAAACTGTAAATGCCTGAAACACATTATATTCTGTAGAGCTTGTCAATTAAACAAAGTTCATTTGAACTGTGTCATTAATTTGCACTAGCTGCTTCAAAGAAGAGAAAGCTGAAAAGGTTTTGTATTAATTCCATCATAAACATATATTAAGAAGTCAAACCTTAATGATCCATTCAAAAATGTGTTTATATATAGAATATGTACTGAAGACCTACATTAATCAGAAATACACTCAAACAATTTACTACAACAATGGGTAGTATAAAGTGATTTTAATGGGACTCCAGGTTCCTTGCCTTACATGCCAACAGCTCTACCAAACATGTCTTTTTTTGCCACAGCCTGTGCTTTGTGCAACATCCTTCCCTAGGGATTCCATAAGCCCCATCCTTTGGCTCTCCGAAACACTATAACACCTGGCTCTTCCACGAACCATTGGAATAAGGTAAAATTGGAGCTGGAGATTGTATTGTTGAATTTTAGTGGAGAGTGCTGCGTGAAGTGCCCTGTTTTGGTTATATTGGTTTCTATATTGTTGTAGGCCAGGCAGAGTTATATTTCAGAAAGAATTAGAAATTAATTATTATGATTACATGGTAAATGTTGAGAAAATTAACGTAATTAAAATATCTTTTCTATTAATTATTAACATAATTATTAATATAAATATAATTTCATTTGGACATACTTACCTGGACTAGGAATCCGGTCACGATACGTGGGTATATCACTGCTTAATGTCTGAAGCATAACCCACATTGTGAATGTGAAAAGTGCAGCTAAGAAGCCATAGAAGATGAGATAAAATAGCAAAATCAAGCCTAAAAAAAATAAAAAATATAAACAATGTGAACAAAACATGCATTAATAATTTAGTTTAGTCACTTAAATTGCAACGACTGACATTCAGCTGAAATATGACATGAGACTCAATTTTATTTTAAATAACATTAATAGTATTTAGACAAATATTTCAATTGGTTTATCTTCTAAATAATACTAGCTTCTAAATGGATAGTCGTTGTAACCTTCTGTACAAGAAACAGAGAGAATTTTGTTGTACTTTCAAAATTAAACAAATTTGATTATTACACATTGTGAAATATGATATAATTTTAAAAAGCCACCTGATTATTACTGAGGTTGCTCTAAATCAGTGACGGCTAACTTCTGGTACCAACTACTGAAATCTGCATTCCCGCTTTGCAAGCACGTGAAAAAGCAGATAATATTCTAGTTTTCGGCACGCACATGCGTGCCAGCCATCTGCTCATCAGGTTCATGGCACACAGGTGCATATGCACCAGTTCTGCCTGCCTTTTGGAGAGCTTTGCCCCAATTCTGGCTGGGATGAAGCACTTACCCAGCCCAACACCAAAGAAGCCAGGCAGCCCCTCCCCTTCCTGGTCGATTCCTAGCTGGCATGCCTCTTACCCCTCAGTGGTGTCGCCCTGCTGCATTCTCCTCCGGCCCTTCTGGGGCAGCTCGCCCCGACAATTTTCCCTGCTTTTCCTGCTCTAGCATCTTGGCCAGGAGCAGCAGTGCAAAAACTGCAGCTGCTCACTCGCAGTGGCAGGCGCAGCAAACCCTGCTACGCTGCCCATGCACCCAATCCGGCCAGCCATTCTGGACCGTGCCACGGCAGTGCCACGGACTGGAAGTCTGGGGCCATGCAAAAAGACTGCTTTGACAGAAGGCCCAGTCCACCCTGGCTGGCAGCTCTGTTCCCCTTGTGGATTCTGGGGAGCGCGTGCGCACTGGCCAGTTGGTCTTCATGCATGCCAGAAACCGGACGATCATATTTATTTATTTGTTTGTTTATTTAATTTGTATGCCGCCGTAGACTCAGGGCGGCTCACAGCAGTGATAGAAACAATGTGCAATACAAATCTAATAATACGAAGTTAAAAACCCATAATTTAAAAAACATGCACACAACACACCATACATAAATTATATAGGCCTAGGGAAGATATTTCAATTTCCCCTTCCTGGCATGTGCACTGTATGGCTGCTATTTTGGTTTCGGGAGCCCCCTTATGTATGAACACTAGCTGACAACGGCTCTGTGTGTCACTTCAGGCATTTGTGCCATAGATTCACCATCATATCTCTAAATGGTCTGGTTTTAAAAACAAAAGCCCAGATATTTTTCCCTCATAGGTACAAAATAAATATTACACAAACCCTGTTGATTAAGTGATCCTATTTCCAAGATATGAATTTTGAAAGACAAGTTATAATTAAATCTGTCTGTGCCAGCAGAACACAACTAACCTGTCACAGCAAAACAATTATAATGTATCTGACTGTTATATCAAAGGCATAAAAACGAAAGTAGAGCTAATTTGCATCTTATGGCTTTCACAACAGTTGTTCCCACTACCTATATATCAAAATAATTAATATGTGATTAGTATCTATGTTAAGGTTGTTTAACAGTTTCAATAAAGAGGTAAGAAGAAAACAAGACGCACATTGAAGAGTTGCAGCCCTATCATATCATCACACCTGTTTTAAAACCTAGAAAATATTGAGCTTGTCTAATTTGCATATTCTAATAATTTTCCTATGTGGGTGCATGGACTCCTGGAAAAAATATGGTGATCTCTGCAAAAATGGAGTTGACAATCGCAGCAAAGACCAAAGAACTGGTTGTTAAAGACTTGCAAGATCCTTCCCAGATAATCAGACAGTAAAACCTAATTCAATGTACTAATTCTACTTTATTGTAAGGCTACATTAACAGAATCTTGCAAATCTGAAAATCTTACTGCCGCTAACTGCTTGATCTATTAGGGCAAGTTCTTTCTAAGTTTCTTCCACTAATTCTGTGGTTCCCAACATAGAGCCCACGCCCCACAGGGGAGAAATCTGATTTTTAAGGCGGGCAATTGGAACTTCGTTTAAACAAAGTTATTGTCTTTTTAGGCTTGCGCTACGTGAGTAGGAGTTACTTTTTGAATAATAAGAATTATATGTCATGGGGGGGGGGGCATCAGGATTTTAGAGATGCTTAAGGGAGCATGGCCAAAAAAAGGTTGGGAACCACTGCTCTGTTAAAGCCACTGGGGTTCCTGTTTCTCTTGTCTGATCCTAGGCAGCATCTTTTTCCCTCATCCCCCAAGGCCATCCACACATTCCTTTACAGTTCCTGATACCAGTAATTGCTGGGATTTTCAAAATGTCGTAATATGAGAAATATTAGAGGCTCTTTGAAGAATGGAGCCAGAAATATGTCAGTAATGGCTTTTCTATGGGTAGACTATCTCCAAAAAATGTCAATAAATAATAATAATAATAATAATAATAATAATAATAATAATAATAATAATAATTTATTAGATTTGTATGCCGCCCCTCTCCGAAGACTCGGGGCAGTTCACAACATAACAATAATACAATACATTACAAATCTAATAATAAAATTTAAAAATTAATTAAAAAACACTAATAAACATAACCAGTGTCATAAGATCACCAACTACACAATCGTACACATTCAACCCAATTCATCATACAACGGAGGTCAGAAAACACAACGAAGGGGGGGAGGTAATCATCCCCATGCCTGGCAACAGCAGTGAGTCTTCAGCATTTTACGGAAGGCGAGGAGGGTGGGGAATGTTCGAATCTCTGGAAGGAGTTGATTCCAGAGGGCCGGGGCCACCACAGAGAAGGCACTTCCCTTGGGTCCCACCAACCAACATTGTTTAGTCGGTGGGACCCAGAGAAGGCCAACTCTGTGGGACCTAATCGGCCGCTGGGATTCATGCAGCAAAAGGCGGTCTCGGAGGTATTCTGGTCAGATGCCATGTACAATGACAAATCTAGCAAGACACAGAAGTAATCAAACTGGAACTACAAATGACAGACCAAGAGAATGATTTGCAAAAGGATGCTATACTGGCTCTACAAAAGAATTTGGCTGAAGATTTAAAATTAAAAGGAAAATACAAATGATAAATCAAGAAAATGACTTTGAAAATATTTTTATTGGATCTACAAAAGAGATTTTTTAAAGTCTTGAAATTTGTGATGGGATAAAATATTGAAGTGAAATTAAACCCTACAAAACTATTTGATTGGATTTAAGACTAAGACTGTTAAAGGAAGAAATATAAAGGTGGTTTATTTGATCAAGATAAAAATAAGACCTTTTTTGCAAATTTCTGGAAATCCTTTATGGACTTTTTGCTGACACTAGGATTTAAATATTGATGTAATATTCTGCATTTGGGAAAGTAAGATTAGGGGTTATTAAGTAGGTGATCATGTGGTCACCTCACTTAACAATTGTAATGACTTATGACTGTAATGGGCAAGTTATCTCTACATTCTTCCATCTTCTCTTTTGCATGAAACTATTCATGCAAAACGTGCAGAAAGTTGAGCACAACAGAGGTAGAAGGCATCCAGCAAGGCATTTAATTTTAATCACTGACTAGAAAATTCTGAAGCAACTATCATACACTACACATATAAAATAAGTATGCTTCTAAGCGGCAAACTTTGCCCTTGCATTTAATTGTATCCTTATTCTACTTTTCTGTAACATTAATAATATTAGAGTGATTAAGATTTTGGACTAGAACAGGAAAGATCAATATTCAATTCCATTCGTAGCCATGGAAATTCAAAGTGATTTTGGCTTAATTACCGTACCATTTCTCAGGATGTTATTTCAGGAGAAAGTACAGGTATATCTTTTGGCTGCTGGAGAGGAGATGGCATTGCAATCAAATTAATAAATATTAATAATAGCATTAGCACTTAGACTTATATACTGCTTCATAGTGCTTTTACATCCCCCTCTAAGTGGTTTACATAATCAGCATATTGCTCCCAACAATCTGGGTCCTCATTTTACCCACCTCAGAAGGATGGAAAGCTGAGTCAACCTTGAGCTGGTAGTGAGATTTGAACTGCTGAACTACAGCTAGCCGTTAGCTGATGTAGCCTACAGTGCTGCACTCTAACCACTGAGCCATCCCGGCTCCAATAATAAAGCATCATAAAAACTAACAGTATATTTACTAAATAAAATAATGTAAATACATTATAATGGTATCAGAAGGCAAAATATTAAAAACTGTATATCAGATTTTCTTAAAAATAAAGGACATTAAAAAGCAAAAGCAAACTCCCATCAAACCATCTGCTTTTCCTGTGGTGGTAGAAACTGAACTACGGTAAGAAAGTTGAGAAAGCTCTAAATAGATAGAAGTCAAGTGGAGAAAGCACTTCAAATCCCCCCAATAATTTTGGGGGGGGGTAGTTGTTCAAGACTTTTGCCATCTACTCCTATACTCCACAAAGAGAACCCAAAGAGTATTGGTTATGACCTATAAAGCCCTTCATGGCATTGGACCAGAATATCTCCGGGACCGCCTTCTGCCGCATGAATCCCAGCAACCAGTTAGGTCCCACAGACTTGGCCTTCTCCGGGTCCCATCGACTAAACAATGTCTTTTGGCGGGACCCAGAAGAGCCTTCGCTGTGGCGACCCCGACCCTCTGGAACCAGCTCCCCCCAGATATCAGAATTGCCCCCACCCTCCTTGCCTTTCGTAAGCTCCTTAAAATCCACCTCTGTCGTCAGGCATGGGGGAATTGAGACATTCCTTTCCCCCCCAGGCCTATACAATTTATGCATGGTATGTTTGTGTGTATGTTAAGGGTTTTTAGTTATTTTAAATATTAGATTTGTCATATGCTGTTTTATTATTGTTTTAGCCACCACGAGTCTACGGAGAGGGGCAGCATACAAATCTAATAAATAAATAAATAATAAATAAATTGTTTCTAACCTGTACTGTATTCACCATTACATGTAGCTTCCCTGATTCTGGACACTGTGAGAACTTGTTCCAGATATAATAATAATAATAATAATAATAATAATAATAATTATTATTATTATTATAATATTTGTCAAACATATACGAGATAACAGATATAAGTATAAACATGGATATGAACATAGGAAATGGGGACAAAGAAATGGGGACAGTAGGACAGGGATGGTAGGCACGCTGGTGCGCTTATGCACACTCCTTACAGACCTCTTAGGAATAGGGTGAGGTTCACAGTAGAAAGTTTAAGGTTAAAGTTTAGGGGTTTGAGTATATAACAACAGAGTCAGATAGTGCATTCTAAGCATTGACCATTCTGTTGCTGAAATCGTCTTTTCTTCAATCGAGTTGGATGCAGTTTACCTTGACTTTGTATCTATCGTTTGCTCATGTATTATTGTGGTTGAAGCTGAAGTAGCCATTGACAAGTAGGACGTTGTAGCAGATAATTTTGTGTACAACACAAGTCAGACCATAGGTGGCGAAGTTTTAGGTCGGGTCGGCAACCTTAAACACTCAAAGAGCCACTTGGGCACGTTTCCCACAGAAAACAAAACACTGGGAACCACAAAACCTGGATGGACGTGAACAAGTCAATATCACCCAATCCCACCCAGTCACATGACCCGCCCAGGTTTTGTGGCTTCGTGTTTTCTATGGGAAATAGGGAACTTCCTCTCCCTCCCCTCTCATCTCTTTCTCCATCTCCCTCTCTGTATCTTTATCTGTATCATCTCTTTCTTTTTCTCTATCTCCCTCTCCCTCCCTATCTTTCTCTTGTCTTTGTTTTTCTATCTCCCTCTCATCCCTCTCTCATTTCTATCTGTCTTTCTCTCTCTTTCTTTCTCTCCCACCCTTCTCTTTTTGTGTCTCTGTTGGTGAGTGTGTCTCTGTGTGTGTGTGTTTGTGTCTCTCTCTCTCTCCCTGCCTCTTTGCCTCTTCTCACTGTCAGAAAGGCCTGCAGCCCTGTGTGCTCTCTTTGGAGCTTTTCGCCAGCTGTTTTTTTTCCTTCCTTTTGGAAAGCCGGGCTGGCAGAGCAATGAGTGTAACTTGCAATGGAGGCTTCCCTGCTCCTCCCCCTCTCCCACCCTCTTCTGGGCAGCTGTAGTGGGGCCGGGAGAGTGCATACGAGAAAGAGGGGGACAAGGAAGCAAACCTCTGCTGCAGGTTGCACTCATTGCTGGGCCAGCCTGGTTTTCCAAAAGGAAGAAAAAAGCTGGCGAAAAGCTCCAAGGAGAGCACGTAGGGTTTTCCGACAGTAAGAAGAGGCAAAGGCAGGAAGATATAGAGAGCAACACACGCACACACACTATCTCTCTGTCTGTATCTTTCTCTCTCCCTCTGTATCACTGTGTCTCTTCTGTCTCTCTTACCTCCTCTGTGAATCACTGTTTTCTCTCTCCCCACCCCTGCTCCTGATGGGCCAAGCCAGCAAGTTCTTTTTGCTTCACTGTGTCTTTTATTTCTTCTTTTTGGAAATCCGGGCTAACAGAGGAACAATTGCCAGCGACAGCAGAGGCTTTCCTTCGGCTGACCATGCAGTTCTGGAGCTGCCAGTTGCTGACCCCTGTTCTAGGTTATCCAAGCCCAAAATTTCATGCCTGGTGGCCTAAAGTATTCTATTGTGAGCAGAGGAGTGGAATACTATTCTCATAAAAGATCCCTGAACTTGCTCAATTGTATTAATGTCCAATATATATAGTACAGATTCTAGACAGATGAGCTTTATTCAAGAATTAGTCTACCCAAATGCTGCACTGCTTATCAATAAATGTAGATACCCTTTCTATATTTCTCACATAAGATGACATGAATGTAGTCTCAAGGATAAGAATAGCAATATTTAGCCAATTATAGTTGGATTCTGAGGTGCTTAGTATTTGGTTGGGAAACCATTTGGGAATTCCAGGCTACTAGGTAGGCCGGATAACTGAAAATATATCGGAGGAAAGCAATGCATACAATGTCCGCAATACCGTCAAGACAACTGCATGAATGCAATCAGCAAAAGTTGATCTAAACACAAGTGATACTTTCCTTTTATTTTATGAATAGCTATCATCCTTTTCAAAGTTACTACTTCAAAATTTTAGCTTCTGCACAAGAATTCTGACTATTTACATATTGTTGTGAGGTGAATGCGAATTCATTTGTCATATTCTTTCAAGTAGCATGAACATGATCTTACTTTTTCTTAATTAGCAAGACTTTCAACTTTCTTCACCCATCTCAGACCATACAGGAAGAAGCAAGATATAAAGGTACCCCACTGCCAAAATGACAGAAAATTCTCTTTTACATTGATGAAAACTTATTTTGCTTCATAAGTTAATTGGGATCTATAAAACAGGATAGAATAATTATGTTGCTCTTTTCCCAGTGGTAGAGTTGATTCATGATGAGAGAATCTCATTATTATGATTGCTGTCCCACAACTTTGGAAGAATTAGAAGTACAGTGATACCTTGGTCTTACGAACAAGGTTCGTAAGATGAAAAGTTTGTAAGACGAAACAATGTTTCCCTTAGGAATCAATGGAAAAGTGATTAATGCATGCAAGCCCAAAATTCATCCCTTTTGCCAGCTGAAGCACTTGTTTTTTGCACTGCTGGGATTCTCCTGAGGCTCCCCTCCATGGGAAACCCCACTTCCGGACTTCCATGTTTTTGGATGCTGCAGGAGAATACAAGCAGGGGAATCCCAGCATTACAAAAATGGGTGCTTCACTGGCAATGGAAGTCCGGAGGTGGGATTTCCCAGTGAGGGGAGCCTCAGTGAAATCGCAGCATCGGAAAAACACAGAAGTCTGGAGGTGGGGTTTCGAGGACTTCCTTGAAGTCCTCTTTTTTATGAGTATTTAAGAGCCTCTATTTTCTCCAGTGGACTTTTTTTTCCCCAGAAGCCAGAAGTAAATGCCAGAAACACGCACAAAACACTACAAATCATGGTAACATGACCTCAAGATGCCGCAAAAATATATAAAGACGAGTTGGTTGCTTGTTAAGTCCCAGAAAAAAAAATCATGTGACTGCAGGTGTATATGTGTGTGTGTAACTTTGACCTATCATTAAGTGACCGGTAATAAGTCAAGAATGTATAGTAAAATGTAGCATTTCATCTTTGCATTATCTATAATTTATATGCTTTCTAACACTTCTGGCTTCCAGCCTGGGAGCAATAAGATGTCTGCATCATCAGTACGTAACTTTTCCTATATAAGTCTCCTAAAAACTCCAGGAATCCTAGTTTAAGTATATACGCAGGTGGTTAGAACAAGCCCTGATCAGCAGCTGTGAGGTACAGTCCAGTGTTGGCTGCAACCCATTCGGAACCAGGCAGCGGAAGTGGTGCGCAAGGGTGAACAAAGCTGCATTTATGAAAATGGCACACTTGTGTGTGTGAAACCATTTCCTCTTCCCACCATTGCTCTTGTCGTCACCACTGCCGCCTCCACCAGTCTGCCAAGCCAAAAGGTTGGAGATTGTTGGATTAAAAGAGTATACATTATTTCAAATTGACCATGTTAAAAGGTCGTATATTTAGCCAGTATAGTTTCAGTACAGAAATCACCCATTAGGTAGGATCTTCCACAACTATTGAAACATATCTTAGAAAACCAGGGCCCTGGTTCCATGAATAGTCACTTATTATGGATGTGCAAAATTTGTCAATTCAAAAACAGACTGTTTTCCCCAGTACATTCTGTTCTAGGGACAGTTCAGTAGTTTCTACAAATATATCCTTCAAACCAGAAAAGGTTTGAGGCATTCTGGTCAAAACAGGACTGCAGGACATTCTATCCTTGGAACACCTCAAGCAATTTTTTGTTCAAAAGACATATTTGCAAAAGCCATTGAATGGCCTGGTCCAGAAGGAGTTGTAGAAAAGCCTAGAGAAATGTAACACTCAGATCTCAAAGAATTTTGTATGTATTAAATGAAATCTGGCATTTCGTCATTCCTTAAAATTTCTCAAAAATAATTGGCAATGGTCAGATCATTTCCTTCAGTACCATATAATGCCAGTTGACCATGTTTTTGTTTATCAACGTCAAGTTTCAACTCGCTCTATCCTGCTCTTTCTTTCCAATTGCTTTTGAATGTACAGTATATATAAAAATGTTTAGATACAATTAGATAGATAGCAATTCTTCCAACCTCAGCTCATTCTGAACTTTTGCTATCCTAACACATCTAAGGTTGTGGGGCTACCTGTTATGTCCTCTTCCTTTTTGCATTTTGCATTGTACATTCTTTTTTGTTTCAGATATCCACTATATTACAATCATATTTGTTTTAGTTGTTTTTCCACATTAGAATTGTTTGCAGGTATGCTTTTAGTCTCTCTCTCTCTTTTTTTAGGAATTTCAACTCAGCTTGAGGCAGTTGTCTCCATTAGTTTGAAATATTTCTAGCCTTGGAATTCTAACTATCACTAAAATGAGTTTATTAATTCTTTTTGGGGGAGTTCTATCTTGAATATGATTTTGATAATACATATAAATCTCAACTTACAACAATTGAGCCCAAAATTTATATTGTTATGCAAGACCGTTGTTAAATAAGTTTTGCCCTTTCTTGCCTGAATCAATGCAGTTAAGTTAGTGACATTGTCAAATGAATCTGGCTTCCTCATTGACTATGGTTTTCACAAGGTAGCAAGAGGTAATCACACGACCTGGAACATTGCAACTATCCTAAATACATGCAGTTGCCAAGCATCCAAATTTTGTAATTTTGAACTCTATATGAAAAGTTGTAACTTGAGGACTATCTGCATTACAGCAAGCTTTAACATGTAAGTAGTACATTCTGCCAAACCACTGTGCCCACTCTAGATCCACATTTTTATAGACTGAATTCCAATAAGAATTGGAATGATGTAATAATAAAATAATATATTTTTATTACAATACTGTTATAAGAATCTTTCTCAAGGATATTAAAATATTGTTCGTAGGTAATCTTGACTATCATGAAAGAAAACAATGTTTTATAAATCAATTTGCACCACTAACCACAATTTAAATGAATTAGCTTATTGAGTCATAATAATAATAATAATAATAATAATAATAATAATAATACAAACCCTCCCCGTAGCAATACTAAAAGCAGAAGAGAAGCCTAAATTATAAATTATTCTCTTAGATTTTGGATTTTAAGTGTTATATTTATTACAACCCACATTGTCTTAGACTGATATAAACATATAAGTGAAGGAAGGCATATGTAACAGATTACACACTCCAGAAATAGAGGACATATACAGGTAGTCCTTGACTTATGACAACAATTGCGCCCAGATATTTCTAAGTGAGAAATTTGTTGAGTTTTGTCCAAATTGAAGACTTTTCTTGCCATACTTGTTAAGTGCAGTTAAGTTAGTAACATGGTTTGTTCAGTGAATCTGCCTTCCCCACTGACTTTGCTATCAAAAGATCACAAAAGATGGTCTAGGAACATGGCAACCATTATAAATATAAACCAGCTGTCAAGCATATGAATGTAAATCACATGACCACGGGGGTGCTGCAATGGTCATAAGTGTGAAAAATGGTCATAAGTCACTTTTTTCAGTGTTGTTGTAACTTTGAAAATCATTAAATGAATGTTGTAAGTCAAGGGATTCCTACACTGCACTTTTTGTAAAAGGCAACTACTAAACATTCACTGCATTTTAAGCTTCCTTGTGATCCAAATTTTAATTTAATATATTTTTCATTTATCTAGCCTAGTGTAGGAGAATCTGAAATCATTATATTAGTTCTATGATGTTTGGTAAACAGATTTATACTTAATGGTTTGGTTTTCCAAAAAACCCCATTCATATTATTTTAGTGTGAGGAAAAACAGATTAATTTTCTGTATAATTATAGGAGGGATGTCTGTCTCTTGATTCAGGAATCATATCAGATGATTAGTGGGCAGCCCTACTAATTCAGAGTAAATCTGGTTATTTCAAAAACTCAAGATCCAGGCCTAAAATCAAAATGACTGACTTCTCAATCATCCTAGCAATAAATGGATGGAGCTAATTATTTAGGATATTCTTTCCTAGATACAAGGGAACTATATAATCAGTTTGCCCTAACTGCTTGCTTTCCATGAAGTTGATAACTATGGAAGATAACAGCTGAATAACATTTAGAAACAAGTAAAAAGAAGAGCAAAACTATGATTAAACATAGTAGACCTACTTTCCCATTTTTATGCATTCATAAATTTTCATGGTGGCATATTGTTTATAAATTTAGAGGTCAAAAAGGAGGGGGAATTTTCCTCTATGGTGTTCCAGAACTTTCATGCTTCTAAATCTAATTTAATTCCAACTAAGACTATTACATTGGAATTTACTTTTAAATAGACATATATTATACAATATTGTACAAGTTGTGTGTTTTTTTCATAGTGAGAGTAAAGGGCTTTTAAATAATCATGTAATTAAGTTGATAATATCTAAAAGTATTGAAGCTACAAATAACATAAAGAAATAAGAACTATCATAGGTCCTACTGGCAAAACAGATTTCATAATATGTGTATCTGCTTTGTCCTCAATTTTTTTAAGCTTCTATAAAAAATATTCCTTTGATATTTCATTTCATAGCCAAAGCAATAAATATCTCTCTACAACTAAATTTTATTCACTTCAGGTGTACAATAATTTATACTTGAAAAATATAAGTATATTACGTTAAAAAAGTTTACTGTACTTTAATACACTTTAGAAAATCCAATTTCATCATTATTTTTATTTAAAAAAATAAAATATTCAAAGATTTAATTCATTACAGTTGTAAAATATCTGTACAAGACTTATTTTCTCTTGAAAAAGATATCCATTCCATTGGGAATAATCAAAGGAAATCCCATTTATATTACTCTGAAAATACACACATAACCAAGAACTTAAATAGCAAAGAACATTGCACTATTTATCAACATACATATATTCCTCTATGTTCCTTGTTGACATTTCACTTGTAAGTACATACACTTTTAAGGTAAACCAGGGAAAGGAAATCATTAGGGCAGAATGGAAATTTCCAGTCCACTTTTAAAAAAAGAGAGAGAGCAAAGGATCCCATTTCTGTATGAATGAAGAAAAATTTACAGCACAGTAAACACTGTGACAGATGGTCTTGGCAATAGAATACACATGTGTGCTCTGTTTTCAATTATTCCACATCATTTTGACCATGTGCCTAAAGCACAAAAAGAGCAAAAAAAAAAAAACCCCAACAAAAAACCCTCACTGCACGGAAGCTGCAAATTATTCTTCAGGCAAGCGCGTCTTTCAATTCCATTGCATCTACCGTACTGGCATATTTTTCTTTTAACCTCCCCCATGATGTTACCCTTCCTTCTCGATGAACTAATGCAATTATTATTATTTGCATTCGTTCATCGAGAAGGAAAGGTAACATCGTGGGGGAAGTTAAAAGATGCCCGTTTAAAAGCAACACCCACGCACCCATTTAAAGTTTCCACGGGCAAACCGCGGATTCAGACCTCGTAACGTTTCAAAACACTTAAGTGTTAAGTGGCTGGTCAATTCAAAAGCATCGTGTCCAAAAAACATACACGAAATGGGTGGGGTGGGGTTGAAAACGGACGATCGGGACGGTAAAAAAAACCCCGGGCTGTGGAAAACCCAACCTACAAAGCCCGGTTGAAGCATGTTGAGGGGTTCCCCCTCCATCCCCGCAGCTTCCCAACAGCCAAGAAGCGAGCGAGGCATCTTCGCACTGTGTAGCACGTGGCAAAGCAACAGCTCCCCGAAGGCAAAGCGAGGCGAGGGGAGAAATCTTCTCCCTGCCTAGCATGAGGGGGGAAGAGACGTGTGAGGAATGGGGGGGGGGAGGATACAAAGCGCCCCCCCGCGCACTGACGCAGCTACTCAAAAAGGAGGAGCCTGCGGGTGGCAGGGGGTGGTCCCTTTGTAACCCCGACGGGGGAGCGGGACCAGCAGGAAGAGGAAGGCGGGCAGGCAGATGGAGAGACACGCGTTAAGAAAACACCCTCCCTTTCCCTCAACCGAGGAGCCCCGCATCTGCTGAGGCGCTGCCCTTTCCCGCCCTTCTCCCTGCAAAGAACCGGGAGGGGAGGGCCAAACCACTTCTGTAGGGGGGGGATGTCCAGCCGCCCCTCTCTCTTCCCCCCCCTCGCCTCCCTCAGCTCCGCGCTGTCACGCTTGGGCTATTTTTAGCTCGGTGCTCGCGGCAGTTCCCGGCCCGCCGCTCGCCTCGTGGCCCCCCCTGTCAGTCCAGGTTCGAACGAGCCAGTCCCGCCGCCGCCGTCTCTCCCCTCCCCAATTCCACGTCCCGCCACTCGCCCTTACCCCAGCTCTTGGCCGTGCGCCCCAGAAACTCTCCGCTGTTTCGGTTGTAGATGAATTGCCGCCACTCGGCCATAGTCTGGCGGAACGGTTTCTTCTCCTCCTTGGCCATAGCTGGCAGATACGAGAGAGAGAGAGAGAGAGAGAGAGAGAGATTTGGGGCAGGAGGGAGCGGCTTCTTCCCGGGCACCCGAGCGGCGGACGGCCAGAGATCCCGTTTGCCGAAAGAGAAAAACGGATCTTCCGAACCGCTAAGAAACTACCCCTCAGGCGCCCGGCGGGAGAGCAGAAGAGAGGAAAGGAAAGAGGGGCTGGGCCAGTCACACGCACTGAACTGGCTCTCCTCGCGCCGCCCCGGCAGAGACGTCGGTTTTTGGAGGAGCCAATCGCTGCCCGCGTCCTCTGGTCGTTAGGATCAGCCAGAGCGCCATCTACCGGAGGGATGGAAGGCGGTCGAAAGGGGGGGGGGGGGGACACTTGTTCTACTCCAGAGCGAAATCTTGAAAGGAGAAGCGAGGAAGGGGGAGGAGAGGGGGAGTTGCTACCAGCCTTTCTCGGGTTTTCTTCCCACCCTGCTATGGGGGGAGGCGGGGGGGGGGGAAAAGAGGTGGGATCTCTGCGTGCGGTGGGTCGCAGTACAGCCGAGGTTATAAGTTCCAGGGGACAAAACAAGGCTAGAAGAACAAGGCATCACTCTGCTCTTTATCACACTTCTCAGCCATATATGGCATGAAATGTTGCAGGACTTACTCCGAAAAGATCATAGTTGAGCACACGCTCTCTTCTATGCCTAAACTCGGCATATTAGAACCTAAAGCAAGAAAAATAACAGTATTCAAACAAACTTACAAGGGATTTTTTTTACACTCGGGATTGTACTTTCAAGTAATTTTTATTGGCTAGAGTTCCCAGTGGAAAAGCCAAATCAGTTCTGAAATCCTGATTTTGCATATGCAAAGGTTGGACGGCTTCCTTGCTAAACATAATTTGCCTGTACATGCAGGTGTAAACGGAACTCCATTGCAAAACAAAAGTTGGCAAGACTATAATGGTTGTGTAACTAATCACTAGGAGGCAATTCCAGGTTGTGACCAACATAAGAGTGTTTGTCATGTTCCTGCCTATAACAAAGCTGAACACCCAATACATTTCTATACATCCATGCTACTAGGAGAAGGCTGTCTTTGCCTTTGGTAAAAAAGTAAGGCAAAACATAACCATGCCACCATTGAAATGGTAAAATAAAGATGGTAAAATAAAAAGTGCCATAGACATTCAAACTGTCTTCAGACTACTTTTAAGTTTGTAACCCCTACCCCCAGTTATTCCTGGTGTTATCTCAGGGAAATTTGCTGAAATAAAATGCTTTGGTGCTAAACCTATTACTTTAAAACTCTAATTTCTCCATTTGAACATCACTTTCTTCCTGTACATTTGACCTTTTGACATAGCTACTTCATCTTGTTGCCTGATACAGTCAGTCCCAGCTTTTTGCACTATGTCATGGCAAAAGAGGAACTTTATCATAAAACCAGGTTGTCATTCTCATGAGTTTGCTATGAGATAGTGTTTACTGCGTAACAAGAAAAACAACAACAAGCAAGTAGCAGTTTGGAATATCTTAGATCAAATGTTTACTCGCTAAACATAGTAACATTAAAACTCAGAGAAGTGGCTTGCTGTTTACAGCATCATAACCCAAAATGGAATAAAGGCAGCTTCTTTTCTGTAACATAAAATTAAGTCAATAAGTGCTTATTGTGAATGTTAGGTCCTGAGAAACTGGGAAGTTTTCACTCCAGTCCGACAAGGAAGCGGAGCAGGGAAATTCTGATTGGCTCCTTCTGAAAAAGGGCTTCCCATTTAAACCCCTGCCAAAAGCAGGCAGGGGCTAATATGTGTTCACTATAACTAAAAAAGAGCTGAAGTCTCACTGCCAGTATCCTGCTTCTTCAGTATCTGAACTCAATAGTGAAACCAATTGTAAACTTCATTAAAAAGAAAATACAATAAGGGTTTGCTAATAGCCATTTTCAGTCTCAATACTCTGATATGAATACTATGGAAATAAATGCCCTGAAGAGCCCTGAAAACTATTGGCCTAAACAGCCACATACCAATAAATATTTCTAGCTGTAAAATATAAATTTATTTCACTTCTCAAATAAAGGAGTATCCAAAATATATTTTGATCACCGATAAGATGGAGCATTTTTTTGTGTTTCTTTGGAAACATTTTGTAATATCTATGAGATCACACTGTTAGAGATAATCTAGGCAGAACATAGTATTTTATTTCTAGGGAACTGACCCTTGGAATTTATCAAGACTATAAGCCTCTTGTCCTGAAAGCTAGGTCTTGACCTATTTCTTGGGCAGCTTTTTATCATGTTTTCTTCTGTTTTGAAATAAGGAATGTCCACACCCTGTAATTTCTTACATGACCAGGTATACAATAAATGTTTAGATTAGTTTCATAGTTCAACACAACTGAAAGGCTATGTGGAAATGATCACTTATCTGCTTAAAAACGTATTACTAAATGTAAACAAATATTAAGATCAGAATAATATTTCTGTGATACCAAATGAAGTCCCCTGATGATTATCACCTTTTCCCAAAGAAATTAGAGTACACATAATTTCATAATATGCACCCCCTTTGAAGCCTCTCCATAACCCCAAAATCAAACCTGCAATCACAAGCAAGCTAAATTTCACTTAAATTACAGCACTCTGGACCAAAGTTCAGCCTCTCAGATAGAACTGAACTACAGTCACATTCAAGACCTGAAAAAGCCTTAGCAACTATGAAAAGACAACAACAGCACAGCAATACAAATGCATTTTCTTTTGAATAGCAGGCTTTCTGGACTGTTAATTTAAAGACTGAAAAATATATTTTAAAATCTTTTAAGGTGGATACCAACCACCTTAATCCTCAAACGTACGACAGTTCATCTAGTTAGTGTTCAAAGTTACAACAGCACTGAAAAAGTTTTTCACACTTGCCACAGTTGCAACTTCCCTATAGTCACATGATCAAAATTCAAACATGTGACAACTGACATGTATTTATGATGGTTACAGTGTTCTAGGATCAAGTAATCATCTTTTGCAACCTTCTGATAAGCAAAGCCAATGAGGAAATCAGATTCACTTAACAACTATGTTACTAATATAACAACTGTAGTGATTCACGTAACAACTATAGCAAGAGACGTTGTAACATTGGGCAAAATTCAGTTAACAACTGTCTCACAGCAACAGAAATTTGGGGCTCAATTGTAGTCTATATTCAGGTAAGAAGTAAAACCAACCACTTACCTATCAGAGGTCCTTTACAGGAGCATAAAGGGGGCTATTCACCATTTCACAGACTCTGATAAGTACAGTGGTAGCTCTACTTAAGAATGCCTCTACTTACGAACTTTCTAGATAAGAACTGTGTGTTCAAGATTTTTTTGCCTCTTCTCAAGAACAATTTTCCACTTACAACCCGAGCCTCCAAAACTGTAACCAGAAAAGGCGGGGAGAAGCCTCCATGGGGCCTTTCTAGGAATCTCCTGGGAAGAAACAGGGCCGGAAAAGGCAGGGAGAAGCCTCCATGGGGCCTTTCTAGGAATCTCCTGGGAGGAAACAGGGCCTCCACCCTCCCTGTGGTTTTCTCAATCACACACATTATTTGCTTTTACATTGATTCCTATGGGAAAAATTGCTTCTTATTACAAACTTTTCTATTTAAGAACCTGGTCATAGAACAAATTAAGTTTGTAAGTAGAGGTACCACTGTACTATATTATATTGTTCTCATGTTCTATTACTGCTTCATGAGAATTGGTTATGGCAGACAAAGATCTGGCTGAAAAATCAATGTTTCTATTTATCAAAATATTGATATTAGATTTCATAAGAGACGGTCAGCATTTGATATTCTTTCCATGTACCTTAGAAGATACTGAAGAGCATCTCCAGTGATATAAAGAGTTGTAAAATGTTAAGCTCTTTTGTAATAGTCATGAATTGTCAACATCAAAATTATAGCCTTTTATTATTCAAAAGCTTGTGGGACTTTAAAAAGTCAAACGTGATCTCCGCAGGTATAGCATGGCACATAAAGCATGCTCCCTTCACTAAGTGTCATTTTACCTTTCCAGAATACAGTATGTTCTGTGCATGCCTAGAGTATTTACTTTGAATGTGCTCAGACACATAACAAGCTTTCTCGCAGAACATGCTTTGGGCATGCCAAGAATATTTGTGCTGGACATGCCCAGACCCATAGTAAATCTTCTTTTGCATTTTTTTTCATTGTTCGCTGAACGGTTGGAAGACTGTGTATTTTCAATTAAATTTGGCAATTCTTTTCAAAAAGGTTTGCCTTGAATTTATGCAATTGAATGAAAAATAATGCTTCCAATGTTATAAGTCTTATACTTCCCCAAATAAATGCAGCATCTAATACACACTATTGATAGCGTGGAGAAAAAAATTGGTGAGCTTTTCAGAATGAGGAAAGATTGCCAGAACAGAAATTAAAATTAATAATAATAATAATAATAATAATAATTTATTAGATTTGTATGCCGCCCCTCTCTGTGGACTCGGAGTGGCTCACAGCCAAATAACACATTATTTAATAACACATATTAAAAAACATTTAAAACCCGAACATTAAAACCATGCAACACACTCATTCCATGCATAAACTATGGTTTTCAGATGTCCCTAACTCTTGTTTGCTGCATATTTTTAACCAATACAGTATATGCTATTATAAAATGCTTAAATTAACATCTAATCTGACATATTTTTTCTTGTAGCAAGTAATCCTAATCAAACAGTTACTTGTGTTATAAGTTTTATTTTCTGATAGAAAAACTGACAGTCCTGACCTGTTACAGGTCTCTTCTGCTCTTTAGCTCTCTTCTGCCACAGCCCTCTTGTAAAACTCTGAAACTAGATATGAAAACAAATGCTGTTTATAGTGGAGGAACATATATGACAATATTCCCAGAAAGCATAATCTTCAGTCTATTGTTTTGTCCATAAACGTCTGCAACTGTTCTTTGTGTGTGTGTTTTTTTTAATCTGCTTTACTGGAACCTACTCAGAAAGCAGAAAATATTATTAGATGCTTTCCTGTTTCTTTCTTTATAGTAGTGTGAATATATTTCTCTCTGGGTGTGTGTGTGTGTTTATATTTAATTCTTTCCATAGCCTTCATACCTTTTCCTATGAAACATTTAGCAGGAGAAAGATTAAGGCCTAAATGTATCTTAATTGAATCCTCTTTAGCATTATCTTGCTGCTACTGTCGTATAGAACATTTTACTGAAACTAAAAAAGTAAATGTACAGGCCACTTCCCAGGATATAGAGCTTATTATATTCCATAGAGTTGCTTTTGTAACAAATCAATGGTCTGAAGGGAACATATGTAGGTTTACAGATCTAGGCAACTGGCAGACTTAAATTCTAGCCTTGGGATTGCAGGACGACAAATGCATCTAGGGGTTAAAGCATGAATTAAAAATAGAAGATGGTCTGTACCTCCCCCAATTCTTGACAAGGAGACCTTGCAAAATCCCTCGTTCTCCTTGCTAGAAGGAGTGCACATTTTTAACTAATGATACCCAAAAACATTTTGTTGCATTGCACATCAATTAATGATGAATGTTATTGTTACAAAAATGGAAAGCTGGTTTTAAAAGATCTTGACATCTTAGCCAAACTATATTTATAGGTGCTATAAAATTAAACCACCACCTGTCAAAAAGATCTTAAATCTCTTTATAGATTTAGGTGGATCAACCCATGATAGGTACTTTCCCAAGGTTTAGGGAAATCTCTGACCTTCTTCCTTGTCTTCTTTCTCATAACGTTCCAGATTCAGCACAGTGTAACTTCTGATCAGAGGTTCAGGGCGGGTCTACACTTCCAGCTTATTCCTGCACAAGCACACCCTACACATTATTTCTCAAGGACACATATGCATGACCTGGTCCTCCACCACCTTCTACCTAGACTTTCTGGCTCCACCTCAGAAACAATCTTTTCAGCTGTTGTTGTTGTTTTTACCAAGTTGGTATTTTGTTTATTTGTTTGTTTTACAAATTCACTGTTGGAACAATGGGATAATAGGCCAGTCTTGGGCTTTTTTTTATTGTGTACCAGTTGAAAATGATAACAATCCTGCCACGTTCCCCTTCTAGCTGAAGTAACTACTTTCCTTCCTTCCTTCCTTCCTTCCTTCCTTCCTTCCTTCCTTCCTTCCTTTATTTATTTTTATTTTATTTTATTCATTTGTCCAATACACAAATACATAGGAAGAAAAAAAGACATGTGGTAATATATATAAGGGTAAAAGTGAACTTAGAGGAGAGGATATATGAAAGGAAGAGAATATATATGATAGATGAAAGAAAGGAAAGACAATTGGACAGGGGACGAAAGGCACACCAGTGCACTTATGTACGCCCCTTACTGGCCTCTTAGGAACCTGGAGAGGTCAATCGTGGACAGTCTAAGGGAGAAGTGTTGGGGGTTAGGGGTTGACACAATTGAGTCCAATAATTAGTTCCACGCTTCGATAACTCGATTGTTGAAATCATATTTTTTACAGTCAAGTTTGGAGCGGTTCGTATTAAGTTTGAATCTGTTGCGTGCTCTTGTATTGTTGCGGTTGAAGCTGAAGTAGTCATTGACCGGTTGATCCTTCCTTCCTTCCTTCCTTCCTTCCTTCCTTCCTTCCTTCCTTCCTTCCTTCCTTCCTTCCTTCCTTCCTTCCTTCTTTTTCCCTCCCTCCAGAAAGGGGAAGTGAAATGGAAAAACAAGCCTAAGCACCAAGCCATGACCATGACCAAAGCAAAGGAAAGTGTTGAAATCCAGAAACAGGGGTCTTAAAGCTGTCTTCACTTCTAGCCATTTTATACTGTACAAAGTACAAGGGAAGTAGGTGAAGAGTGCACAGTAGAAACGTCCTTAGTAAGACACAAGCATTGTAGAATATATTTGTTAACTTATTCCATGGACTTGTCATAATCTGTGAACCCTATCTGTAAATAGAATGAGTTAATGTTTGCGATGAAAATAATAATAAAAGCAATGCGCCCAAGGAAGCAGCATTAGAAATACAACAGGAGGAAGGAGGTGTGTACTGCAATTTATAAAGATGTTCCTGTTACTTGCTTCTAACAATGTTTTCCAATTGCTATTGATTCTTAGTAGTTTTTAATCCTGCAGAAAGACTTATGTCATACCACATAATTATATTGCATTAGCATATGACTCCCATGTAGATATTATATGTAAATCATAACATTTTTAATTCATGTAAAATAAGTTATGCATAAATGGAATTATTACGAAACACACATTAATAGTAGTGGTTTCTTCAGAGAAATGTTTGACATTTATAAATTTTGGAAATACATGAACTTGATTTTAATATTTAAACTTCTGATGTCAGTATTTATCTTTATCCTCTTCTAAGATAGAGGTAAAGAAATAGAAAAGAGAAACCAAATAGAAGAAGGCTTAGAAAGAGACTTCCAGACATCATGATGGTGCAGGGCAGAGTAACTGATTGCTAGTACTTTGCCTATTTTTTTGTGTTTTGGAGGCCAAAATCGGCATCGCAGATCCTCGAAGGGGACAGTGACAAGGAAGGGAACATCATGTGTCAATGGGGAGGGGAGACACCCCCACTACTCCCATTGTGGAAGGTGGAAACCCAAGAAACCAGATGCCGAAGAGACCAACTGTAACAGTGTGGTCTGGAGACATGGCAGCCTGAACAGATTCACTATTTAAGATTTGGATTAAAAAAAAAAAAAACACTATATGAAGTTTTTGAGCTGGTTATCAAGTATGGAACATTGACATACCCAAATACAATAGACATTCATACAATGGTTAGATATTCAGAAATTTTAGATGAAAGAGAAGATTTAAAATCAGTTCAAAAACTGGAACAGCAAAGTATTAATATCGATTGGTGGCCATAGCTTCAAATGAAATCAAGATTAAACGAGGACAGGAAACAATTCAGTATACAAAGGGAACGATTGGAATTAGACAAAATTATATTAGGACAGGAAAGAAAAACAATAACTAAATTATACAATTTTTTATTAAAATATAAAATGGAGGAAGAAATAGTAAAACGGAATATTAGTTGGGCCAAAAACTTTGGGCACAATATAACTTTAGAACAATGGGACAGATTTCGAATAAATAAATAAATAAAAAATAAATAAATAAATAAACAAACAAACAAACAAACAAATAAACAAATAAATAAATAAATAAATTTTGTAATAAAAATTATAAACTCACAATTTATAAAGAAAATCTATACAAGATGTACTACCAATGGCATTTACTTCCAGCAAAATTGCCCAAAATGTATCCAAACCTATCTCCCAAATGTTGGAAGTATAACTATAAAATTAGATCATACTACCCCATGTGGTGGACTTGCCTCATCACAAATAAATTTTGGTGTAAAACCCAGAAATGGTTAGTGGAAATCACAGAACAGAAATTATATTTGAAACTGGAAATATTTCTGCTGGGAATATGGGACTTGAAAATCAAGAAAAAATATTACTACATTACATTGCCCATACTTACTGCAGCTAGAATTAGCCTTGCACAATACTGGAAACAAATTGATATACCTACTGAAAATAATTAATGAAACTCTTGACTCTGCTAAGTTAGATATAATGACTATGGACCGGGGTTGGCTACTGCCCAGATGGGTGGGAACGCAATGGGGTAGCAAAAATGGGCTCTACACCAGAGCACCCAATTTGCACTGAAAGATGTTGAAAGAAAATGCAGGGCATCTTACATAAGCCAAGCCAAAAGTGCGGTAGTAAAAATTTTGGTAGCCCATCACTGCTATGGACTCTGCTAAGTTAGATATAATGACTATGGAATACTGTGACATTTGGAGTAACTATGACCAGCTTGAAAAGAGAAACAAAAATAAATAAATTAAATAATTAAATTAGTATTGAAATATTACAATGTTTAAATATAACTTTGTTAATGAATAGTAATTAATCATGCAAATGAAAAAGATTATACAGGCACCAGATTACTGTCGATATAAATTGCTGTATTATAACCCTAGAGGTTATGTAGTGTATTTTGTATTGGGTTGTTTTGTTTTGTCTACTTTATATATGTCTTTTTATGACGCTTTTTAAATGTAAATACTTAAATAATTTTTTTTAAAAAAGAAGGGTTAGAAAAAACATTTTCTGTTGCATATTTTAAATAGTGGCACAAGTTACAAGACACATGCATTTACAAACTATCCACAACAATGTGAAAGTCTTCCCACTCTAAAACAAGGATGAAAACCTCTGTGTCATTGTAAACGAAAAGGTCTGGCTGGTTGCCACTGAATCAGATGAGTAGTGCCCAGCAAAATGGAATCATTGTATAAATTCCTGTAAATACTCCCTACGCACCAAGGCGAGGTCCTGTTCTGACATCAGAACAATGGTGAGAATAACCAAGCAACCAACAGGGGGGAAATTGATTCAAAAGCTTAGTTAACTGTGATAGAAATTCTGTTCTAGAATAGTTATTTCATTTATATTTATGGTTGCAAATGGTAAATAGAGGACTACCTGTATTGATTTAGTTAATCAAATTAATACAGATGCTGATTTACTTCAAGTTTTATAAGTCAGCTAACTGCAGATTGATGGAAAGAATGCTTATGAAGAAAGAACCAGCTGTTTGTGAATTCCTGGTGCTTTTTCACAAACATGAATAAAGTCAGTGGCAGCATCTATGAAATATAAAAGAAAAAAGGACAGTATAAATGGAAGAAAGAGAAGATAGTTGCTATGTCATTTAACTAATGGAAAGAAAACAAGTAAGGATAAGAGAACCAGTAAAATATTAGTGATGACTACTATTTTTCTATACAGTATTTTCATTCTGCATTTCAGAATATTATCTTTCAAATAACTCCACACATCTGACTTTAAAAATGGGAGCGGCAAAGATAACTACTAGAAGGCAAAAATTATAATCTCAAAATTCAGAACAAAATGTCAAAGAATAAATAATGCCGGTTGTTCTTCCCTCCCTGAATATTTTTGGTTAAGTACCAACAAATCAGAGTGGGTTCCTACCGGTTCAGACCAGTTCCATAGAACCGTTAATAAACTTGGTGGCCTGGATCACTGGAACCAGCAGCAACCCAGACCACTGATGCGCTACCAAAATTTTTACTACCACACTGTGGGCGTGGCTTATGCATTTTTTTTCAACATTTTTCAGTGCAAATTGGGTGCTCTGGGATGGAGCTCCAAATTTTGCTACCGGAACTGCGTTCCTGAACGTTCCCGTAGGAGCCCATCACTGCCTGCCACACCCCTGAACCTGTTCTCTCAATGCCGCCATAGGCACACCACCATTTTGTTTTCTGCTTCTGCGTATATGCAGCTTTCTTTTTAGTACTGCACATCTGTGCACAACGCCCACCTGCCCACGTGTTGCGTCCCTGAGTGAACTGGCAGTAGCAGAATCTGGAACCCATCCCTGTAACAAATGTCTTTTGTTTAGTAATCTTTAGGATTCTTTCATATTTTGATTTCAATCCATCATTAGGTATTCTTTCTGTTAAGCAGTATGACAGCCAAGAATTTATTTATTTATTTATTTATTACTTAGATTTGTATGCCGCCCCTCTCCGAAGACTCGGGGCGGCAATGACTAGGCCAAATTAATTAACTTCTAGCCTTGATTTTATTCCTGGATCTAGGTATGCAGCTCCCTTGTATTAGAAGACTTTATTTCTCTTCTGCTCTTCAGTTTAAAGGAAATGTGGGGTGCGAGGGTGGGAAGAAGCACATCTAAGATACTAAGTCAAATAAGAGATGTGCATTAGGCTAAAGAAACTTAACTTAGGCCTTTATATAATTAAAAGCAGAACAAAGCAGCATATAATTCTATGTGGGTTTATTCAATCGTCTGTATATTCTGAATTTATTCCACTGAGGAAAATGATATGTGCATATTATTATTATTATTATTATTATTATTATTATTATTATTATTTATTAGATGTTTATGCCGCTCCTCTCTGCAGGCTCGGGGTGGTTCACAGCAGTGACAAAAACAATATACAATAACAAATCTAATATTAAAATCTAAAATAACAATTTTACATTAAAAAACATTAAAAAACCCTTATATAAAAGCATACACACAAACATTCCATACATAAAATTACATAGGCAAGGGGAGATGTCTCAGTTCCCCCATGCATAACGGCAGAGGTGGGTTTTAAGAAGTTTACGAAAGGCAAGGTGGGTGGGCACAGTCCTGATCTCCGTGGGAAGCTATGAACTTTGAGCTTCATTTTTACCTCAATTTTTATTCCACATTGACTTTTACTGCTGTTAAACATATAATAATCAGACATCAACAATATACAGTAATCCAAAAATAAAAGAGCACCGTATGTATTAAATTTTTTAAAGAATGGATGAAAAGAGAAACTTGTATTACTTTTAAAATCTCCCTGTAACCATCCATTATTCTCCAATCCTCTTCACTATATTTATAGCTGAATTCAATCACTGATCTAAACTGATATATTGAAGGAAGTTAGTAAGTCTGCTATCATAGATCTAGAGCTGGCTCATGGAATAAGTACATTTTCTGAGAGAGTGGAGTTCCAGAAACTGCAGTAAGTGTTATGGAAAGCCAAATGAATTAGATCAGCACCGGGAGGATGGAGAGAGAGAAAGGGAAAAAGTGAGAAGCTATTATCTGATAAGTGACTTATACTTTATTTATGAAGTCTCTGAGCCATCATTAAGTGAATAAAACTTTCCCATACTGTTATTTTAGCACAATTATAGTTGGATGACTCTTAAAGATGCTGTAAATCACAATGGATAATTACAAGTTTCCATACATTTCTCATTTCAAATACAGGTAACAGGAAATTGTACACCGATTTCCCCCCTGCACTTGTTCTATGGCATCTACAGGTAAAATTTGAAAAATTAGAATTTATTTTATTTATTTATTATTAATCAGATTTGTATGCCGCCCCTCTCTGCAGACTCGGGGCGGCTAACAGCAATAATAATACAATGTAAACAAATCTAATATTTAAGTTAATTTAAAACCCCAATTTAGAAACCAATCATACATACTAACATACCATGCATAAATTTTATAAGCCTAGGGGGAGGGAAAGTCTCAATTCCCCCATGCCTGACGACAGAGGTGGGTTTTAAGGAGCTTACAAAAGGCAAGGAGGGTGGGGGCAACTCTGATATCTGGGGGGAGTTGGTTCCAAAGGGTCGGGGCCACCACAGAGAAGGCTCTTCCCCTGGGTCCCGCCAAACGACATTGTTTAGTTGACGGGACCCGGAGAAGGCCAAGTCTGTGGGACCTAACTGGTCACTGGAATTCGTGCGGCAGAAGGCGGTCCCGGAGATATTCTGAAGGCGGTCCCGGAATATCGTGCAAACATTCATTTATTTCAGTAATGTAATTTAAAAGGTGAAACTTAATATATGAGAGATATTCATAACATGTAAAGCAAGATAATACAAGCCGTGATTTGTCATAATTGGTTTTTTAAAATGTATTTATTAGTTTGTTTGCCGCCCCTCTCCGAGACTTGAAGCGGCTCACAACAAATTGTGATGATTATGGGGTACAGCTCATGAAAACCTCAAATCCCCCATCTCAGAAAATTAGAATATTACATGCAATCAATAAACAAGGATTGTACATAGAATAATATCGGACCTCTGAAAAGTATAAGCATGCATATGTACTTGATACTTTGTTTGGGCCCCTTTTACAGCAATTACTGCCTCAATGTGGCATGGTGTCGATGCTATTAGCCTGTGGCACTGCTGAAGTGTTATGGAAGACCAGGATGCTTCAATAGTAGCCTTCAGCTCTTCTCCATTGTTCCATGTCATGTCTCCCATCTTTCTCTTGGCAGTGTCCCATAGATTCTCTGTGGGGTTCAAGTCAGGTGAGTTTGCTGGCCAATCAAGGACAGTAATCCCATGGTCACTGAAACAGGTTTTGCTGCTTTGGGCAGTGTGGGCAGGTGCCAAGTCCTGCTGGAAAATTGAAGTCACCATCCCCATAAAGTTCATATGCAGATGGAAGCATGGAGTGCTTCAAAATCTCCTGGTAGACGGCTATATTGACCCGGGACTTAATGAAGCACAGTGGACCAACACCAGAAGATGACATGGTTCCCAAATCAACACAGACCCTAACACAGACCCTTTTTTTATTGATCACATGTAATATTCTAATTTTTTGAGATGGAGGATTTGGAGTTTTCATGAGCTGTACCACATAACCATCACAATTATGACAAGTCATGGATTGAACTATCTTGCCTTGTATGTTATGAGTATCTCTCATATATTAAGTTTCACCGTTTAAGTTACATTACTAAAATAAATGAACATTGGCACGATATTCTAATTTTTTGAGTTTCATCTTATACAATGACGAAAAAGATTGAATTTATTATCCATTTAATGTTTGTCCTATCTAGGATACCTGAAAGGGTGTTTCTGTACATCTTAACTGGTTGGGGAACAGACAAAATGTTCAGACACACAGATCTTGGAAATCATAAGACAAGGATATATTCAAGTATATAAACAAAATGAATAGCTTCTAAACTAATCATCTTTGCAAACATTAGTAATATTTTGCAGATTAATTTCTGCTAACACTTTTCCCTCTGTGGTTATTTTAATGGTTCTTCTGGTACTATCATCTTTGTCATTCCTCATCTTTTATTAATTTACTAAATGGGTTTTTGGAAAACAATTTAAGAAGAACACTGGAAGTGTTCTTTCACCTAAAGTGAAAAGTGCAATGACTTTAAAACTAGATTGGTATATAGTTGATGCTCCATGTTGTGATAGATTTAGTTGGAAGCTAAAACATATAAAGAACGGTTGCTGGAATTGAGTATGTCTAGTTTAATGAAAACAAGGCCTAGGAGTGGCATCTCAGAGGTTCCCACAAAGAAGAAAGTGTGAAGCTATTCTCCAAAGCACCTGAGGGTAAGACAAGCAGCAATGGGTGGAAACTAAGGAGAAAATCAACCTAGAACAAAGAAGAAATATCCTGACGGTTAGAATAATTAATTAGTGGAACAATTTGCCTCCGGTGGTTGTGAATGCTCCAATATTGGAAATCTTTAAAAAGAGATTAGACAACTATTTGTCTGAAATGATATAGGGTAGTGATGACTAACCTTTCTTTCCTTGGGTGCCGAAAGAGCGTGCGTTTTCGCTATCGCCTATGTGTCAATGTCCACATCCATAATCAATGCTGGGGAGGGCAAAAACAGCTTCTCTCGCCCCCCTGGAGGCCCTCTGGAGGCCAGAAACGACCTGTTTCCCAACTTCTGGTGGTCCCAGGAGGCTTGTGTTTCTCCCTCCCCAGGTTCCAAAGGCATCCCTGGAGCCAGGGGAGTGTAAAAACACCCTCCAATCCCCACAGAGGCTCTCTGGAAGCAAAAAATGCCCTCCCTGAGCTGGCCAGCATACACATGCATGTTGGAGCTGAGTTAGGGCAACGGCTTATGCGCCAGCAGATATGGCTTCGCGTGCCACCTGTGGCACCCGTGCCATAGGTTTGCCATCACTGGTATAGAATTTCCTGCCTGAGCAGAGGATTGAACTAGAAATCTCTTCCAACTATGTTCTTCTCTTCTCTTCTTCATTTACATATCCTACTCCTTCTTTTAAATTCTTTTTTGATCTTCATCTTTATTTTAGCTTTTTATTTCTAATTTTATATCTTTATTTCTAATTTTATGCCTTTTAATTTCTTGCACCCTCTCACCTTATCCTGGTCTTTGACCATAATAAAGATTTGATTCAAGATATTGTATTATGGCAGTTTATATAATATATGTCATTATGATCCACCACCTGTATCCCAAGTGCACACAGTTAGGATCAGGTATAAATGACTTTATAGAGAACTCTTAGAACAACCCCTGATCATGCAGAAGCCATTTGCGAGGTCAGGAAGGGTAAGCACTTGCAAAACCAGCTTCTCTTCCTCTTAAATCTGAAGCTCTAGGCCCAGAAGATTTTCTGCTCCAACTTTGAAGGCAGAGGAAGTTCCTGCTGGCTGCCACCCTAAACTTCAACAATCTTTGTCTTGAGCAAGAGTAGAAAATATAAATAGCTACATCTTAGAAGTACTGTACTGAATAGATTTCTAGTCTTATTGACTCTGTCCTTCTTTTATAAAATTCTGTTCTACTTAATCTCCTCAGACCTGCCCACAAAAATGCTTGATGTCTCTTTTACTTATGAGATTGGGACTCTCACAAGAAAGGGACTGTTAATTAATTACCCCACCACCACCACAAATGCAGTAAGCTTCATCCTCTCATCAGTAATCATCTGCTACAATGTCCTCCCTGTCAATGACTACTTCAGCTTCAACCACAACAACACACAAGCACACAATGGATACAAACTTAAAGTAAACTGCTCTAAACGCGACTGCAGGAAATACGACTTTAGTAACCGAGTAGTTGATCCATGGAACTCACTACCATACTCACCTAACCCCCAAAACCTTAGCCTTAGACTATCCACTGTTGACCTCTCCCGATTCCTAAGAGGTCAATAAGGGGTGTGCATAAGTGCACCACCGTGCCTTCTGTCCCCTGTCCCAATGTTTTTATTTTACTTGACATATTGGTGGTATCTTTGTATACCATCAATATTATTTATTTATTTATTGGATTTGTATATCGCCCCTCTCCTTTTATACTTGACAAAACAATAAAATAAAAATAAACAAATAATACGAATCACTGTTTGAGTTGTGGTTAGCTCTGGCCCAGCTCCTGCCCCAAGGAATGTGCAGGTGGATGTGGGGGAAACATCCACATGCCACAGGCCTGTTTTGCTCCCGATGGAATCTGACGAAGTCTCCTCTGACCAAGGAAGCGTGAGTGACAGGGAAGAGGGGAGTTTGGCAGACAGCCCAGGGGGAGATCAATCATCTGTATCATCCCTGGATTCTGAACAAGAATTAATGACACATCCACGCATGCATAGAGTGATGCATAGGAGACAACAACTGAAGGATTATTACAAGAGAAAATGAGGCCACCTGTGGTTGGGTGGGACTGCTGTAATTAGTGCTACAGATAAAAGTGAGCCTGGTGTTTTAGCCTCATGGCAGTTTATCTGATTCATTGTTTCGTCAAGATCGTGGTTTTTGTGCTGTTCAAGATTGTGTGTGGACTCTTTGAACTTTAGAATTGGACTCAATTTCCCAGTTATTGAGTGAGCAATTGGATTGCATTTAACCTGTGCCTTGTGTGTACCAGAAAATCCCTTTGACATTTAAAAAGGGAGCTGTTTTTCTGTTTATAGAAACTTTTGGGTTTTCCTTTTATCGTGTGTCTTCCTGGACTAATTACCCTGTAATTACGGGCGGTTGAAACACACTGGCAGAACAGTTTGAAGGGTTCCACACCTTTACTCAATTTTACTCAATTGGAGAGGGGCGGCATAGAAATCCAATTAATAAATAAAAATAATTATTTCCTTTGGAGAGGATTCCAGTTGCAAACACCAAATTTGAAAGCCCTGTAGGAAAGCCCCTGTGGAATTAACTTCCCCCAGAGATTCGCACTGCTTCCAGCCTACGTTATGATCGAGATATGGATGAATGTGACTGAATGATTAATATATGAGTTTTAGGATAGGGTTTTGGATTTTAGAACATTACAATGGGTCTTAGATTTTGAATTAGCTTAGTTTTAACTTCCAATTTCTAACATGCTATGTTCTGTGTATTTATTTTTATGTATGTCCTAAGTCTGCGGAGAAGGGCCGTGTAGAAATCAAAACAATAAATAAATAAATAATAAAAAGAGGAATGATTTTTTTATATATGAATGATGGTGAATCTTGTCCCATATCAGATATTCAGCTTTATGAATATGAAGCAAAAAGTGAGAGGTACAAGAAGGAAGCTTCAACTCTGACGGGTTTAGGTATGAATCTGCAAGTATGTGAATAATTTTATGTAGATATGTTCATTCTCTATGCATTATTGATATGTTATTATAATGGTAATGACACTGAACAGTACCGACCACCAATCATCTGAGAAGTTTACTAATGGCTCTAATTTTTAAATTACTCTAAATTCTGTATTATTTTTATAGACACAGGAAAGAGCTGGTGAAAGCAGTTAACATTTATCTGAAAATAGTTTTAAGTCAATAGAAATTCTCTATTTCATTTTTATTTATTAGATTTTTAGCTGGCCTTTTTTAACTTTAGAAGTAACTCAAGGCTGTGCACTCACTTAATACTCCTTCTTCCTCCTATTTTCCAAACAGCAGCAATTCTGTAAAGTGAGTTAGATTGAGAAAGGTTGATCTAAGGTCACTCTTCTGGCTTTGATGCCTAAAGCGGGACTAAGAACTCACAGCTAGCCACAATTCTTGCCACAAAACCCTTTGATAAATCCTTCTTGTTTACCTAATGGCTAATGTAGGTAATTATGGTGTTTTATGATAATGTATTTTTCGGCTATGATCCTGCAATAGAATCATTAAAAATCAATGGTGAGAGTCTTGCAGTGCTATTCTGGTAATAATGCAATATTCCCATCATACCGTTCCACAGTAGACTGAGCATGAAATACAAACAATATTCCCTATTATTTAATTATAAATGGCTAGTTCTTTAGAAATGAAAATAATGGCATCTACTTTCCTGAATAAACTGAAGATAGGAATTATTTAAACTTTTATTGCAATATTTCCAGTCACAATATATTTCCTGTTAAATAATACTTCCTTTCTAGTGCCAGTACTATTAGATATTTTTCATTGTTCTTTGGAAAAAATAGGATAGCTGCTGTTTTTAAAAAAGCAGGAAAAACTTGAGAATAATAGATAATTTTAAAAAACTATTTTTGTAAACAATGAATGGATTTGCAGATAGCTTAAAAGACAATAAAACTTGAAGGTCTCTTAATATATTTGCTTGATTTATAGCAACCTTTCCCAATCTGGTACTTTGGACTCAGTGATGTGCTACTACAGGTACAGTCAGGTACGCAGAACCGGTAGAAAAACGTTGGTCAGATATGCAGAACTGGTAGAAAATTTTTGAATTTTTTTCTTTTTTCCCTTCTGGGCTCTGGGTATGTTTTTCCTATCACAGTAAACGAGGTTGAATGTGTATAATTTTAGAAGAGCTGTGCGTGTGTGTGTGTGTGTACATACACTTTATGTAGTAGATAATGTATATTTTTGTTTGCCTGTGTGTAATATGTATGTATACATATGGCATATATACATAGAATTTAATGGTATATTTTGGATGTTCAGTAATAGTAAGGAAAATAGTATCTCTTTGAGGTGAGGAGAGGCCAGGCACCCTAACCCAAACCCTTGACATGAGTGATGTCAAGTTGGCCACCTTTAAGCCAGTCACATGACCTTTAAGCCACTCCCGGTCACATGATCATCAAGCCATTCCCACTTGGTCACATGGCCGGCAAGCCACACCCACAAAATAAGCCACGCCCGCAGTGTGGTAGTAAATATTTTTGCAGCCCTTCACTGTTTGGACTGTAATAACGTCTTACTTTCTTAGTAAACTAGAAAAATAATAATTGTAATAACAGCCACAATGTTTTCAAATGTCCAAGTGAGTCACATACCTTATCTTGAAAACTATTACAACAGACCTATAAAGAGGGGTATCAGAGCTCCTTATAGCTAAGCAATTTTAATGGCTTGGTCCCCTTACATACTCTCTGAGAGGCCTACACCTGCATACTTTTTATTGTTATCCATCAGGGAGAACAGCTGAGAGTAACGCAATGGCAGGATGTAGTTTTGGCACTCATTCTTTGGCCAGATGAACGCAATGGTACTATTCAACTAACTTCAGGGTTGACAGGTACCTTACTTCCTATCTGCTCTTGTTTGGCTTTGCTGGAGAAAAAAACATGAATTAAAGGAAAATGTAACAGGCCAGACATTATTGCCCCAATAATATGGAGAACACAATGCTTATCCCTAGATTCCATTAATTTTGTAAAGAATATATATATCAAACAGATCAGCTTGTTGAATTAATTCATGCAATGTAACTACCAAACGTGTGTGTTCTTGTAAGGCTAGTTGAAGTTAAGCATTTCTAATGAGTCAGTTACTTAAAGAGTAACTTCTTTGAAAAGAAAAAGCATTGTATTAAAAGTATCCACACTTCTCAAAAAAAAGGTAAGATTTCTTGCAGCAAGAAAAGCAAGCCAGAGAAGCATTAGAAATATTCCCAATTTGGATGACCACTAAATGGCAGCAAAGTAATGCAGAAATTTGCTGACATCTAGCCCTTGTCTAGACTTTTGCAGGTCAGATCTTAGAGCTGTAATTCAGGAGGGTCACAAAAAGAATAATGTTGTTTTTACTTTCTGCAAAATGTAAATGAATGAATCATGGTATTCTAACTCTAAATACATAGTGTGGAAACAATCTTAGAACAGAGAAACAACAGATATGAAAATTAGTGTATTTTGGTGGCAATGTTCCAGTCAATTAGGTACCATAAATATTTCCCTTCTGTGTTAATGTATATACCGTATACTATAAATCAATGATTTTTTGGTTTGCATGCCAAAAGGATGTGGTGCACACTAGAATGCGTGCATGTGACCACACTCATTCTCTCCCTCTATGCATGCGCACCTCATGCTCTCCCTGCACATGTGCACAAACCCCATCCCACCCCTGCACATGCGCACATGCCTCACTGAAGCCTGGGACAGTGAAAAAAGGGCCAAACAGGCAAACCGGAAGTTCATAAAAATTGACTTTTGGTTTGTCTGTTGTGCTGTTTCTTGCACTCTGAATGCTTCATGGAAGCTTCCTGAAGCCCTAGAGTGCAAAAATGAGCACGACGGACAAACTGGAAGTCCATTTTCTGAACTTTTGGTTTGCCCATTGGTCCGTTTTTCACACTCCTGGGCTTCAGGAAACTTCCCTAAAGCCTCCAGAGTGCAAAAAATAGCACAATGGGCAAAACGGAAGTCTATTTTTCTGAACTTCCAGTTTGTCCATTGGGACGTTTTTTGTACTCTGGTGCTTCATGGAAACCTCTGGGGGAGAAAACAGCCTTCCCTGAAAATCAGCTGCCCAGTTTGTACATGCATGCTGGAGCTCACACAAGGGAACGCCTTGCCCTCTGATATGGTTCCGTGTCCCACCTGTGGCACGCGATCCCACCACTCTCCATATGGCTTCTCGTCGCTCTGGAAGCAAGCAGCGGTCGGGGAACCCCCTGGGCGGCTCTCCGATCCCATATGATTGGCAGGGAATCCCCGCCACCTACTCAAATGACGGTGCTATCAGACACGCTGGGGAGAGCCAGGGACGCCACTTCTCAGCCATTTCTGAGCTGATAACTTTCTGGAATTTGTGTGGTGGTCACCGGCTTAGGGGCGTGACCACGGAGGACAGTGACTCCGCCTGAGTGACTCCCTGACCTGTTGGCAATACTCCTCAGAGCAGTGGCCTTTACAGGGAAGGATGGGAGTCTTATCCACGGAGGATTTGGCCCAGAGCCCAATGGTTACAGCAATCTTCCTCCTGTGAAAGGAAAGAAATTTACATTAACAAATGAAATTTCGTTTATATCTGTAGATACTTTTCTCTTATCTAGTTCTCTAGTTTAAAACTAATGTGAGCACAAACTTTCTGGAAAGCTAAGAGGTGAATTATTGAAATTTTGATTTGTGATCCTTTCTGGGGTACACTAACTAACTTATGAAAGTTATCACATGGAATGGTGCCTACATGCTTTAGGTTCCATTGTCTTATCTTGGTCAGGGGCCCTGCCCTGCTACTCTGTAGCTGCTTTGAACCACAGATCCTGTATTGGCTTTCTAAGGGCCATAATTGCTGGACCTTATGAAGCCTACAGTCTCCAGCACCTGCAGAGCATCTAATGATTTCCCCCATCACTGAAAGAGCTGACCCAAGAGATTCATATTTTTTCTTGCATGTTTTCTGCATTTTTGAGTTTTGCAACTCATTGCTTCTGAAGAGTAGATTTCTTGTTTTGTTTGCTCCAAGCAAATGGTCTCCATTTTGTATTATATTGTGGTCTGATCCTGTTTTAGGTGATGAATAAATGGCAGGTCAGCTTTCTTCCTTAATGCCTTTCTGATTTGCTGGATGGAGCAGATGGATGGAGCAGAGGGGGTGCTGCCACCCGGTGACCAGTTAGGAGCCAATAAGACTTTTAGGATTAGGGGGCAATAGATTCAAACCAAGGTGAAATATCTCTTCTCTAAAAAAAAATTATTGAATTTTTTAACAAAATATTTTTAAAAATCCTATCTATTACTTTTATAAATAACTCAGGGTAGCAAACATATCTAATATTCTTTCCTGCACCTACTTTCTACAAAACAACATTTTTTTGAGATGGGGTGGACTGATTCAAAGTCACCCACATGACTTTCATAGCTAAGGTGGGACTGGGACTCACAACCTTCTAGTTTCTAGCCTGGTGCCTTAAATACTAAACCAAACTGGTTCTATTATCTACATACTGCGGAAACCCTTGTCATTGCCAATAAATAGGCGTTATTGTCATTACCAATACTTTGCAAGCTGGGTGGCAAATAAATTTAAAAAATAAGCAAATAAAACAGTGGATTGCAGTGTAACAATTTTTGAACCAAGATACCGCAAATGGGTTAAGCAACGACACATCATCAGTAAGGTAAAACTAACCCCTTTTCGGCCATGCTCCGCTCCTGGGTATTAAGCAGTAGTCCCCAACCTTTCTGTCATTTCTCAGTGTTTCTCAAATAGTGGGAGGGGCTCCTTGGAGTGCACAGAGCGATGCCAGGATGGGTGGGTGTGACCCCAGGAATATGTGTGGTCCCTCTCAATTGATTCCCCTAACCGAAAACAGGCTCCACTGAGTTCTGTGGGGCTTGCTCCCAAGTAAATGGGGAGAGCAGCCTTCCCCAGCCAATAGTTTGCTTGCAGCTTATAATAAGTAAAATAATAAATATTAACACTAAAATTCCATTGGGGCCCAGATCAGAGAGTTGGGGGGAGTCTACGGAGATGGGCAGCATACAAATCCAATAAATTATTATTATACAAATCCAATAAATTATTCTTCTTCGGGGGGGGGGGGGGCTAAAGGAAGATAATTGAGAAACACTGCAACTAGTTCTGAAAGAAAAATTGATTTCCATAGACCAGGGAGGGGTGGTTTTGTGTGCAACCTAGATTACGTGTATGTGCAGATGGAAGCTTCACTCACTCATGTGCCACTTATATAGCTGATTTCTAACAGGCCAGGACTGGTGCCAGTCTACATCCCAGAAGTTGGGAACCCCTGGATTAATTATTATTATTATTATTATTATTATTATTATTATTATTATTATTTATCAGATTTGTATGCCACCCCTCTCCTTAGACTCGGGGCGGCTCACAACAATAATAACACAATATATAATTAAATAAATAAGTAAGTAATAATAATAATAATAATAAATTAATATTTAATTTAATTTAATAATTAATTAAATAATAATTAAAAGTCACTAAAAAACCCTTATTAAAAAGAAAACATACACATAAACATACCATGCATAAACTGTATAGGCCCGGGGGAGATGTCTCAGTTCCCCCATGCCTGGCGGCAGAGGTGGGTTTTAAGAAGCTTATGTAAGACAAGGAGGGTGGGGGCAATTCTCATCTCCGGGGGGAGCTGGTTCCAGAGGGTCGGGGCCACCACAGAGAAGGCTCTTCCCCTGGGTCCCGCCAGACAACATTGTTTAGTCGACGGGACCCGGAGAAGGCCAACTCTGTGGGACCTAACTGGTCGCTGGGATTCATGCGGCAGAAGGCGGTCCCAGAGATATTCTGGTCTGATGCCATGAAGGGCTTTATAGATCATGAACAACACTTTGAATTGTGACCGGAAACTGATGGGCAACCAATACAGACTGTGGAGTGTTGGTGTGACATGGGCATACCTAGGGAAGCCCATGATTGCTCTCGCAGCTGCATTTTGGACGATCTGAACATTCTTCAAAGGTAGCCCCATGTAGAGAGTGTTACAGTAGTCGAAACTTGAGGTGATGAGGGCATGAGTGACTGTGAGCAGTGACTCCCGGTCCAAATAGGGCTGTAACTGGTGCACAAGGCGAACCTGGGCAAATGTACAGAATATGTCCAAAACACAGGACCTATGACTCCCAAAGGAGTGAAATTTGGGGAAATTGAAACTATTTACAACTATTTCCACATACTGCTGTGTTCAGTCATTGTTGTAGTCATGTGGCGCCTAAAGATTCCATGACAACTTCTGTGTCAGTCTTGCAATCCCTTGTTGCAACCCCTACTCACTCGGCAGCAAGCAATTGATGCATGAAGTAGCTGTTAAAGAAGCAATAATTTAAAAAGAAGAAGAAAGAAAGGCTGGATATTGTTATTGTACATAATGCACCTTCTTTATATCCCATATTTGTTCAGAAATCAAGGCACATACATAAGGTGACCTATTTTTTTTACAATGTAAAAGGAGGATGAAAAAATTTCATTAAAAAGTACAACGTAAATAAATGAAATATTTATGTCATTGTGAATAAATAAAATTAATAATTAAAACTAAAACTTTAATAACTAAAGCGATAAAACTTTACTAAATCTACATTTAATTTATTTTACACTTGTGTTGAAAACAGGGTTGTATAAAATTGAATTAATGAATTAATAAAACGTGAATTGTACTTACCTGAGTATAATTCACTGGGAAAGAAATAATTTTGCATTTCCGTTAAAAGTAAACACGAAGTATAATATAGAGGCAATGGTGAGAGACAAGTGTGAGGCATGTGAAGTTCTCCTGTGCCCTGCGCATGTGTTTCATAATCGCGTCTTTCTGAACTGTACCGTCATATGATGTGTAACAGTTTGGCGCAGTATTTCTGAATACAGAGATTAACAGATTAGTTTTAAAATATCAAAAAGGAAGACAGGTAGGAGAACACTTTTTGAGGAAGGACAGAACCTACAAAAGAAGGCCTGTCCTCCCTGTTAAGTCTGTAAAAAAAAAAAGAAATTCTGTAAAATACTGTCTCTGTCAATTTAAAATGTGAATAAATCAAGGTCGCGTCTGATTGGTTAAGACGCGCGGCCGTTTCTTTTAGGCGCGAGCCTTTAAAGTATAAATAGGGCTGTTTTTGACACTGACAGCCAGACGTGTTCCTTGCTGAAGTCACTTGCAAGAGAGCTGAATAAACGGAACCGTCTTTAAGGATTCCTGTGTGGTCTGATTCATTTCACTGGCGACGAGAGATAAAGGAGGACAATTGTTCACCTTAACATTCTTTCTTTCTTTCTTTCTTATTTATTTATTAGATTTGTATGCTGCCCCTCTCCGTAGACTCGGGGCGGCTCACAACATACAATAGAACAATTCACAACAAATCTAATAAATTTAAAAAACATTTTAAAAACCCCATTATTACCAGACATACACACAGACATACCGTACATAAATTGTATAGGTCCGGGGGAGGAGGGGGAATGCCTCAATTCCCCCATGCCTGAAGGCAGAGGTGAGTTTTAAGGAGTTTACGGAAGGCAAGGAGGGTGGGGGTCGTTCTAATCTCCGGGGGAAGCTGGTTCCAGAGAGTCGGGGCTGCCACAGAGAAGGCTCCTCCCCTGGGACCTGCCACTCGACATTGTTTAGTCGATGGGACCTGGAGAAGGCCAACTCTGTGGGACCTAATCGGTCGCTGGGATTCGTGCGGCAGAAGGCGGTCCCGGAGATACTCTGGTCTGATGCCATGAAGGGCTTTATAGGTCATAACCAACACTTTGAATTGTGACCGGAAATTGATCGGCAACCAATGCAGACTGCGGAGTGTTGGTGTAACATGGGCATACCTGGGGAAGCCCATGACTGCTCTCGCAGCTGCATTCTGCACGTGTCTCACGACATAAATAGTGCCTCATCCTCCTAGATTTCTTCCCAACAATAGCAATAGCACTTTGACTTATATTCCGCTTCACAATTATTATTATTATTTATTGGATTTATATGCCGCCCCTCTCCGAAAACTCGGGGCGGCTAACAATAATCATAAACAATAGACAATGATCATCCAATACTAAAAGCGAATTAAAACCCCTTAATATGCAAAACCAAACATACATACAAACATACCATGCATACAATTGTAACGGCCTAGGGGAAAAGAAGTCTTAATTCCCCCATGCCTGGCGGCAGAGGTGGGTCTCAAGTAGCTTACGAAAGGCAAGGAGGGTGGGGGCAATTCTAATCTCTGGGGGGAGTTGGTTCCAGAGGGCCGGGGCCGCCACAGAGAAGGCTCTTCCCCTGGGTCCCGCCAAGCAGCATTCTTTAGTTGACGGGACCCGGAGAAGACCCACTCTGTGGGACCTAACTGGCCGCTGGGATTCAATGCTTTTACGGCTCTCTCTAAGCGGTTTATAGAGTCAGTATATTGTCCCCAAGAATCTGGGTCCTCCTTTTACCCACCTCGGAAGGATGGCAGGCCGAGTCAACCTTAAACCGGCGAGAACTGAACTGCTGAACTACAGCCAGCAGTTGGCAGAAGTAGCTTGCAGTCGTGCATTCTAACCACTGCCCCACTGTGGTTCGTGAGGTAGGCTGAAAATCACCACATGAGCTGCTGTGGCTGCAGATGGGAGTAGAAACTGGATATGTCTGGTATCAATCAAATAGATGACCCATACACTTTAGTCCCTGCCCATCTCATTTCACTTTTTAACCGCTTTCTTTCCTGAAACTGAAACTCCGCAGTCTGCATTGGTTGCCGATCAGTTTCCGGTCACAATTCAAAGTGTTGGTTATGACCTATAAAGCCCTTCATGGCACCGGACCAGATTATCTCAGGGACCGCCTTCTGCCGCACGAATCCCAGCGACCAGTTAGGTCCCATAGAGTGGGTCTTCTCCGAGTCCTGTTGACTAAACAATGCCGCTTGGCGGGACCCAGGGGAAGAGCCTTCTCTGTGGCGGCCCCAGCCCTCTGAAACCAACTCCCCCCAGAGATTAGAATTGCCCCCATCCTCCTTGCCTTTCGTAAGCTACTTAAAACCCACCTCTGCTGCCAGGCATGGGGGAATTGAGATTCCTTTTCCCCCTAGGCCTTTACAATTTTATGCATGGTATGTCTGTCTGTATGTTTGTTTTTTTATATTAATGGGTTTTTAATCGTTTTTAGTATTGGATTATTATTGTACGCTGTTTCATGATTGCTGTTAGCCGCCCCGAGTCTTCGGAGAGGGGCGGCATATAAATCCAATAAATAATAATAATAAATAATAATAATAATAAATCAACTACTCCTTTGGCAACTGGATATCAGGTAGACCTGTCCTGCCGTAGCCCTGTGGAGGTCACATGACCCTATTTTTAAACTGTTTCTGACATCTTGATACAACTCAGTTGAAAAATTTGCTAACAATATGTTTATGGAAGACATCGTTTCTAATGGGCTCCCACTCCTTTCTCTGCCTTTTCGAAGCATCTGATCTGGAAACTCATGCTGTCCTGCTTCTCTTAATTGGGACAAGTAGGATAAAAGGCTCAAAGGTGAGAGTGATTTACAATACTATAATGCCATCTGCAAAGCTTGCTAAGTAATTTCTTAGCATAGACATGTGAAGGGATTTACAATGCAAAGCTTGCTAAGTTGCACACCGTTTGCTTCCTTTGGATAAGTATGTCTTATATGTGCAAAGGAAAAAGTGGTTTACATCACTGTCTCCTTGTCAGTCTTGTATCACAACACTGCAAATGGCATCAGGGTGGGTAGTATAAAGCAGTGATTTTCAACCTTTTTTGAGCCGCAGGCACATTTTTTATATTTACAAAATCCTGGGGCACACCACCAACCAAACTGACACAAACTGACATTCTAAGACACTCTCCTCTCTTTTTCCATTCTTGTCTCCTCCTCCCTTGTGTGTGTGTGTGTGTGTATACACTTGAACTGTTTCCAAAAACTGGTGAGGGCTGGGTTTTCCCCCCTCGCTTATTCTTTGGGTGCTTTTTATCATATGCTTTAAATCAAGAGTAATTTCTCTTTCTCTTTTGTTTCTCTCTTTCCTCTCATTCTCTGCCTCAATTATTTTCTCAATTCCCTTTTCTTCTCCCCTTTTTGCTCTCATTTCTCTCTCTCTTTCTTTCTCTTTCTCTCTTGCTTTCTTTCTCTCTTGTTTTCTTTCTCTCTCTTTCTTTCTCTCTCTCTCCCCCTCTCTCCTTTTCAGCAAAAATTTGCAAGACCAGACCCTGAGCTTTCCTCTTTGCGGCACACCTGACCATGTCTCGCGGCACACTAGTTGAAAAACACTGGTATAAAGTATGTAACATTGTGTTAGAGAGCAGCACGTTAATATGAGCCGAAGTAGCACTACTACCTTTAGCACGCCAAACATTCCAGATTCTGAAAATGGGTTGAGTTACCTTTTAAAAAAATTCTTCAATAGAATGAAGATAAAAATGTTGACCTTCAAGTTTGCTCTCCTGATTTGATAGGACTGACCCTGATTTTAATCTTTCCCATTTTTGAGAATGACATAAGGCACTGACATTAAATTTACTTATTATTATTTTTTCTTCCTCTTCTTTCTTGCAACATATAGTTTATCATAGGAAGAGCAAGAGTTAACAATAAGGGTGGTTTTTTTGCTTTAGATAAAGAAAACGTACTGTTTTCTTCCTTTTTTTCTGACTCCTTGCTTCTTCAGAATCTTTTAACACATTAATTAACCCTTAATTTTCTTTATTTATTATTTTTCACATTTCTGAACCACACATTTCCTTCAAAGACAGACCTTGGATAGTGTGCAATAAACATCAAAATATTAAAATGTTAGAATTAATATTTTTAAAGGAAAGAAGAATAGTAAAGCCCTATTAAAACTTACTTAAGAGAAGCAAAAGGAGGGTTTTTATGGCACCAACCAGCCCCATAGCTCCATGCTCCTTTGGGCTTTCTACATGAGGCTGAAGAACCATGGTTAATTTCTTTTCAGAAAGCCAGAGAGTGGGGGCTTGCCTCACTTCTGCACCGGGGGGAAATATTCCATAGGGCAGGAACATGGGCAGAGAAGGCTCTCTTTCTAGATCCAGGCAGTCAGAATTCTTAGAAACATAGAAACATAGAAGACTGACGGCAGAAAAAGACCTCATGGTCCATCTAATCTGCCCTTATACTATTTCCTGTATTTTATCTTACAATGGGTATGTTTATCCCAGGCATGTTTAAATTCAGTTACTGTGGATTTACCAACCACGTCTGCTGGAAGTTTGTTCCAAGGATCTACTACTCTTTCAGTAAAATAATATTTTCTCATGTTGCCTTTGATCTTACCCCCAACTAACTTCAGATTGTGTCCCCTTGTTCTTGTGTTCACTTTCCTATTAAAAACACTTCCCTCCTGAACCTTATTTAACCCTTTAACATATTTAAATGTTTCGATCATGTCCCCCCTTTTCCTTCTGTCCTCCAGACTATACAGATTGAGTTCATTAAGTCTTTCCTGATACGTTTTATGCTTATGACCTTCCACCATTCTTGTAGCCCGTCTTTGGACCCGTTCAATTTTGTCAATATCTTTTTGTAGGTGAGGTCTCCAGAACTGAACACAGTACTCCAAATGTGGTCTCACCAGCGCTCTATATAAGGGGATCACAATCTCCCTCTTCCTGCTTGTTATACCTCTAGCTATGCAGCCGAGCATTCTACTTGCTTTTCCTACCGCCCGACCACACTGCTCACCCATTTTGAGACTGTCAGAAATCACTACCCCTAAATCCTTCTCTTCTGACGTTTTTGCTAACACAGAACTGCCAATGCAATACTTAGATTGAGGATTGGCAGTTCTGTGTTAGCAAAAACTTCAGAAGAGAAGGATTTCTTCATCTGATAGGCTCTGCAACATACCTTCCCTGTTTGACTGGGCAGGATCGGCTTATGTAATGGGATGAACCCAATTCTGTAGATAGCCTGGGCAATGCCATGTAGGATTTTATAGGTCACAACCAACACCTTGAATAGGACCCAGAAGCAAACGGTACTCAATGTCGTTCATGGAGCAGCTGTATTACATGTGCCTTTCTTTGGCTAACCCATATAGTTCATGGTACATTGTGTACCAGCTGAAACTTCCAACTGAAACTCCATGTAACGGGTGTTGCAATAGTCCAAATAAGAAATGACTAGGGCATGAGTGACTGGAGAGACTCCCTATCCAGGAAAGGGTTTAACTGGTGCACAACATGGAGTTGAGCAAAGGTTGTCCTAGTCATAAACTGCCATCTGCTCCTTAAACAGAAGTCATGAACCTAAGAGAATCTCCAGGTTTCACAGGGTATCTGGGACAATGCAACTCCATTCAAAGATGAGAAACTCCTAGATACGGAGGTCTCACCCAAACTACTTATCAGGGTTCAGCTGAAGTCTATTGTTTCCCATCCAGCCCTCCACATCCACCGAGGCACCACGGAAGAACCTACATAGCATCACTCACTTCATCTAGGGTGGCGATATATAACGGTGCATCATCAGCATAACGGTGATAACTCATCCTGTGATGACCAATGAGGTCACCCAGTGGTTTCATGTAGATGTTAAACAGGAGCAGAAAAAACACCGAGCTCTATGGCAACCCAAAAAGCAAAAGCTTATGACCTATACATTTCACTCTCTAATTTATCAGGTTAACCCCAGGCTCCTTCAGTTTGTAGTTTCCAGATCCATTAGACAGAATGGATGGGAATCTTTCTCTTGTTTGATTTATATCCTGCCCTTTTATTTATAAAAATTCTAGAAGTGATAGTCCCAAAATCTTGAGAGCAGGGGTCCCAAACTTTTTACACAGGGGGCCAGTTCACTGTCCCTCAGACTGTTGGAGGGCCGGACTATTAAAAAAACCCTATGAACAAATCCCTATGCACACTGCACATACTTTATTTTAACGTAAAAAACAAAATGGGAATGTACTATTTAGAGGGGGGGGGAAGAGGTCTGAAATTCATATATGTTTATGCTTTGTTTTTAATTTTCTTTTGTTAACATTTGATTGGCTATACAAGGTTTTCTTGGTTTATAGAAAAATGTATAAAAATGTTTATAGAAAAATATATAAAGAAAGAAGGAAGCACTTTGGCATAATGGTGAATAAGTTACAAATATAATTGGTGTCGTACGTTTTGAAGAAACATTAAGGAGGGAATTTAATTAAAATAAAAGTATGTAGCTGGATGACAACATTAGAAAAAAAAACTTTTGCAACTTTTTTGATGATTGATATTAGTTACTGACAAAATACCGCATTTTATTCAGGGAAAATTAGATGGTACATTGTATTGTTTGAATGTATGTTGAGAGAAAAATTTAAAAAAATTTACCCCCCCCCAAAAATGTCCTTCCTTCCTCTGCCCCTCCATTCATTTCATTCTTCCTTCCTTCTTTGTTCCCTCCATTTCTTCTTCCTTCATTCTTCCTTTCCTTCCTTCCTTTTCCCTCCATTTCTTCTTCTTTCCCTCCCTCCCTCCTTCCCTCCTTTCCACTTCTCTGATTGGGTTGAGCAATACATAATATAGTATGTTTGGAGTTCCAGTAGTGGGTTCTAAAACCCCTTACTAATGGTTTGTGTGTATGCTTGCATGCCCATGCAAAGTTTCTGCGCATAGGCAGAAGCGTTCTGGGTGGGTGGGCAGAGACTCCCATCACCGGCGCTATCGGTTCTAAGAGCCAGGCCAAACCGGAAGCAATCCACCACTGGTTTGGACTATAAAGAAAGAAAAATTCCTTGGAACATCCCTGTGTAAATGGTTGAGTTAAAAAAAAAATCCCCTCTTTTGTTTCTGATAGTATGTTGAAAGGAAAAAATGAAGCAAACTAACCAGTATCTCCTTTTGCCCTTCAATACTAGCTTGATTTATAAAATATGGGCATGGGGAAATTATTGTGTAAGTCAGTGATGGCGAATCTAGGGCACAATTGCCACAGGTGGCACACGGAGCTATATCTGCTGGCACGTGAGCCATTGTCCTAGCTCAGTTCCTGCTTTTTGGCTCACACAGAGGCCTGGGAGAGCATTTTTGGCTTCCAGAGAGCCTCTGGATGGATGGGGGAGAGCATTTTTATCCTCCCCCGGTTTCAGGGAAGCCTCTGGAGCCTGGGGAGGGTGAAACATGAGCCTACTAGGCCCACCAGAAGTTGGGAAAATAGGTAGTTTTCAGCTTCTAGAGGGTGGGTTTTTGCCCTCCCCAGGCATTGAATTATGGGCATGGGCACTTGTGCGTGCGTGATAGTGCACACACACGCTCTTTCGGCACCTGAGGAAAAAATGGTGTAAGTATTCCATCCATGGAAGTTAAGTTTTTGAACTACAGTATAGGATTCTTGTACAGAATTAGCCTCCACTGGTTACCTTTCCAGGTATCAAATGAAACTGCACTGACTTTATATTTAAATGGCATGAGATTAACTTGTATACATTTAGCTATGTGTGGAATGCTTCTTACGACAGGAGATTTTTAGTTGTTTCCTCCTACTTGTTTTAGCTTATTATCCACAATGCACATCTGTAAATAAACAGTATTGATTACTGTTCAGTGTTCAGAAAAGCATTTCGTGTTATTTCTTCTCCTAGGTTATAATTGGCTTGTAATGCAAAGCAGTGTTTTTAACTTTTTTATGCAATAAACATTGGGAATTTTTGAGCACACTCACAAAATGGCTGCCAGTTACAAAACACCAATTTTTCAGAAGGTAAACTTATAAAGTTGCAGATGGTCATCATATTCTAATTTCCAAAGATGAGCCATACCTGACTTGCTTACCTTTATCTCTTTTTTCATTTTAGTGTAAACTTGCAGGATTTTTTTCTGCCATACATATGTATATATTCAAACTACACTGTGATGTGTCTGTGTGTCATATATGTATGTATATGTGGGTATATGCATAATGGCTATCTTTTGAGAACTGAATGCAACAAAAATTCATTTTAATTTATGCTGATTAGGGTACATTTAAAGTGATAATAAAGTTTTTATTATTCTCCTCTCTTCTCCTCTCCTCTCCTCCCCTATCCTCTCCTCTTCTCTCCTATCCTCCGAGTCCTCGGAGAGGGGCGGCTTACAAATCTAATTTATTATTATTATTATTATTATTATTATTATTATTATTATTATTATTATTATTACTGTATTATTATTATTATTATCCTATCCTAACCTATTGTATTATATTCTCTACACTAAAATGGACCTAGAACTGTGAATAAAAATGTTGGTGGGATCTGAATTCCAACATGGAAACTATCATTTAACCCCAAAAAGAAGCACTGTTAATTTTTAAAATGTCAGATCAGAAAGAGAGCTGAGAGCAGTGAAAGACTACCAAAATTTTTACTACCACACTGTGGGCGTGGCTTATGCAGGACGCCCTGCATTTTCTTTCAACATCTTTCAGTGCAAATTGGGTGCTCTGGGGTGGAGCTCCATTTTCTCTACTCCACTGCGTTCCCCCCCATCCGGGCAGTAGCTCACCCTGGCTGAGAGGCACCATCTGAGGAATATTTGTGTTTATGGCATTAAGTTGGAGTATCATAATTAATATGATGGCGGTGTTTCATAAAAAAAGGCTCCAGGTGGAATAAGCTAAAATATGGAATAGTCATTTTAAATATAACTCCGAGTTAATTATAACAAGAGATACTTTAGAATTCTCCCTTACACTTAACAGATCCCATCAAACAAATTTTAGAGACCAGCTTCTGAATATTCTGACTTAAAATCTATTTGGAAGATTTTAAGTTTGTTTTTCTTTGCCAGTAGGGTGATATTCTTTTCTATTCTGCCAGTATTTTTACTAGATTTATTTATTTCGACTTTTAATTACGTCAGGTTTTCAGCACTTCGTGTTTTCAGATTCTCATAATTTGCTCTGCCGTTTTCCCCATCAGTTACAGCAGGTCAGTATTGTAACCATGCAAGAAATTCCCAGTTTAAAGAACGTTCTGTGAAAGACATCTATTGCTCATCAGCTGAACATTCACCTCTATAACTAAAGCGAATGTTTTAAAAAAAGCAGAATTAGGAGCCCAGTGCTGTTTGAGAGAAAATCCAGGATTGCTTAATGCTATTGCTTAAGCTGGTTTTGCTAGACCTCACCCACACATAATGTGCGCTAGTACAAGAGCTGGCAAGCAAAAATGTAGACAGCGCAGTTGATTTTTCTATTTGCATGGAATCAGTTTTAGATGATATATCTAGCACATCTTTCTAACGCACATCTTTCTAACATGTTTTTGCAAAACTCCACGGAGAAAACATAATTCAATCATTCATTTCAAATCACTGCTGTTTTTAACCATTTAAGCCTACCATTGTTAACTGGCTTAACAAGTAATAACAAAGGGCTGGAGTCATCACAGAAGAATTGCAAAAGAATTACTTTGATCAGTAATGTTAAAACAACCCAGAGGGCAGGGAAAATGGGCCTTAGGTGTACCCCAATCATCTTCTGAAACTGATTTAAAATGAATGTGTCGATTTTAACATTTATTTATTTATTTATTTATTTATTCATTCATTCATTCATTCATGCATTCATTCATTCATTCATTCATTCATTTATTTATTTATTTATTGGATTTGTATGCCGCCTCTCTCCGCAGAGTCGGGGCGGCTAACAACAGTAATAAAACAGTATATAACAATAATCCAATACTAAAAACAGTTAAACAACCATTATATAAAAACCAATCATACATACAGACATACCATGCATAAAATTGTAAAGGCCTAGGGGGAAAGTGTACCTCAGTTCCCCCATGCCTGGCGGCAGAGGTGGGTTTTAAGCAGCTTACGAAAGGCAAGGAGGGTGGGGGCAATTTTAATCTCTGGGGGAGTTGGTTCCAGAGGGCCGGGGCCACCACAGAGAAGGCTCTTCCCCTGGGTCCCGCCAAGCGACATTGTTTGGTTGACGGGACCTGGAGAAGACCCACTCTGTGGGACCTAATCTGGTAATCATTGATAAATGTAACCCATAAAACAAAAGATCTTTTGGGGTCTTCCAAAATTATTAAAAGAGGGAATGGGTCCTGACTCCTGAGAGAGAGAAAAAAGTTTGAGAAACACTGCTTTATGGTATTGCTTTCATTCTAAGGTTTTTATTACATTGCTTGGGTAATCAGAATCGGTAAACATCCTGTACAGCTTACTGAGCAGACACTGAAAATCAATTCCCTAATTACAGTGTTTTTTTACACTGAGCAATCTTTCCTGTTTTCTAAAGGAGAAAGGAAAGAGAAAATAAATCTTGTCCGTATAATTTTTATGTCCTATTGGCCACGGGATACCAAATTGGAAACAGAACTATATACATCAAGTTGCAATACCCTACTGGGATTTCTAAAAAGAAAGAGTGGAATTGCAAATCTACTGTAATTTTGAAGCAGAAAAGAGTTTTAAGTTAATTCTTTAAGGTAAAAACTTTAAGATGTGTGAATTTTAACGCAGCATAGCTAGATGGGGAATTCAGGAATTTGAAATCTATATACTGTATGTCTTAACATTGCCAAGGTTAAAAAACACTGTCTTAATCCCTGGGTTGCCTGAAGGGATTTTGACAATCCATTCTTACTTTTGGCATTAATTTCACAAATATAAGGTATGTTTATTTTAAAAAAACCCACTCTCTGTAATAAAATGTTATTTGTCGCAACCTGCCGGTTGAACTGGCAAAAATGTTCGATGTGTGAGCTTGTTTTTTTCAAGATGCAGCAACATAAAAGGGTGTTTAGCTGGGATTTCATCACCTCAGATAGTCCCAGTGAGGAACTGTTTCATGTGTTCATTAAATTTGATGCAACAAGGAAATAAGGCTTTCAGCCTTGCCCTCTTCCATGCAAATTGACTAATAATTTTACTTCTCCCAAATGAGGTTGCAACGTCATCTAATTATAGATTTCTTGTAGCAACAATTAAAATTGTGGTGTGTACTGCCAGTGTACTCTCTTAGCACAATGAAACACGTGTTGTTTTCGTGGTGATAGTGCAGGGTCAAAAACATGCTGAGAAAAAAACAAACCATTCAGTCTTGATCCCAAAGCAAAGGTCAACAGAATAATATCTGCTAACTCTTATATTACTGGTAATATATTTTAAGAAGAGTTCTAGCCTTTTTTCTGGATCATATACTAAACCTGTTGGAGAAAATCTACCGTTTTACTTTTGATTTTTATCCAGAGGCTGAAACATACACCTTATTACATAACCCAACACCTTATTACATAACATATATTATACAACATGATAGACATACTATGTTCAAGGCACATCACTGAAATGAATGAGGAAGAGCTAATCTGAGGTCTATTAGCACTTTGGGAAAGACAAGAGTTGATTGTCGTATACACCTTAGATTTAACCAAAACTTAGATATGTGAGGAATGCTCTTCCATTTCTGAAGTAAAAATCATGAACTATTCTGTTTAGATGTTGGAACTGAGATGTCACTTGGATTTTTGGTCAGTCCTGACTGTCTTGATCCAACCCTAAAATTATGCTGCAGGGAAAGCAGATGATGACAATGATAATGACTAAATACAGCTCAGTGATAGGCCAAGCATTTTGAATGTTCGAGTATAGTAGGACATAACAAGAAGTCTAGAAAACTTAAAAACTGAGGAAATCAGATAATTTAGATTGCCATTGATTAATATAAATGCTACAGCATGCTCAGTAGATGAATAAAATGCTGCCTGCCAGAGCACCAAATACTCAGTTAATATTAGAGGGCTTCATGTAGCTTTGGTCGACCAAAGGATTTTTTAGAACTTCTAAAAATGTAATGGGACAATGCTCATTTAGATCCTATTTGAATCCTATGTCCCATAACATGCATTTTAAAAATGAGTAGCATCACATGTAGATTTATAATTAAGTAAAGTATTTCATATACATACTTTAGTCATTTTTTACCTATTCAAAATAATGTTTTAGGAAACTCAGTGATGTAAGCAGTAATGGGCATCCAAAAATTTACCGCCACACTATGGATGTGGCTTATTTTGTGGGTGTAGCTTGATGGTCATCTGACTGGTTAGGAGTGGCTTGCCAGCCATGTGACCAGGTGGGAGTGGCTTGAACGATCATCATCGTTCAAGTGAACTGTTAGGTCCTTGACTTACAACCTCACCAGTTTTGCTTTCTGCAGTGACAATTTGCTTCGTGTTTCCCACACTCTCCTTCCTGGGTTGCCCCCTGCCTCAGGCTGGTTAGCTAGGCGAATAGGTGTCAATCAGCTGTTGAGAAAAGATGGGGGAGGAAATGGCCCCCCTGCAACTCCTGCCGGTGTTGGTCTCTCTGTCGCTTTCCGAGGACGAGGATGGGAGGGTGGTATAGTCAGCTGGAGCTGGGCACATAGCTTCATTTCCACCGGTGGAACTGTGTTCCACCCCGTCCTACCTGCTGACCACCCCCGGATGTAAGGCATTCAGAGCTCATTATAATTTTCTTCCAATTCCTCCTTTCTTTCCCCTGCCTCTTTGTTGTACTTTCTTGAACTACACCTCTTTTTATCTGAACACCTTATTCTTTAACTAATTGCACTGTAAGATTTCATTACATACTGTAGTGTCCTTGGTGCTGTCTGAGCTTGGTCATTTTCTTGCAGATGTTTTATTACCAAACTAGGTAATATCACCAGTTCAATTCTAGATACTGTACATGGTTGATGGTTAAGTGAGCTGATGATGGGAGAGTGGCTCAAATTCAAAAAGAAAATAAAATAATATATATTTCCTGAACAATTCAATTCCGGTCAAAAATAATCTGACTTGAATGTGTGCGGGTGCAATAGGAAAAAAGAGAAAAGGCAGAGCTTTTATACATATTTTTTACTGTGGGTTATTTGTATAGCATTTTAACACACCAGCATATCAAAAATTAGATTAACCTGAATCACTGTTTGCTGTATTTGGGTCTCAGACTATAACCTCCCTGGTGTTTTAGATTCCCTCCCAGTCTTTAGGTTGCCATTTAGGAATAGTGATGCTGTTATTTGCCCATATTATTATTATTTTTTTAAGTTTTGCTTTTGCCTGAAGAAGGCCATTATGAAAGATGGAAGACAAGAATAGTAAAACTAAGATATTGGAGCCACGTGTGGCTTATGCAGAAGTCATGATATTTATGCAAATTAACGTATACTTTTTGGATATTGAGAGGTATGCATATAATGCATTCTTAACTGAAAAATTAACTAAATTCAGCCACATAAATTAATTGATGAACACAATATTATAAACTGGAATAAATATTTATTTTACTTAATTGTTGTATTGAATCAGAAACATTTCAGTTAGTTTGTGTTGCCAGAATAGAGTGGCAATATGCATATAAATACAGTAAGTTTGGAAACAAGTTGGAAAGTATTCTGAAACATCACTATGGATATACCGATATTTTATTGTTTCATGTTCATGAGTTATAGCTCTGCAGCTTCTACAGCCGTCAATTCCCCCAAGATATCTAACTCTTTTTATTTTGGTTTTGTTTTGCAAGAGAGGCCCCGTTTTTAAAAAACTAAGAGATTTGGGAGGGTGAATTGAGAGAACTTTTTCTTGTATCAATAATTTCCAGTGCAAACATGGAAATTGACTCTCATGCAAGCTATTTGTGTAAGTGATAGCTTACATTCAATGAAGGATTCCAACATTTTTAGTGCACATTCTTTGGTCTGAACAAACTAAGTTCACAATGTCATAAATGGATTTTGGATATGAAACATTCACAAAGCAATTTATAAGAACCAGATGATTATATTTATGCTATACAAATATATCTATATTATTTTTCAAAGTTTAAATGCACTTGTAAACATTGTTAACAAATTGAATTAAATTCACTGTTCATTGAATAAACATTTCTATCCCATTTGTATTTGTCTACTTAAACACCAGTTACAAACTGGTGAAGTCAAGTTGTTTAATTTAAACTATGGTCTTCATCAATGTGAAAAGAAATCTGATAGGAAATTGAAACCAGTATTAAAAATATCTTTGATTAATAAATGCTTAATCTACAATGCAGATAAACTAGTTCTTCCAGATGAGAATTTTATTGTGTAATTGCCATCTTATTCACAGCATTTTTTATGAGATCCAGATATTTTCCTCTTTTATTTGTAAACTTCCCACTTTTTCCCACCAGTTCTAATGTTTATTTTCAACTTAAGGAAAAGAAATTGAAACATGCTGCTTTTAAAAATAGTTTTGTGCCTGAAAGCACTTTAAATACGGTAAGCGTTCTGAGTTCGCTACATCACTAAAATCAATTTGAATTTTGTTCTTCTTTGTAAGAATAGGGTCCACTTTGTATAGGACATAGGTGTGTTACTGTGAAATTATAATAAAAGAGTGGCAGTCCCAAATAGAGTGATCTGTCCTAATAGCTATGATTGTTTGTCCAGAAACCATCACAAATTCTTAAATTATTTTACTATTATAAAAGGATCTTGAAGTTTTGTCATAAAATTTCCAGCACGGAAAAGGACAGATTAATCAGCTTGTCTTTATGATGTTAATGACAGCTCGTTAAACTTCTCTGAGCCTTTGAAATCTTGGAAGATTCAATTATACATTCCCACCTTTTATGTTATTAATTTAAGATTTATAGGAGTAAACAAATTCCAGATTTGGAGTCACCTTCAGTTAATCTGTTGGGATTATTCAGGTCTTCAAAGAGTCCTGTTTCAATAACTTCTTCTTGCCAGGGTATTGGGATAGCACCAGTAGAAAATCTCTTAAAGAATTCCGTGTCTTTGTCATCAAACTCAATTCCTTTAGCTTCAGAAAAATCAGCAATGTCTGCAACATCTTTGGCATAGACAACTGATGGATCTGGCACAAAAGGAGGATCAATAAGACCTGCCTCCAGCCTGTGAAAATTTATTGCCTTGAAGTATTCATGTTTCCTGGGATCATCATCGTTACTCCTGTAACAAAACAAGAAAAAAGGGTTTCAAATAGGAGGAAACTAGTCCTATGAAGCAAATTTATATTCAAGCATGTACTAATCATAGCAGCGGGTTTACCAGTGGGACAGGAAGGAAATAATCAAAGACTTGTTAATTAATTAAATTTGAGGCTCTCTGTTACTTTCCAAATTAGAAGCTTTAATAGCGCATTGGGCGACAATACTTGATAAATACATTATTGTACAGATTAATATATCAATCACATTCTGATAGTTCTCTTTTAGCTGAGAATGTCTTAGTGTTCATTAGTTAGCCTTCTTTGCCTGTGGATAATTTGAGTAGCATTAAAAATATATACCGTATATACTCGAGTATAAGCCGACCCGAGTATAAGCCGAGGCACCAATTTTTGCCACAAAAACTGGGAAAACGTATTGACCCGAGTATAAGCCGAGGTTAGAAAATGCAGTGGCTACTGGTAACTTATAAAAATGGAAAACAATAAAATTACATTAATTGAGACATGTTTTAGAATATTTATTTTAAAGAAAACCAGTAAACTAGCTCTGTAAATTTAAAAGAGGGTAAACAAATTAACAATATTAACAATAAATTAAAAAGTAAAAAAAGTAGCTCGATCAGGAACAAAGCTAAAACCTAAGAGTTAAAATCCTTCAAAACTGGATTCCTTCTCATCATTAATTGGATTTACATTATTGTTCTGTTTTTATATATGCTGTGAGCCACCCTGAGTCCTTGGAGAGGGATTGCATAAAATCCAATTAAATAAATAAACAAACAAACAAACAAACAAACAAATAAATAAGTGTATCCAAAGAAGAGCTTCAGCATTAGCTGCTGTGAGGTTATCAGCATAGAAAACCAGATAGATAGATAGATAGATAGATAGATAGATAGATAGATAGATAGATAGATAGATATAGATAGAAAGATAGACAGACAGACAGAAAAATAGATAGATAGATAGATAGATAGAAATAGATACAGATAGATAGATAGATAGATAGATAGATATAGATAGAAAGATAGATAGACAGACAGACAGACAGATAGAAAAATAGATAGATAGATAGATAGATAGAAATAGATACAGATAGATAGATAGATAGATAGAAAGAAAGAAAAATAGATAGATAGAAAAATAGATAGATAGAAAGATAGAAAAATAGATAGATAGAAATAGATACAGATAGATAGATAGATAGATAGATAGATGATAGATAGATAGATACAGATAGATATAGATAGAAAGATAGATAGACAGACAGACAGATAGAAAAATAGATAGATAGATAGAAATAGATAGATAGATAGATAGATAGAAAAATAGATAGATAGAAAAATAGATAGATAGAAAAATAGATAGATAGAAAGATAGAAAAATAGATAGATAGAAATAGATAGATAGATAGATAGATAGAAATAGATACAGATAGATAGATAGATAGATAGATAGATAGATAGATAGAAAGAAAAATAGATAGATAGAAATAGATACAGATAGATAGATAGATAGATAGATAGATATAAATAGAAAGATAGATAGACAGACAGACAGATAGAAAAATAGATAGATAGAAATAGATACAGATAGATAGATAGATAGATAGATAGATAGATAGAAAAATAGATAGATAGAAAAATAGATAGATAGAAAGATAGACAGATAGAAAAAGAATTCCTGTCTAGCTCTGCCTCATAACACATTATTAGATCCTATCCAAGCAAGGACAGCAACTACCACAAAATACCATTTTTTAAACAGTTTAAATCCTTTCAAAGGAGGGGGAGGAGAATCTGACAGCAGGGGGCCTTTTTAATCCGACTAAGGGTAATGCAGATAGAGCAAGGAATAGTTACTCACCATTGCTATTTCCCCCTCTCGGTTGGAGCAAATGGCTGCCTCATTTGCTTGAGGCAGGGAGAGGAACTACGGCGGCGTGCCAGAGGGGACAAAAGCTGGTGCCTCCTTGCTCTGGCTCAAGCAATGGCGCCCTCGTGTGGTAACTTTGTCAATGACCCGAGTATAAGCCGAGGCTGTGTTTTTCAGCCCATTTTTTGGGATGAAAAACTCGGCTTATACTCGAGTATATACGGTATAATAGCCTTCTCTCAACTGGTGATTTATGAACTATAATTTTATTTAACAGTTTATTTGTATATTTTCACATTATATTTTTTTAATGTCAATCTGTCATTTTCTGCACAATCTAAACATTTTTATTACAACATCCTCTGTGTTTCCTCGATTTTCCAATACTGTGCAAATACAATACTTGCTGCTGTCAAGACATGTCATATCTTTATTCCCTTTATCATACTTCTCAGGTATTGTGCCTAGCAAAAATATTTCTAGTTTATAATCTTGTGGACTATAATTTTTATCTTCCTCAGCCACTGGGGTATTAGTGGGTAGAAGGGTGGAATTCAGCAGGTTCTGACAAATTCTGGAGAAAAGTAGTTTTAAGTAGTTCGGAGAACCGACAAATACCACCTCTGGTTGGCTCCAGAGTGGTGTGGGAATGGAGATTTTGCAATGTCCTTCCCCCAAGAGTGTTGTGGTTAGCTCTGGCCCAGCTCCTGCCCCAAGGACTGTGGATGTGGGGGAGACATCCACATGCTGCAGGCCTGTTTTGCCCCCGGTGGAATCTGCTGATGAAGGCTCCTCTGACCAAGAAGACATGAGTGACAGGGAGGAGGAAAGTGTGGCAGACAGCTCAGAAGGAGATCAATTATCTAGCTCCTCCTTGGATTCAGAACAAGAGTTAATGATACAGCCACGCATGCGGAGAGCGATGCATAGGCAACAAGAACTGAGAGATTATTATCAAAGAAAATGAGGCCACTTGTGGTTGGGTGGGGCTGTGGTCATTAGTGAGGCTGCTATAAATAGCAGCCTGTGGGTTTGGCCATTGTGGAGGATTATCTGATCATTGTGTTTTGTGACTGCTTTACTGACTTTGACCTTTTGTGTGCTGATTTTTCCCCGCTTTGAAACTAAACCAGGGCAAAGTGTGTTTCACTTTGTGAAAGAAGAAGGACTGTGAATTGCCTCACAGCTGCAAGCTAAGTATCACAGAACTGATAAGGGACTTGTACAAATTACCAGTTTGTTTGGAGACAAGTGCTCTTTGCTATCCCAAAAGAGGGCTTGGTTTAAGTGAATTTTCATTATAAAGAACATTGTTTTGAATTTTCAAACATGTGTGTGTCTGAAATTGTATCTGTGCATTTTTGGGAGGATTCTACCAGAGAGCCCGACAGAACAAAGAGTGGGGAGAAAATGGAGATTTTGCAGTACCCTTCCCCTGCCATACCTAGCAAGCAATGCCCACAGAACCTGTAGAGAAAAATTTTGAATTTTCCCCCTGGGTATAATCTCAAAGGAATTACATTTTATTAAAAGAAAGTAAGCAATGTATAGGTAAGAAGGTTAAATCTGGCATGATTGTTGAATGAGTGAAGAAACTCTGAGCTGCACTTGTTATCAATTTGTTTCTTGGTGTAATTCAGTGTTTCTCAATTATTTTCTGTTACGCCCCCGCTGGGAAGAAGTAAACCTTTCGCGCGCCCCCAACTCCCCGCTGGGACGATTGCTTACAATATTCAGCATGTTTTCATTGAAAAAACTCAAGCAGCCTTTCAGCTTGATTGGGGTATAATGTGTTTGAGTGATGCCTTTATTTATTATTATTATTATTATTATTATTATTATTATTATTATTATTATTAATTAGATTTGTATGCCGCCCCTCTCCGTAGACTCGGGGCAGCTCACAACAATAACAAAGACAATGTAAGAACAAATCTAATAATTTAAAAAACACCAAAAACCCCATTATTAAAAGCAAGCATACACACAAACATACCATGTATAAACTGTATAGGCCCGGGGGAGATGTCTCAGTTCCCCCATGCCTGACGGCAGTCTTAAGAACTTTACGAAAGGCAAGAAGGATAGGGGCAGTTCTGATCTCCGGGGGGAGCTTCATGCTGTCCGATGCCAACATTTTTAGACACAGTAAACATAACAATCTTTCCTCATCTCCCACTGCAGTCACAGTGAAGCCAAGTGCTACATACATTTTGTCATATTTCCTCATCTTAGCTTTCAGGAGACTTATGTTTGCCTCATTATCTCCGTCTTTCTCCTCCTTTCTTTTCATCCCTGTTAAATATTTTTCCATATTGTTATATGCATTTCATATCTCCTATTCTGTGCTGTGTGCCCTTGTTTGGTGCAAAAAGCTCCTACCCCCTGCGGCAAAAAAAGCACATTCCCTGGGGTCATGCACCCCCCCGGCATCACTCCGTGCCCCCCAGGGGGCCCAGCCCCACTATTTCAGACTGGTGTAATTCAAGGTGCTAGTAATAAAGTCCTACATGGGTTGGGAGCAGAGATGGGCTACCAAACTTTTTACTACCACACTGTGGGTGTGGCTTATGCAGGACACCCTGCATTTTCTTTCAACATCTTTTGGTGCAAATTGGGTGCTCTGGGGTGGAGCTCCATTTCCGCTACCTCTATGGTTTTGTAGCCCACCCCTGATTGGGAGGCAGTAGTGGGTTCTAAACCCATTGCTACCGGTTCACGTGTGCGCTGATGATGCTTCTGCACAGAAGCATCCTGGGTGGGTGGGCAGAGCATCCTGCTGCTGCTACCAGTTGGCAAAACTGGTCTGAACTGGAACCAGCCCACTGCTGATGGGGGGATTGTTTGTCCCCTCTGTTTTTGCACAGTTAATAACCAAAAGGGTTTGTATGCATCAGGTCATTTTGTATGTCATTTTGTCTTCCTATTTTATCTTTGCTTCTATTGGGTAGTTCTCATTCTGATAGGGTTATCCAAGATTTTGGACTGGGGTGATAGAAGCTCTTCTAAATTTTATTACTGGTAAGATTTAGCCATCTTGTAGTTTATCAGCTTTTAACTTATTTGTTACTGGTTTTGTTTTGAATGGTTATTGTTTATCTTTCTTTTTTTTTGTTATATAGAGACAGACTGAGATTAATTTGGGATTGGACAACATTTATATTAAATAAATTCAATTAATTTAAAAGAAGGATGGTGAGAATATATCCTGAACGCTGTCAAAAATATGCACATCAGAGGTGGGTTCCTCCCAATTTTGACCGGTTTTATAGAACAGTGTTTCCCAACCTTGGCAACTTGAAGAGATCTGGACTTCAACTCCCAGAATTCCCCAGCCAGCGAATGCTGGCTGGCGAATTCTGGGAGTTGAAGTCCAGATCTCTTCAAGTTGCCAAGGTTGGGAAACAGTGCTATAGAATCAGTAGTAATATGGCAGCCTGGGTTGCTGGAAATGGCAGCAACCCTGGCCTGTCACGCCCACGAGCTGATTCTTCTCATTCTTCTTCTGCATGCACATAATTTTTTTTTACTCTGCGCATGCTCAGAGGGTCAATTCCAAGAAGTGACGTATACATTGTGATACAAACCGGTGAGGAAGGTAAGTAGATGCACATAAGTAAACTGATCTAAAATTGTTTCCAAACATTGAATTTAATTATATTTTATATTTTAAAACAGACAGTAAACCATGCCACTGAAAGACATTATTTTCTGTTAACGTAATCATGTAAAATAAAAGAAAATGCGTAAATTTCTTTTTTCCCTTCTTTTTCAATGCTGATGTGATTAAAAACACAATCACCAAAATTAGATTCAATGCCCAGCTATAAAATCTTGGCTTTCTGTTTCATAACCCCCACAGATGCTCTAGTTCAGACACCCAAGACTACTGATAATTTTTTGTGGGTTATGTGCCAGCAGGCTGGGTTAGCGAATAATTCTTAAAGGAAACTCATTGCCCATCGCTTAATCTAGAAAATGACATTTGAGCACCACCACTAGGCCTTTGCATGCATGTACAAGAGTCGCCCAGAAGCATGATGAAGCAGAGTATAGCTAAACAATGTTTATTTGTTCACATTTGTTAGAGTTCTGATAGATTTCTACCGGAAACATATTCTCAATCATAAACCAATCCATTACCATCCTCCTAGAATCGAACAACCTACTTTCAAACAAGCAATTCCGTTTTAGGAAAAAATTATCCTGCAATCTACAACTACTAAACTGTAAAAACATATGGACCTCAAAACTTGACCAGGGCAAAACAATAGATACAATTTATATACACTTCTGTAAAACCTTCAACTCAGTGTTTCATGATAAACTACTTCTGAAACTGAAACCCTATGGCATCTCTGGACCCCTACATGACTCAAAAAGACAACAAGTAGTCAAAATAGGGAATGCCCTATCTAAACTAAACCCATTTCTGTTAACAACGCTGTACCCCAAGGCAGCATACTAGGACCAACACTCTTTATAGTCTATATATATATGACCTTTGCGTTCACATTACAAGTGACTGCATTCTCTTCGCTGATGATGTAAAACTCTTCAACACCACTGACAATACTGCTTCCCTCCAGAAAGAACTTGACTCTGTGTCAGAATGGTCAAACATCTGGCAACTCCAAATCTCAACCAAAAAAGGCTCTGTCCTGCACATTGGCAAAAAGAATCAGAAAACCAAATACAAGCTGAATAAATAAGACCTTGCAGATAACCTTCACTCTGTTAAAGATCTTGGAATACTCATATCAAACGACATAAATGCCAAAGCCAAAAGACTTCAAGAGTTGTTGACCTACTCTTAAGTAGCTTCTTCTCTGGTTATATCACACTACTAACCAGAGCATACAAAACATTTACCAGACCAACCCTTGAACACAACTCATCTGTCTGGAATCTACAACACATATTGGACATAAATACATTAGAAAGCATCCAGAGATACTTTACGAGAAGAGCCCTCCACTCCTCTATTCACAACAGAATACCTTACGCAACCAGACTTAAAATCCTGGGCTTAAAAAGCTTAGAACTATGTTGTCTTTGACATGACCTAAGCATAGCTCATAAAATTATCTGCTACAACGTCCTATTTGTCAACAACTACTTCAGCTTCAACAACATGAATACACAAGCACACAACAGATACCAACTCAGTGAACCGCCCCAAACATTACTGTAAAAAGTACAATTTTAGCAACAAAGTGGTTAATGCCTGGAACTCACTACTTGACTCTATGGTTTTGTCACCAACCCCTCAAAACTTTATCCTTAGACTGTCCATTGTTGACCTCACCTAATTCCTAAGAGGTCAGTAAGGGGTGTGCACAAGCGCACCAGTATGCCTACCATCCCTGTCCAATTGTTCCCTCTTATCAGTACTCATCTTGTGTATATAAACAATGTTATATCTAAATATATTACCAATGCGTACTTGACAAATTAAACAAACAGTCTGAGAAGTCTAATTCTTGATTCATTCATGCCTACTAAGTTACAATTTATTTAATTTCAGTTTATTAAATAAGCCATAGTTGGCTTGATCACCTACTGAACTAACCCATAAATAAGCGTTAATGTTTAATTCATTTACTAGATTAATGATCAGGTTTGTTTTATATTTTTATTTAATAAAAATGCAGATTGGTAAATATTTTGAAAAGAAATCCTAAAGAACTTTTTACTATTTTACTAGCACTATAACTATCTTTTCATATTATTTCTAATTATCATGATCAACTATGAGAAAACCATTGAAATTATATTTTCTAGAAATCAGCTTCTAGAAAATTATAATTCTTTTAAAAAATCTCAGGTGCGTTCATATTTGGCCAAGTAAACGACATGGATCTATTCATAAAAACATCAAAGTCTGGGTGAACTTAACCCAGTTATTTAACTGTATCATGAATACATTGTATGTTTTCTCAAAAAAACCAAGTGGTTAGAAAATTAATGTACTAAAGTCTGTTCAGCTAGTCTCTAGCTCAAATAAAATGTGTATTTTATTACAATTCTGCAAACAAACAAACAAACAAACAAACAAACAAACAAACATTATTTACTAGGAAAAATTAGAGGAAGAGAAAGGGCAAAGGAACAAAGAAAAATGAAAAGAAATAAAGAATAACTTCCAATTCTTCAATACAGATGCAAAAAGTTTTGTTAGCAATCATTTCTGGAGATGTCTGGGAGGTGAGTGTTGTGGGTCAGCAAGCACTGGCTCTCTCTAATATGTTAAATATTTACTTGGGAGAGTTATGGGTATGGCTGTTGATTTGCAGTTAAACTAAGTCATAGTATGTATAATTATATTTGTCTTTTTTAGCCCACTTAGCAATAATAGTTCAATATTTCTCAATATTAGCAACAATATTTATGGAATTTCTTCTGCAAGAAATTCCCACAATCTTTTTCAAGTGCCACATCTTGGCATCTTCTTGAAACATAGCTTTCTCAATGCTTGCCCCAACAAAAAAAACAAACTTTTCTTTGGACAGTATATTGGGCATACTATAGTCTGTTTCTCAGAAACGGACAAATATTTACTGATTGCATTTAGCCTTCCCAATAATGATGAAATAATCTGCTGGAAACCATTGTTTAATTGGTCTAATTTGTTGTTTTAGCTGTCACACTGTGTTTGTAAATTAATTTTGAAAAGTGGAATCCAATTCTTCATGGATTAACCTGTTAATATCAGATTCCAGCTCCTATATATATGGTTTTCTTAATACACGTGAGAAAAGGAAATTAAATATTTTTCAGCTTCTTTCTGGTTGGTGATCTGTTTCTTTTTGTATGGTCCTGATGGAAAATCCAGTTCTACAAAACTTACATAATTGAACCTAGGAGATGAAATAGTTCACCTCTTATGACCCTTGGATTGTTGATGTTTGCTGTTAATCAGAACCCCTTTAGAGGGTCAAGTGTGCATATTAAAGCTGCCTATAAGAAGCTTTAACTTATGCAATGCATACTTAAACAGATAACCCAAGGGCTCAATGACCTCACCAGAATCTTAAGTTAATCTTTATAAAGTTGTTCTTGAACAATATCTCTAGCTAGCAACCATACACAGGTTTTCTGCTGTCTCCAATATACAATGAATGTGCCTCTCCTCATCAAATGACGGAAAAGCATGCCATTGATGAAGTTTGATAGATGTTGTATACCATTTGTGGCTATCAGATTGTTTCTGGACAAAATGCACAAAAAAAAAGTGTATACTTTATTCACCTTGGGTGTAAACTCATTGGAAGCCCACATCTCCTGTATGCAGGATTTAAGGTTCCCGTAAAAATTATCTGTTTGGGACCCACATTTTATGAGAATTAGACAGAGCATATTCACATGGAATTCAAGCCAGAAGCCAAGCCTTTTCTTCCTTTCTGTTATCTTCTGCATATCTCAAGAAATGTTTGACATCGCTTGTTGATTTTTAATTGAGAGGTCTGTTTATTTTTTAATTACTGCATTCAATCATAGTTTTAGTGTATTTATTTTGATATTTTACCCATAAACATAACATTTTCATTTGTATTTTGCTTGTTAGACATGCTGAGTGTTATTTTTGGCAAATAAGAATAATATAAATTTAACAGGTGAATAAATAGCCCAGTTCAAATTATTAATTATGGTAACTAAGAGATTTGTGCTTTTCAGTTAGCATTTTCAACCCGCATTTTAATTCCAGCATTTCCTTGTGTTTCATTATAGCTTATATCAATTGCTCCAAACATTGGCCTTTCAAAGGCAGTTTAATCATTTGGGATGAAGCTAAACCTCTTTAACATGACATGGAAAGATCACAACAGGTAAAGAATGCTAAAGCAGCACATTTGGTAGTATCAACAGCAGCATGAAAAACATCTGCACAAATAATTATTGCAAGACAATTCCCTGATCCTTTAGAGGTTAATACAACATTAAATGAACTGGACGAAAAGATAAATAATCCAAAACATGCAGGATTAAAATGTATCTCTTTCCCTGGGAATATTTTCCCAATAAAAATATAGGGTGACATTAAAAGCAGGTATTAAAAAATGTAATCATTTTTTCCCCTTTTCATTACTCCCTTGTGTTTTTAAAGTTCCTTCGTCAGAGATGTGTTTGGCTGCCTTGTTCATAATAATGTTCCATGTTTTTCTTGTACAATTTTTAAAAAGTTAGTATATTAGCTATGTCCTATTCCAACTTTTAACTTTATTTATTTCTAGGACTTTTACATGGCTTTTTGGTCAGGACTTTTAAGATTTGATTATAGTTTACAGCTGTTTCAGACACAGTTTATTGTATATAGATTTATTTCATTTTACATTTTTATTTTTTACTTTACATTTTAGGTTTTTTTTAAAATTAGATTAATGTTTGCCCTATCTGACATTGGTCAGTGATCTGGGAGAGGCATCCTATACACTATAGAAGGCATAGATTTATGAAATGCTGGTATACTGAATATTAGGTGGGTGTTAATAAGCTCAGACTCAACCCTGACAAGACGGAGTAGCTGTGTGTTTTACCTCCCAAGGACAACCCCACCTGTCTGTCCATTACCCGGGGGGGGGACTTTTGGCCCCCTTAGAGTGGGTCCACAACCTGGGCATCCACCTCAATCTGCAGCTGAGCTTAGAAGACCATCTCTCTGCTGTGGCAAGGGGGGCTTTCGCACAGGTGTGCTTGGTTCTCATGGGGGCGTGAGTGACAGTTCTCAGAGTCACTCATGCCCCCATCACCTTGAGGTTTGACTACTGCAATGCTCCCTACATGGTGCTATCTTTGAAGAATGTTCGAAGATTGCAAATAGTGCAAAATGTAGTCACGTGAGCTATCATGGGTCTTCCAAGATCTGCCCACATCTTACCATCACTCTGCGAGCTGCATTGGTTGCCGATTGGTCTTCAAACACAATTCAAAGTGTTGGTTATAATAACCTATAAAGCCCTAAATGGCTTAGGACCAGATTACCTATGGGACTGTCTTCTGCCTCATGTATCCCACACAGTTGGTTTCTCCAGGTCCCATCAGCCAGGCAATTTCATCTGATGGGGCCTAGCCTTCACTGTGGCAGCTCTGGCCCTTTGGAAGCAACTCCCTTTGGAGATTCGTACCACCCCCACCCTCCTGGCCTTTCGCAAGGTTCTGAAGACCCATCTTTGCCGGCAAGCATGGGAGGGCCTTAAGCGTTAAGAACTAACTCTAGCCAATGTCATGAATGGCTAATCCAATTGAATGAATGTGGATGATTGTTTTTAGGAAAATGGGTTTTTTAGAATTTTTAGAGTTTTTAACATTAGATTTCTTACACGCTTTGTATTTTGTATTTATTTCTGTTATGGGCCACCCTGAGTCAGTTGAGAAGGATGGCATAGAAATCAAATGAATGAATGAATGAATGAATGAATGAATGAATGAATGAATAAATAAAATTTTAGACCCAAGAATGTAACCATAAATAGTTCATTATATATCTGACTGAATAAACTTTTTATTTATATGAAAAATGTTGCCCGTCAAGTAGAATGAATTTATGTAAATATTTATAAGCCATTTTATTTGGTATTTGAAACAGTCGACCATCACTTTAAAAAGGTTTTTTACTGTCCTTTGGATTGTCAGATATTTTGTGTAGTTTTACCAATGTTATCAGAGCTTTATAGAAGTCCAACAAAATACAGAGGACTTGAGTGAACATCTGACATCAAACATTGATACTTATTTCATTTACAGTGGTACCTCTACCTACAAACGCCTCTACTTAAGAACTTTTCTAGATAAGAACCGGGAGTTCAAGATTTTTTTGCCTCTTCTCAAGAACCATTTCCCACTTACAAACCCGAGCCTCCGAAACTGTAACTGGAAAAGGCAGGGAGAAGCCTCCGTGGGGCCTCTCTAGGAATCTCCTAGGAGGAAACAGGACCAGAAAAGGTGTGGAGAAGCCCCTGTGCGGCCTCTCTAGGAATCTCCTGGGAGGAAATAGGACCTCCACTCTCCCTGTGGTTTCACCAATTGCACGCATTATTTGCTTTTACATTGATTCCTATGGGAAAAATTGCTTCTTCTTACAAACCTTTCTACCTAAGAACCTGGTTACGGAACGAATTAAATTCGTAAGTCAGAGTTACCACTATATTTCATAGTCAAAGCATCCAACATGCAATATGCATGTTTGAAAAGCATCATTGTCCCCTTCTCACAATGCTTACCCATTATTTTTAAATTAACATCACAAAGCTCTTTTTAGTTTAACACTGCTTTGTAGAAGGGCAGACCTGCAGAATAAAGATGAGAATCAGAATCATAATTTATCTCCTGCTTTGAAGTAGCAGCTTAGTACTGCTGCTACTACTAGCCTTAAGGCAAGCTTCATCTGCTGTGCTATAGATATAATCATTCATGTAAAAGATCCATATAGCTGCCCATTTTGTGGCACACAACTCTTGTGTGGCTAGCAACCACGATAAAAACATAAACAATGCAAACAACACAAAAAAGAAGGGGGGGGGGAAACCCAGAAGATGGGAGTTCCTTCAGATAAACATCCTTCTTCCCATATTCTGTAGGAGGTGGTTTCAAACTACAGTATTATTAAACATCACGATAAATTCTAAAGAAAAGAAATATTCTTAGGAACACAATCTGAAATATGTCTGAAAATTAAAACATCCAATTTTGTAACTTGTAAAGGACACAGAACTTCATACAATGCAGAAAACAGAAAGCAAAAGCTAATTCTTGGCTTTGCTATAATTTCTACAGAGCAACTTCTAATTCTCCTTCGCTCGGTGTTCCTGGATTTCTTCAGCTTCTCTGATATTCCAAATGTCTGAGAGATGGAAACTAGGCCTTTTCCAAATTTTTTGTATATCTAACAGAGAGAGGGTTGGAGTCTCTGACATAACCAAGACTCATGTCTCAGTTGTGATGAAGAGAACTGTGAATCTGCAGTTTGGCATGTAGACTATAATCTCTACAGGTTTATTCATAGTAAAGTTGTTTAGCACAGCTACTATTTGCATTTATAAAAAAAAGAATACGTAAATTGAGATATATGAAATGCTGCTATTCTCTTCTACCTTTTTCTTCTTGGAAAACTGTATAAAAAGCAATAAATGAGATCATCCAAGGGCATAGGGTGAGGTATCATCAATATGCCGATGATACCCAGCTATACATCTCCACTCCATGTCCAGTCAGCGAAGCAGTGGAAGTGATGTGCCGGTGCCTGGAGGCTGTTGGGGCCTGGATGGGTGTCAACAAACTCAAACTCAACCCAGACAAGACGGAGTGGCTGTGGGTCTTGTCTCCCAAGGACAATTCCATCTGTCCATCCATTACCCTGGGGGGAGAATCATTGACCCCCTCAGAGAGGGTTCGCAACTTGGGCGTCCTCCTCGATCCACAGCTCACATTAGAGAAACATCTTTCAGCTGTGGCGAGGGGGGCGTTCGCCCAGGTTCGCCTGGTGCATCAGTTGCGACCCTATTTGGACAGGGAGTCACTGCTCACAGTCACTCATGCCCTCATCACCTCGAGGCTCGACTACTGTAACACTCTCTACATGGGGCTACCCTTGAAAAGTGTTCAGAAACTTCAGATCGTGCAGAATGCAGCTGCGAGAGCAATCATGGGCTTCTCTAAATATGCCCGTGTCACACCAACACTCCGCAGTCTGCATTGGTTGCCGATCAGTTTCCGGTCACAATTCAAAGTGTTGGTTATGACCTATAAAGCCCTTCATGGCACCGGACAAGATTACCTCAGGGACCGCCTTCTGTCGCACGAATCCCAGCGGCCAGTTAGGTCCCACAGAGTGGGTCTTCTCCGGGTCCCGTCAACTAAACAATGCCGCTTGGCGGGACCCAGGGGAAGAGCCTTCTCTGTGGCGGCTCCGGCCCTCTGGAACCAACTCGCCCCAGATATTAGAATTGCCCCCACCCTCCTTGCCTTTCGTAAGCTACTTAAAACCCACCTCTGCCACCAGGCATGGGGGAATTAAGATTTCTTCTCCCCCTAGGCCGTTACAATGGTATGCATGGTATATTTACATGTGTGTTTGGTTTTGTATATTAAGGGTTTTTAATTTGCTTTTAGTATTGGATTATTATTGTATACTGTCTATGATTGCTGTTAGCCACCCTGAGTTTTCGGAGAGGGACGGCATATAAATCCAATAAAACTTGAACTTGAAACTTGAAGTACTACGATAAATGGAATTTACTTAAATTAAGATATATGTAATGCCATCCACCTTTCTTTCCTATGAATTCTTCCTCAAATCCTAATGTTCTGCTCAACTTTAACCAAAGTTTAAATTACATATGATGACAGAAACAGAATCCTTGGTGTCTAGGGCACAAAGCTCAAGATCTTGCCTTCCTTGACTGTGTGACTTTAATAACAGATTTTGGTATTATGAAATTACTTAACATTATGTATCTAAAAGCAATATGCTTCTTTTTCAATATTCTTATTTCCCCCCAAGCCAAATACCTTGACTGTCATACCTGAGATTCCAGAATGGCATACATGAGATTATGGTTAATCAATCATTTTGACCACAATGTGGCATTTGTTTATTAAATGTATTTATTGTGTTTATATACAGCCTTTTCACTTGAGAATTCAGGGCAGGCAGACACTTGAAGGGAATATTTTATCATATTTTAACACAAGAGAAATGGAACAAGGACTGAAAAGTTGACCCCAAATTATCCAATAAAGCAGTGGTTCTCAACCTTTCTAATGCTGTGAGCCCTTAATACAGGTCCTCATGTTGTGGTGACCTCCAACCATAAGTCTAGTGCCAATTTTCTCAACAGAGCTTTAAGCTGATTGGCAGGAAGGGCAAAGGGACACCCCCACTGTAAATGCCTGATTTATTTATTAAAAATTCATTCATTCATTCATTCATTTATTGGATTTATATGCCTCCCCTCTCTGAGGACTTGGGGTGGCTTACAACATATTTTTAAAAATATGTTGTAAGACACCATGGGAAATTTGTCTTTTCCCATGGTCTTAGGCGACCCCTTGAAATGGTCATTCAACCCCCAAAGCTGTCCCGATCACCCAGGTTGAGAACCACTGCAATAAACTCAATTTTATTGAGGTTCAATAGGGGAACTAAAACTTGGGTCTCTCCAGGTCCATATTCAATAAGAACCAAACAATACAATTTTCTCCTATCCTCCTATGTGCTCTTTAGCAGCTTCCCCCTAACATTGAGTGAAATGTAATTTGCCAATACTTGATCTAGCCAAAAAAATTAAAAATGGGGGTGGGGAAGCAGGCTGGCATAAAATGTGCTGCTGCTACTGTGGATCCTTATCCTATAACACAGCAGCCTCCAACCTTTTGGGCACCACTGACCAATTCCGTCGAGAGAGGTTTTTCCGTGGATGGAGGGGGCATGGTGTCCTGTGCTGCCTGCATCCCATGGATAGGGTTTTGCCAGTGCCGGTCCATTGATCGGTGTTGGGGACCCCTGCTGTAACAGGAACGACGCAACCAAATGGTACTGTTCTTTATTGTGCATGGGTCATGTTAAGGAAATGAACTAGTAGATTTCTCTTGCTTCACTGCCTCATCAATAACCATTTGTTAGTCGGAAAATATCCATCAATTATTCTATCTAAGGAGGCCTGGGGCAAGCAGGTTTTAACAGATGGCTTAGAGGTGCAGACTGCCGCACGAATCCCAGCGACCAGTTAGGTCCCACAGACTTGGCCTTCTCCGGGTGCCGTCAACTAAACAATGTCATTTGGTGGGACCTAGGGGAAGAGCCTTCTCTGTGGCGGTCTCGACCCTTTGGAACCAACTCCCCCCAGATATCAGAGTTGCCCCCACCCTCCTTGCCTTTTGTAAGCTCCTTAAAACCCACCTCTGTCGTCAGGCATGGGGGAATTGAGACTTTCCCTCCCCCTAGGCTTATAAAATTTATGCATGGTATGTTAGTATGCATGATTGGTTTTTAAATTGGGGTTTTAAATTAACTTAAACTTAAATATTGGATTTGTTTACATTGTATTATTATTGCTGTGAGCCGCCCCGAGTCTGCGGAGAGGGGTGGCATACAAATCTGATTAATAAATAAATTAAATAAATAAATAAATAAATAAATAATTGCCAAAACTTACTCCAGGCTTTCCAGAAATTTCTGCTAAAGCATGGGCTGTTAGGAACTTGTACAAAGGTTAAGATATGGAAAGACCAATAAGAGATAAGACACTTTTAGGATTAATGGAAAGTAGTGGCATTTATGATTTTAAATAAGCATTAAAACTGGAATAAACATGGAAGAAAAGAACCAACCAGCTAACTAGGGTAAAGTGAACACAATTGTCTATAGCAGTGTTTCCTAACCGTGGCAACTTGAAGATATTTGGACTTCAACTTCCAGAATTCCCCAGCCAGCGAATGCTGGCTGGGGAATTCTGGGAGTTGAAGTCCAGATATCTTCAAGTTGCCAAGGTTGGGAAACACTGGTCTATAGCAGCTAAAATCCTCAAAAACAACATTCTGCATAATGGAAGCAGTGCAAGAAGCTTCAAGGGCAGCTGTGGACAATGCCTTGCAGTAATCCAAGCAGGGAGAAGGGGATTATTGCGCTTAGATTATCTTTGCACCCAGACAGATCTTAGCTCTTTATCTTAAGCAGTCTTAGAAAATTCTACAGAATTGACATTTGAACTTCAGTGCCTTTAAAAATTATGGCAGTGCCACTCAATCAAAAGAGGGGAAAAATGATACCTGCTTCCTAAACGACTTTCAGGATTCTTTGTCAAGAAGAGTCTGCAGATTTCTTTTGTTGGTTCATCGAAATTAGCGTGCTGGAACTGCACTTCGTCATTTATGGTTCTTTTTTTAACTTCATCTTTTTCAACCTTTTCTTTGTAATCCTTGAATGGTGTTCGACCAGCAATCATTTCATAAATACTGCACCCCATTGCAAACCAATCTACAGGATAACCGTAACTTTCTTCCTTTAAGATTTCAGGAGCCATGTATCCATTAGTTCCAGCCTGTGACAACACAAAATTGGGGTTTTAAATTAACTTAAATATTAGATTTGTTTACATTGTATTATTATTGCTGTTAGCCGCCCCGAGTCTGCGGAGAGGGGCGGCATACAAATCTGATTAATAATAAATAAATAAATAAATAAATAAATAAATAATAAAAATAGTTTGAATGAATAAAGAATAATCCTAATTAGTGATGCTTTTGAATGAGAAGCAATCAATTCTTTGGATGACTCCCTCAAAGCCCCATGTTAATCATGAAATAAAATATCTTGACTCAAGGCATGTCATAGCCGGGGTGGCGCAGCAGGTAGAGTGCTGTACTGCAGGCCACTGAAGCTGACTGTAGATCTGTGGGTCAGCGGTTCAAATCTCATCACCGGCTCAAGGTTGACTCAGCCTTCCATCCTTCCGAGGTGGGTAAAACGAGGACCCAGATTGTGGGGGCAATATGCTGGCTCTGTTAAAAAGTGCTGTTGCTAACATGTTGTAAGCCGCCCTGAGTCTAAGGAGAAGGGCGGCATAAAAATTGAATAAATAGATAGAATTTTTGACAAAATAAACTAAAAAATATTATTACATATGATTGCTTAAAAACAGTGGTGGATAACATTTCTACCTTTGGATACTGGACATGTATATAACTCTCTCCCTCTCCCCCCTTCTCTCTCCCTCCCTCTCCTCCCTCTCTCCCTTTCTCCGTCTTCCTCTGCCTTACACACTCTTTCCCTCTCTCTCTGTCTCTCTCCCTTCCTCACATTTCCCGAGCTGAAAAAAATGAATAAATAACGAGGTTTCTGTCTCTTGCTAGTCTGCTTACAAAAAACATGTTTCTTCCAAAGGGAATCTAGCACTTTTAACCAAACCACTGGAAAGAACAGGGGGAGCCAAGTTCACTCAATTTCCTAGTGACCAAGAACAGAGTTGTGCAGAGAAACTTGGAGACAAATAAGCTTCTCATTACAGGAAAACAGTAATGTTATCAAGGCTATTGTCGAGGAGTGGAGACTTCATCTATCTCTCTAAGGCATTTGTGTTAAACTCAGAGAGAAATGAGAGCCCTAAATCTTGTATAAAATTATCATAAGGACGAACCCCTTACCTCCTATCCCCACCTCCATGGAATATTCCCTCTAATTTCTGATAACCTATGATTGGAAAAACAATGTTTTGTGCAACTTTTCCCGAACCAAATACAATTTTGTGTCTCATGATATAAGAATATGAGTAAATTGTAAACACATACAACAGTAGCGTATTCTCATTGAATACTTTTTTCTGTACAAAGTTGAATGTGTACAACAGCATGTGAAATTGATTGTCAATCAGTGTTGCTTCCTAAGTGGAGAGTTTGATTTCATAGAAGTTTGATTTACTTGGAGTTATATTGTGTTGCTTAAGTGTTCACTTCATTTTTTGAGCAGTGGATATTATTTAAAATATCAAAACTAGGAAATAGTTTGGAACAGTGTGGAACGTACTATCTATGCTTGAAAGTTGTGATTTAAAGTAATGTTGGATTCCTGGCAGTTTCCCCTTTTCTTGCCAGTCTTTTTCAGAATTGATTTGTCAGTTCTTTCTTCCCCAGGCTGAAAGAGAAGAATTGCTCCAAGATTCCCTCAAGTTGGCTTCCCGCACAAGTTGGGACTACAAAACACCAACCTCTGTTTTCTAGTCTGATACTTTAACCACAATAGCAAACAGGCTCCACACATAATTCCAAACTTTTAAATTTATTTTTTCTTTCTTAAAAGTTTGATATTATTAAAAAAAGAAAAAAAGAATTATACAAAAAGCATTTATTGTATATACTCATAGATAAACTGACAGTTTTAGATGCTAAAAAAACAAAGTTTAGAACTAAGACGTCTTAAAAAGATCTAAGTATTGCCCGCAAGATCATATGCTGCAACGTCCTGCCTGTCGGCGACTACTTCAGCTTCAACCACAACAACACAAGAGCACACAACAGATTTAAACTTAATATTAACCGCTCCAAACTTGACTGTAAAAAAATATGACTTCAGTAACCGAGTTGTTGAAGCGTGGAACTCATTACCGGACTCCATAGTGTCATCCCCAAACCCCCAACACTTTACCCTTAGATTATCTATGGTTGACCTATCCAGATTCCTAAGAGGTCAGTAAGGGGCGAGTACAAGTGCACTAGAGTGCCTTCCATCCCCTGTCCTATTGCTCTCCTATATCTCCTATACCTTTCTTCTATTCCTATATCTCTTCTTCTATTCTTTCATTTATATGTTCTATTACTATACCTTCTTTTCTATTATTTCTTAGATATATTATCTACAGAGGGCTTATACACAATTATATAGGATAGTTTTTTGTTCTCCCTTTTAAAAGTACCTTTTAACAGCAGTGGTCCCGAACCTTTCTAGTTTCACGGACCAGCAGTGGCAGTGGCAGTGGTGGTGGTAGGCAGTAGGGGAGAAGATGGTTTCGCGAATGCAATCTAATTCTCACGCCTGCACAAATAAAGCTGTGTGCGCTTACCCATTGTTTGCACAAACTGTTCCCAACAGACTTTGGACCACTACCAGTCCATGAACTGGGGACTGAGAATCCCTCGATAAATCCATCTGCAGATAAGCCGATCTTTAATTTTTTCACCCAAATGCCATGAAAAAATAGGCCACCCACAGATAAGTCAATTGTGAAAATTAAAGCATACAAAAACTTCAAGCATCACCTTATCCATGAATGATTTTATCCATGAGAATATGCTGTAGGCTGAGCTCTCTCTTTATTTTTGCCCATTCTTTCCTTCTTTTCTGAATGCATTCTCAACCTTTTAAAACTTTAATTATTATTAATTTTAAAATTGAATGTTTTATAATGTTAACAATAGACAAGGACATGTTGCAAGCTGAACTCAATGAATATTAATTACTAGTAGCTGGATACCCGTGCTTCACTATGAAGCTATGTGATTGGACTTGATAAACTGACAGTTAAAACTTGAACATTAATGAGTAGTTACGATCTTCTCTCCATCAGGCTTGCCCCAACAGAAGCTTTTCCTATCTTATCCCCTTCTCTCTCTTTCAGGTGGGGAGAGGGGTAGAATGTAACTCCTTAACATGGAGTAGAATGTCTAAACTCGCACCTACAGACTGGATGAGTTACATGCTGGCCATGCCATCTGACAGTTGGAACAGAGTTCTTTTCAGGTGGGGAGGGGGAGTAGAACATCTAACTCCTTAACATCAGACCGTGTTAACAATAATATAAGAAATAACTAATGATCTGATGGTCATTTTAAAAAATCCTTTCTTAGCAAGCACCTAGAAGCCAAGTAGAACATATGTGTCAAGTTTCAAGTTTACAGGCATTATGGTTCTGGAGATTTCATGATGATCCCTGAGTGGCATTTGGCATACACACACACACACACACACACTTCTTAAAAAAGGCAGAAGGAAATGAATTCAACCTATTTTGGATAAAGGAAGGAAATTTAACCAGTTTTGAAGGAAAGAGAGAAATTAAATTGGTCTATTTTGTAGAAAGCAGGACACTTTTGTGCACCCTACCCACTTTGGCTTGGGAGTACAGTGTTCCCTTGATTTTCGCGGGTTTGAATTTCGCGAATAGCCTATATCATGGTTTTTCAAAAAATATTAATTAAAAAATACTTCACGGTTTTTTTCCCTATACCATGGTTTTCCCCACCCAATGATGTCATATGTCATCACCAAACTAATAATTGTTGCAAATAAATAACAAAAAAAAAATATTGTTAATAAATAATTATGTTTATAAATATCAGGATCACTAAGTGTCTTATTCAATGGTGAGTACCAGTAATAATGGTGAGTAAATGGTTGTTAAGGGAATGGGAAATGGTAATTTAGGGGTTTAAAGTGTTAAGGGATGGCTTGTGATACTGTCCATAGCCAAAAATGGTGTATTTACTTCCGCATCTCTACTTCACGTAAATTCGACTTTCGCGGGCGGTCTTGGAACGCATCCCCCGCGGAAATCAAGGGAACACTGTAAGTCAGTTCTCAATGCAGGGAAGAGGCACAAGCTTGTGGCCTTGGCTCAGTTGCAGCTGCCTAGGATGCTTGAGGCTGCTGGAAGGCAGACTGAGGGGAATCACCTGTCAAGTGGTGCTCTTGTATGGTTCGTGCCAGGGCAGGGCCAAGCACACCTCCTGTGACCACATGATTGAATCTCAGGCACTTAGCAACCAGCTCACTTTTATGACCAGTTACACCATTTCTGCACTCACATGGCTATGCTCAGGATGTTTTTGCCAGTTTCCAGCCCATAAGGATACAACAATTTGCTTACAATCACCACATTCATTTAATAACTACTGCAAACAATCATAAAACCGGATCCGGTTGCATGGGTGCCTCAACGTATGACCATCATGACTTATTTTATTTTCTACTCTCAACCCCAAAACCTTTAACCTTAGATTATCTACTATTGACCTCTCCCCCTTTCTAAGAGGTCTGTAAGGGGTGTGCATAAGTGCACCATTGTGTCTACTGTTCCTGTTCTACTGTCTTCTATCATTACTCTTATCATTACCTATGTAATGTTTATTTCTACAAATTACCATCCTATATAAATATATAAAAATAAATAAAAATATTTTTGAGTTCCATTACTGTCATAATCAAAGACTACCTATACTTGTATTCTTCTTGCCTATTGCATGTTGTTTGAAAACTTTCTGTAATCAGCGATGGGAGCTCAATAACAATCTTCAGAGGAATAACTGTTAACATAATTTATACCACAGGGAATTGCTGATATGTTAAAAGACGACCTGAATAAAGTGTAAAACTGCGATTATGCGATTACAGACAGAACAAACAAATGAAAATATCGGAAACAAAATTATGGAAAACTGAGGGCATTTTGCTACAAAATACTACTTGCATTTAGCAACTTTTTAAAGTAATAAGTATTCTTCTGCTAACTGTCAAACTGCTTGTAGAATCACACTGGCTAATTATTTACGGAATCACAATGGCTAACTACATTGCCGGAAAAACTGCCTAATCCATCCCAACAGCAAGGTGTATTTTCCACATTTCTTTCATATTAAGAGATGTATCTACACATAATACTCATCTAAAAAGAGGAACAGTTCTTTCCCAAATACCTTATTGTTAAAATGGAAAGGGTGTTTATTAGAGAGAATATAGTAAAGGTTCGATTAAGTTTTAAAGCCTGTTTAAATGTGTCATCCTTTTGAGTAAATCATGTGTATGTGAATAATGTGTATACTTAACCCTCAAATAAAATGCAACAATCTACCATTCACTTCTAATCTCCTGCAGAGCTGTGTATCAATACCCTTGAAGAAGGAATGCAAGAGTTATTACATAAAAATGAACCGAGCCCTGAAAGAAAGTATAGGGTGAAAAAGAAACTCGGGATTTTCCATGATGGTTCTCTTGTCAGGTTTTCAAGATTGTGTTATCAAATGGTTCATCAAATGGTTCTTGTAGTGTTTGCTTTCTGACCTTACCTACCTCAAGGGCTCACATTAGGTCTGAAAGCCTCATTAATCAGAAACCACCACCAGCCATCCAAAGCATCTTAAGTAAATCAAAAGATTCACTAGCCCTACAAAAAAAAAAAAATCAGGAGTTTAAGTTTAAGTGTAATTGGATTTGTATGTCACCCGTCTCCAAGGACTCGGGGCAGCTCACAGCACATAATAAAAGAGTGGAAAAACAATCCAATTAATAACCTAAACAATTGTTAAAAAAATTCTAATTTTAAAAACAATTTAAATTGTTTTTAAATGAGTCATCTACAACATACAGTGACAAACAGCGGACAATGGGCAGAATGCAGCCAGGAACATCAAATAGCAGTCAAAAGGCATGATGAAAAGTCTTTAATTTCAAAACACAGTGAAACTGTGACCATCCTAAACCAAGACAAGTCCAAAAATGCTAGAGAATTTCTAGAGGCCTTGCATTCTGACCATTCATTCATTCATTCATTCATTCATTCAATTTTTATGCCGCCCTTCTCCTTAGACTCAGGACATCTTACCACATGTTAGCAATAGCACTTTTTAACAGAGCCAGCAGGTACTCATTTTACCCACCTTGTAAGGATGGAAAGCTGAGTCAACCTTGAGCCGGTGAAAAGATTGGAACTGCTGACAAGATTTGAACCCCTGACCTACAGATCTACAGTCAGCTTCAGTGGCCTGCAGTACAGCCATCAATAGACAAATAAACATAAATATCTAAATATAGTAGTGGCCAAAATTATGGAAACTTTTTTGGAAAAGTGTGTTTTTGAGGTTTGATGGCTAATAATACTACTTTTTTTTGAGTCGTACCATAAATTATATACCAACAGAAACATAATTTAATCAAAAATGTAATGCAACAAAGTTTGTTCAATTCTCTGTATTCTATGAAAAGCTATAGTCAAATAACCAGAAAAAGGAAGTACAACTTCCTTAAATTGATATCGGGTAGCTTTCCTTCATCTGATTGTATCCAATGTGCATGAGTGTTTAGAGAGCCAATCAGGTCTCATTTTGTTTTGGCAATGAGCCAATCAGATAACAGTAGGATTCAGCTATTGATGTCATGTATTGAAGCTGAGAGGACATTTGTCAGTGTGTTACGTGATCGCTATCAAGTTGGTTGGATTTTTTGGTGTTCTTTTATATAGTGAGCTTGTAAAATATAATTAAATTAAATTAATGGTGCAATTAGTTGATTGGTCGCCCAGAAAGTGATGTAATATAGTATTATTAATTGACTAAGGCTACAGCTATAAAGAAATTAGAAGAAAAATTGGTGGAAACTTAACCAAAAGTGGTATTTCTAAATTTTTGAAGAAGTAAAAGGAGACTCAGTCACTACAAAACCACACCGGTAAAGGCAAGAAAAGGTGCATAAAAGCAAGTGATGATAGAAACATTAAGAGACTGTGCCCACCTCACAAATAAGGAAATAATCTGGGTGTATACAAGATGAAATGGCGCAATGCAATGTGAAGTACAGTGCAATGACTCTTCTGTGCAAACTGCATGAATTAGTCCTAAAATCTAGCATTCCAGACAAAAAAGCCACTTTTATCTCTCAAACAAAGGTTTGTTTGGATTTCTAGGCCGCCCTTCTCCGTTGACTCAGGGCGACTTACAAAACACAATAAATACAATAAAAACATGTAGAAACTCAAAGTTAAAAGTAATCTATGTCAATCTAAAAATCCCAATTTTCAAAAAACATTCATCCACATTCATTCTATTACAATCATACATGTGTCTAGAGCAAGATGGCAATGCTCAATGGCCCCAGGCCTGCGGGCAGAGGTTGAAAAGATGTTTTGTTGTTGTAGCTGTTGGTTGCCAAGTTGTGTCTGACCTATCACAATCCCTTGGACAACGTTCCTGTAGGCCTGTGATAGCAAACCTAGGTGGTACACGGAGCCATATGAGAAGACACACGTTGCCCTATGTCAGCTCTAGAGCTCATAAGCTGATTTTCAGCCTTGGGGAAGGCGGTTTCACCCTCCAGATGCTTCAGGGAAGAATCCCTGAAGCCCCAGAGTGGAAAAAAATGCCCAATGGGCCAACCGGAAGTTCGGAAAAACAGACTTCCGGTTTGCCCATTGTGCTGTTATTTGCACTCTGGAGAGTTCAGGGAAGCTTCCTGAAGCCCCAAAGTGTGAAAAACAGCCCAACGTGCAAACTGTAAGTTTGGAAAATGGACTTTTGATTTGCCTGTTGTGCTGTTTTTCATACTCTGGGGCTTCAGGAAGCTTCCCTGAATCCTCTGGACTTCAAAAAAATAAGCACAACGGGCAAAACAAGTCCATTTTTCTGAACTTCTAGTTTGCCCACTTGCCCATTTTTTCACCGTCCCAAGCTTCAGTGATGACTGTGAACATGTGCAAAGATGGGTGGGGCAGTGCAGGGGGGGTGCACATTCATGTGGGGAAGGGAAGGGGTGTGAGCACGTACATGCATGTTAGCACACATACACATACCCTTTTGGCACACAAACTAAAAAAGTTCCTCATCACTGCTCTAGGCCTTCCTGTTCTCTACCATCCTCTGGAGTCTATTTAAGGTCAGGTCTATTGAGCTTAAATAGACTGCATCCAGCCACCTTGTTCTCTGTCATCTCCTTCTTCTTTTACCATCAATCTTTCCCAGCACTGGGCTCTTCTCCAATGAGTCCTTCCTTCTCATTAGGTGGCCAAAGTATTTACGTTTCATCTTCAGGATCTGGCCTTCTAAAGAGCAGTAAGGACTGACCAGTTTGATCACCTTGCAATCCAAGGAACGTGCAGGAGTTTTCTCCAGCACCATAGTTAAAGATCTCAATTCTTTGGCATTCAGCTTTTCTTATGGTCCAGCTTTCACAGCCCTACATTGCAACTGGGAAAACCATAGCCTTGACTATACACTTTTATTGGCAGGGTGATGTCTCTGCTTTTTAGTATGCTGTCTAGATTTGTCATAGCTTTCCTCCCCAGGAGCAAGCATATTTTAATGTCTTGTCTGCAATCCCCATCTGCGGTGATCTTGGAGTCCAAGAAAATAAAGTATGTCACTACCTCCAATTTTTCCCCATCTATTTGCCAGGAATTGAGAGGGCTGGATGCCATGAGTCGCTTTGAGAAGGGCGGCATAGAAATCTAATTAATAATAATAATAATAATAATAATAATCATCATCATCATCCTCATCCTCATCCTCATCATCATCTTAGTTTTTTTAATGTTGAATTTCAAACTAACTTTTGCACTTGCATCAAGAGGCTCTTTAGTTACTCTTCACTTTCTGCCATTAGAGTGGTATCATCTGCATATCTGAGATTCTTGATATTTCTTCGGACAATCTTAATTCCAACTTTTGATTCATCTAGCCCCGCCTTTCTCATGATGTGCTCTGCATATAAGTTAAATAGGCAGGGCAAAAGTACACAGTCTTTCTGGACTCCTTTCCCAATTTTGAACCAATCAGTGGTTCCCTGTCCAGTTTTCAATGTTGCTCCTTGACCCGCATATAAGTTTCTCAAGACACAAATAAGATGGCCTGGTACTCCCATCTTTTTAAGAACTTGCCACAATTTGTTGTGATCCACACAATCAAAGGCTTTAGCATAATCAATCAATCAATCAATCAATCAATCAAAAGACTAAACTGGCTAAAACCAATGTTACCTGAACAGAGGAACAATAGAACAATATTATTAGGAATGATGGCATAAAATATGTAAGGAGAAGAATCAGAGAAGAGTTGCATCCTGATTGCATTACATGTACCATGAAACACCCAGTCAGTATTATGATCTGTGGTTATATGACATCAAAAGGTGTGGGCAGAATTTGTGTGGGTGATGGGAATATAAGTGGCCAAAAATAATGAAATACTTGAGCCCAAACTGAAGCCTTCTGCACATGATCTTTTCCAAGACAATGAAGCATTTATATTTCAACAGGATTCAGCTCCATGTCATGTTGCTGTTGTGTGCAAAAAAGTGGTTTTAAGATAATCATGTTCCATTGCTGGAATGGCTTGGAAATAGCCCAGACTTAACCCAATTGAAAATCTATGGAGCCAACTAAAGAAATTTGTTAGCCAGAAGTGACCCACCAATAAAACCCAATTAAAGGAAGCAATCATTACAGTGTTCCCTCGATTTTCACGGGTTCGAACTTCGCGAAAAGTCTATATCACGGTTTTTTAAAAAAATTAATTAAAAAATACTTCGTGGTTTTTTCCCTATATCACAGATTTTCCCTCCCAATGACGTCATATGTCATCGCCAAACCTTCGTCTGCCTTCAATAATTATTTTTTTAATAAACTTTAATAAATAAACATGGTGAGTAATAATCTAAATGGTTGCTAAGGGAATGAGAAATTGTAATTTAGGGGTTTTAAATGTTAAGGGAAGGCTTGTGATACTGTTCATAGCCAAAAATAGTGTATTTACTTCTGCATCTCTACTTCGCGGAAATTCAGTTTTGGAACGCATCCCCCGCGAAAATTGAGGGAACACTGTATAACAGCTGCAGAACTAAAAGACTTGGTTTACTCCATGGGAAGATGTTGTAAGGCCATAATTCATGCTAAAGGTTACTCAGATGGGTATTAGCTGACATGGAGATAATTTATTTATATCTCATTTTTTCTATGGTGATAATTTTTGTATATTTTGGTTTTTCTACATGTTTCATTTTTCTTCTTCATAACTGCTATTCTAATAGCAAATCTTTCATAAAAGTTATTGCATTACATTCTTGATTAAATTATCTTTCCATTGATATATAATTTATGGTACCACTCCTAAAAAAGTAGTGTTTTTAGCCATAAAACCTCAAAAATATTGTACGTTTCCCAAAAGGTTTCCACAATTTTGACCACTACTGTACTACGCAAAAGAGACAATCAACCAGCCAAAAAGGGAACATTTTTCTACCAGCAATCAATGCCTAAATGAGCATAGATTATCTGCGAGATTAACATCAGACCAACAACCAAGAAGTAAAGAATACCCCAATCAAGGGCCTGTGAAGCAAGTTAACAATAAACAGCACAACCAAATAACATCTAAGATCACTCCCAGCAACACTGATTCTCAGGGCACTCCACTGTACACAGAACAACTCGCTGAATCAAGAGCAAGTGGATATACAGTACTGGTAACAAATCTGCACAATGTTATAGTACAACCAGTGAAGGACTACCAAATTTTTTACTGCCACACTGTGGCCATGGCTTATGCAGGACACTCTGCATTTTCTTTCAACATCTTTCAGTGCAAATTGGGTGCTCTGGGGTGGAGCTCCATTTTTACTACCCCACTGCGTTTCCCCCTTTCCGGGCAGTAGTCCACCCCTGGGTACAACTATGGCATTTCAGATAAGGCTTGTTCCAGGAACAATATATTGCAGTGGAGGCGGAATAACACACATACTCAGTAGCTGGGTTTAATGGATCACTTTATTGATTTATCATTTAATAGACCTTCAGAGGTGAAGAACCAAATGGAGCAGAAACCCTGCCAAAATCTTTCTAAGCAACTCTTGGGTGAGAGCTCCTTGCTGGGTGAGGGGAGGGGCTCCTACTTCTCTCACCGCCCAATGCCATGCCCCTGGCATATGGGAAGGCTCACCCCCAGTCCCGGGGAGACCATGGCCAGCGAGCCCCAAGGGTGTCCGCCCTCTATCATACAGGCCAGCTCAGTCCTGAGGTTCTGGCGAGGGGCAGCCCATTGCCTTCCAAAAGGTACCCTAAAGGAGATCACACGGTTGCTGCTAATGCCCCTTTCCGCCCCTTCCTGCCCCCCAGTGACCAAGGGAAACTAAGCCAGATGATAGCCAAATTGATATGCTAGCTGGAAGGACATCCCCTAACCAGACTCCTCCCCGAACCCAGTGTGGAGTAGGCAAAAAAACAGCCATAGAAACATAGAAGATTGACGGCAGAAAAAGACCTCATGGTCCATCTAGTCTGCCCTTATACTATTTCCTGTATTTTATCTTAGGATGGATATTTGTTTATCCCAGTCATGTTTAAATTCAGTTACTGTGGATTTACCAACCACGTCTGCTGGAAGTTTGTTCCAAGGAACAGATGCCTTGACCGCAAAAAAATCCTACTCTGCCCCCGAAAGGTGACCCCCCCAGACACACTGCAAACAATGGGCGAGTGTCCTTTCTCCCTGGTGGCAAACAGGAAAGAGGGGCAGTGGCAGAGGGAGGTCTCCTTAAGTACCCCCCTTCTCTGCCCCACCCATGGAAGCCACCTGTGCTTGCGCCTGCCACGCAAGGCCTCTTGGGCAATCTCACTCCCTCCTGTGAGCTCGCCCAATATGCTCCGCCCACAAGATGGCACCCCCCAGGTGTTCCGGCCCCACCGCAACTGACGCTCCACTGATATTTCTTCGCTTCCATGGGAATTTGTCACAGATATTTGAAGGAGTCTAAGACAATTTTCTGATCTGATTTTAATCTGTGTGAATTTTCGAAGACATATGGGCCGACAACCATCTACACAGATGATTTCAAGATGCTGCAAAAAAAAGGGCAGCCAAATGATTGTGCCCCTCATTGAAGCAATTTTAAATAATATTTATATACATGATACTTTTACTAGCATCATGTATATAAATATTATTATATCTCTGTATACCATCAATATGTACTTGACAAAACAAACAAATAAATAGAGAACAATTACCAAAACTTCACACAAAGATTTAGAGATGCATTTGATAAATCAGATCAGATCTGTGAGTAAACTCAGAGATTCACAAACTGAAAAAGACAATAACAGTTTGAAAGTATATATCGGATTTTGAGATTGATCCAGGAAGACCTTGCTGGTGAACTGAAGAACACCAGAAAAACATTCTAGGAATAGACAATTTAGTGCCCTTCTGCCATTCTGAAATTCAGTTACCAGCTAGCATAGCTATTGGCAAAGGATTATAGGAGCTATATTACAAAATATTTGAAGAGTACAGTGATACCTCGTCTTACAAACACCTCATCATACAAACTTTTCAAGATACAAACCCGGGGTTTAAGATTTTTTTTGCCTCTTCTTACAAACTATTTTCACCTTACAAACCCACCACCGTCGCTGGGATGTCCCACTTCCGGACTTCTGTTGCCAGCAAAGCACCCGTTTTTGCACTGCTGGGATTTCCCTGAGGCTCCCCTCCATGGGAAACCCCACCTTCGGACTTCCGTTGCCAGCGAAGCACTCGTTTTTGCGATGCTGGGATTCCCCTGCTGGGATTCCCTTGCAGCATCGCAAAAACACAGAAGTCCAGAGGTGGGGTTTCCCATGGAGGGGAGCCTCAGGGGAATTCCAGCAGTGCAAAAACGGATGCTTCGGCTGGCAAAAGGGTTGAATTTTGGGCTTGCATGCATTAATCGCTTTTCCATTGATTCCTATGGAAAACATTGTTTCGTCTTACAAACTTTTCACCTTAAGAACCTCGTCCCGGAACCAATTAAGTTTGTAAGACAAGGTATCACTATACTTGCTTGCTTTTCTATGAAAAAATGGCAAATTCAATAGAGCAATTAAGGGGCTGTATATGGAAAGGAATTAAACATCACTTGAGTAAACCATAACCACACTGAACTAATTAAATGAAGATAAGTTGATTAGTCTATTTACTTTTTTCCCTTTCTAGAAAAACAAGGTTATCTTTTACTGCATTAGATTATGATTAGAATTCATTCTTTCTTTCTGGGGAAGGGAAAAGCTTGGCTGCCTTGTTAATAAGCTATAGTAAGAAGGAATGGGTATTTGTGGTCTCAGCGCTTGGCTGAGCATTAAGACAATTCTAAAGAAGGAAAAGGAGTGGAGGCTGGAGAAGAAAGATGAGGAAGACAGAAGATACCTGTGGTTGTTAAGAAGAAAATTAAAGACTAGGTAAAGTGGATTACCCTTATCAGGCCGGTACAAACCAACTCCCCCACCCTTCTAAGCGGCCTGGCCTTGAAGCAACATACGGATCAGGCAGGAAATAAAGCTGGTTTCTCAAGATGGGACATCAGGAGGGAAGAAAAGGTGCCAGAGACAACACAAGTAAGAGCTGACAACACAGCCCACAACTGAGCCTGGCAGGCTTATTGAGACCATTAGTGAGAGCAGGAAAGCAAGCCACAAACCGCTGCAGCCAGGACTCTTTATCCCCTTGGTTAGGCATTCCATTGGAACATTACTTTGAGTTCTTGATTTGGCCTGTCGGGATTCCAAGCGTCTGTTTTTGTTTTCAGCCCCAGTCCCTGAATACTCAGGAGTCTGGGGAGAATAAACTTCTGCGAATTCTCTACATCTTTGAGGTTCCAGTGTTTGCTTTCTGTCGCAGTATTCATTAGTCATCTCCTCACCTCTCTGTTTGTAAGAGTTTCTGTCACAGGGAAATGTTTTTAAAACTATGTCTAACCTTTAAGCTTTGTTTGGGTTCCCACTACAATTGCCTTTTATGGTTTTCAGTAATTGTGACCCCCAGCAAAAGTTGAATAAGTTCTTAGAACGACACTTTGCTCACTCCTGATTTCTACCTATTAATTTTATTTGTTTGTTTGACTTCTATGCCGTCTCTTTCTCGAAGCGACTCAGGGCGGCGTACAACATAGTACCATAAATACAAGCAATATATGTGTAGAAATCTAATTATTTTAAAAGAAAAATATAAAATTAGCAAAATTCTAAACAAAAACACCCCATGCACAATCATCCACATTCATCCAATTCAGGGATCCTCAAACTTGACAACTTTTAAGACTTGTGGACTTCAACTCCCAGAATTCCCCAGCCAGCTCTCCTGGCTAGAGAATTCTGGGAGTTGAAGTCCACAAGTCTTAAAGTTGTCAAGTTTGAAGACCTTTGATCCAATTCAATCATTCACAACATCGGCCTGAGACAATCTCATTGTTCACAGCCCCCATGCCCGCATTAAATAAATATAAAGATTTTCTCAAGTTGAGAAAGAAGCTGGTTAAAGGTAAAAGGAAGAGAAAAGGAAAGGAGAATGGAAAACTAAAGAAAATGGATGATTTAAGATAGAGGAAACAGATTTCTCTAGTCATCTCTTTCAGTGTTTAATATTTTATTATAGTTATAATTATTACTAATAGGGAATAAGACTTAGCTAAAAGATTAAAGATTGGAAGTATGGGCTATAGGTTTAGATTGAATCAACAATGTGATTATTGAATTAAAACAAGATTCTCTTTGTAGCATTATATTCTTTATTAGGTTGGTGTAAGACTGGTTATATCAAATGAATTTATTTATTTATTTATTAGATTTTTATGCTGCCCTTCTCCTTAGACTCAGGACGGCTTACAACATGTTAGCAATAGCATTTTTTAACAGAGCTAGCATATTGCCATCACAATCCGGGTCCTCATTTTACCCACCTGGGAAGGATGGAAGGCTGAGTCAACCTTGAACCGGTGATGAGATTTGAACCGCTGACCTGCAGATCTACAGTCAGCTTCAGTGGCCTGCAGTACAGCACTCTACCTGCTGTGCCACCCAGGCTCATTATTAGAAGAAAGCATAAATTCTAGAATTATTTTTCTTTATCTAAGATATGCCTGATATATGATAACACTTTGTAAATGTGCCAATATAATGAAAGGAATTTGAGTAAATTGAAGTAAATACGATGTAAAAGTGAACAAGAACAAGAACTATTAGTTTGGTGAGATTTTAAGATAAATTGAAAAATACAAGGTGGATTATTCATTGGGCGTTGGGAACTGGTTGTAATAGGAAATAAAACAAAGATAAGTAAAGATACTAGGAAGAGAGGAAGCAATAAGGCCTAAAATTAAGAGGCACAAGAAATAATAAGCTAGTAAAATTAAGTCGTAGCAATGTTTTAAGAATAAAAATTGAATTAATTGGGGGTTGACCCAGAAGAAAAAACTAGAGGATTAGGTGGAATTAGAGTGGTTTAACACAGTGTTTCCCAACCTTGGCAACTTGAAGAGATCTGGACTTCAACTCCCAGAATTCCCCAGCCAGCGAATGCTGGCTAGCGAATTCTGGGAGTTGAAGTCCAGATCTCTTCAAGTTGTCAAGGTTGGGAAACACTAGTTTAACATGTACCAAAATTATAGAAATAATGAAATTATGTTTCATTATAGAAAGGAAACAAAAATAATTATTTGAGAAATGGCACCGTTAGTATAACAATAAGGAATATATTATCAGTCTGCCAAATATAAGTTGAGCAAGGATGAAAGACACACAGGGAATGGTATCAGTGGGAGGAAGAGGAAGCAGAATGGGGAGGTAGAAGAGAAGGAGTGGAAAGAAGTAGAAAATACAGAGAGTTAATAGAATGGAGGGATTTGCCGATGACTCTAAAGTGTGCAATAGGGTTGATATTCCTGGAGGCGTCTGTAATATGGTAAATGATTTAGTTTTACTAGATAAATGGTCAAAGTAATGGAAACTGCAGTTTAATGTTTCCAAATGTAAAATAATGCACTTGGGGAAAAGGAATCCTCAATCTGAGTATTGTATTGGCAGTTCTGTGTTAGCAAATACTTCAGAAGAAAAGGATTTAGGGGTAGTGATTTCTTACAGTCTCAAAATGGGTGAACAGTGCAGTCAGGCGGTAGGGAAAGCAAGTAGGATGCTTGGCTGCATAGCTAAAGGTATAACAAGCAGGAAGAGGGAGATTATGACCTCACCTACAAAAAGATATTGACAAAATTGAACGGGTCCAAAGACGGGCTACAAGAATGGTGGAAGGTCTTAAGCATAAGACGTATCAAGAAAGACTTAATGAACTCAATCTGTATAGTCTGGAGGACAGAAGGAAAAGGGGGGACATGATCGAAACATTTAAATATATTAAAGGGTTAAATAAGGTCCAGGAGGGAAGTGTTTTTAATAGGAAAGTGAACACAAGAACAAGGGGACACAATCTGAAGTTAGTTGAGGGAAAGATCAAAAGCAACATGAGAAAATATTATTTTACTGAAAGAGTAGTAGATCCTTGGAACAAACTTCCAGCAGACGTGGTAGATAAATCCACAGTAACTGAATTTAAACATGCCTGGGATAAACATATATCCATCCTAAGATAAAATACAGAAAATAGTATAAGGGCAGACTAGATGGACCAGGAGGTCTTTTTCTGCCGTCAGACTTCTTTGTTTCTATGTTTCTAAGGAGAAGGAGAGAAAGAGTAAGAAAGTAGGAAGGGGATGAAGATTGAGGGAGTGGAGTATAGAGACAAACTGAAGAACAGGAGTTGAAAAAGATGCAAAATAAGATATTGGTTTATGAAATATTGAATATGTATATGTATCTTATTGATATATTTTAAAGCGTATATTTGTTTTGTTATAAAAATGGAATTTGTGGAGAAAAATAAAAATATTTTTTTCCTATTTTTTAATGTATTCTGATCTTATCCAGCATTATAAAATCACACCTATAAAATCATCCTATATACTGTACATGATGTATTGTTATATGATGTATATGATGATACATATTTGGTAGCGATTCCTTTGCTGCTAAATGCTTTATTTTTATAAGTCATGCATCAAAACAAGTAAGAAATTGACTCAGTTTGGCAATACTAAATACTGTAAACCCAATATACAGAATATAATTTTTCAGAAATTTGGAGGAACCAGAACTCAAACTCATTCCATGTATTGGGGGGGAGAATATTTTGCTGATGAAGTGTTCTCCTAAAGTCCTGGCTAAAGTCTTGTAGTATTTAAGCTCCAAAAATTGGGGTGGAGTTGTTGGTCACAAAGCAGCTATCCTTAGGGGTTCCAACAGAATAGGAAAATGTGGTTTAGATCGGCTCACATTTTCCCACAGCTCTTTACAAAATAAACACAATCAGTCTCATAAACCAAACAGAAATGACAAATTGTGCGTTCAGCCTTTATTTGTCATGGCAAAAGAACTGTTAAACAGGAAGACAAAACAAGATGAATTTAGCCCTATCAGCTATTTTTTACAGCTCACTCCTCCTTTCCTTCACAGGGTGCCACTGACTGCTTTGTTCTCCCTTCCAACAGTTCCATCTTTCGTTCATAGTGGCCTTAACGGACCTTGGAGGAATGTAACATTGGACCACAGGAAGCTATTCAGTATACTTGGTTCAAAGATTTATTTCTCTCTGATTGCAACTAATCCTGCAATGCATTGTATAATAAAGAGGCAGAAATGAAAACTTGCCTTTCCCTTGTACTGACAAATATACCAATAATAATTGGCCCAGCATTCTAATAGCCACTGAAAGGATGATGTTTCCTATTAACTCATCAATCAATTTTGCTATAATACACAAAGAAATCAACAAATAGAATTATGATTTAAACATCTTGCATTCTTTCTTTAGTGCTGCATGACTTGTAAACTAAGCAAAGTATAATTCTGCTGCTGTGTTTGTGAGTTTCCTATTTTTGTAGGCCTTCTCAACATGAGATAGGGAACCTTTTAAGAAAAGGGATATGTGAAGGCATATTTTGTTTCTACAAAATATTACACATGGAAAGTGATCACTCCAATTCTTTTTTTCAACCTCCCCCCCCCACACAAATAAAATGTATGTGGTGTGCAAGTGCATGTGTACTGCTTGAAATTCTCTGCGTCATCTTTATATATGTAGTTACCCTACCTCCCATTCAAATTCATAGCAAAAAGCTTTAAAGAACCAATGTAGTGTTAATGGTATTATGGTATTGGTCCAAGAATCGGGAGAACCAAATTTATGTTTAATCTTAGCCACAGGGAGTGTTTTTGGGTCAGTCACTTTTGTAGCCCAATCTATCTCACAAGATTGTTATTGTAGGAAAAATAGGAACTGGTATTTCATATGCCATCTTGAGTTCTTGAATCAAGAACCAGAACAAGAATTGTTGATTAAATTCTGATTCAATGTTTCAAAGTTATCCTTTAGTATTTCCAGTGTTAAAATGTTTTGTATCATTCTGTAGCTCTATTATAGTTGTCAATCTTAGTGACATTAAATTTAAAATCCTAAAAGAGATTAGTAGATTTTAATTACATTTTTCAGAAATCTCTAAATGATTCCAGACTATAACTGTATTTTCCCACAGTTCTTTATTGCTAGTGAGACTCAATTTGATGTATCAAGCTAAAAATGGAAAAATCATGATCTGGTCCTGCCTTAGGCAAAGCCACCTGCATGACCTTTCTCAACCCCAGGAAGGAGGCAATGGTCCTTTCTGAAAAACCTTGCCAAGAAAACTAGGGATTTCTCCAGTCAGTCTCCAAGAATAAGAAATAATTGAAAGGGAACAAAAATATTAGTCATGGTTTATGGGTTTGCATTATATACCTGGAAAACAATATAATTTATGTGGTCACTAGGAACTGGAACTGGAACTAAAAATTACTCAATGGCACATAATCAGTCAATTAATCCATATATTGCTGTGACATTCCTTCAATATACCAGGGTGATCCGACATAAAAAAACATATAGCCCCTCCCTGGTACAGAGCTGGAGGGATCAAGGTCTGGTGGCTCAACTGTTAATTCTCTGCCTTACAAGGCAGAAGCTGCCAGATCGAATCCCAGTAAGGAAGGGTGTGGCTAGCTGATGAGGCCAGAACAAGGCCGAAATGGTACCATCCTACTCTCCCTTAATTTTAAAATTTCAGCTAAAAACATTTGATACATACATACATACATATATATATATATATATATATATATATATATATATACACACACACACACACATACATACATATGTACGAAAACAAATATATATATATATATATATAATTTTCAAATTCAGCTTAAACATGTGACATATATATATATATTTGTTTTCGTACATATGTATGTTATTTTCGTACATATGTATGTTATTAGAAGGAATGACATGAAGATTTTATGAAGTTTCATAAAATCTTCATGTCATTCCTTCTAATAACTATGATTACACCAACCAATCAGATCACTGAAGCATAGTCACCCAATCTATTTGCTACATTCAAAGCAAATCTCCACCCCCACACTACATGCTAGGAAGAAATGTCAGTTTGCTAATATTCCATTTACAACAACACAAAGATTGGAACTCCAGCCTGAAGATGGTGAATGTGATTTCACCGAAACGTCGCATAGACATGCAAATCATTACACAGGGCAAAACCCGAACTCAGAACAATCTACATATATATATATATATATACTTAAAACATCTTAGACTAAAATGTTAGAATCAACTAACAAACAGCAGCCAATAAATGTCATAGATTAGCATTTGGTAGAACAACAATGAAGGCCTTAGAAAGGATATTCTATCCATCTACAAACATCAGACTTAGGCAACCTATTGCATTCCCTGTAATATTCTATAGAAGTTAAAGTAGAAACAGGATAGGAAAGGTTTGACACCATTGAACATTGATGTTGGGGGGGGGGGGGAGACTTCTGAGAATACCATGGATAGCCAAGAAAATAAACCAACGAATCATTGAATAAATCAACCCTGAAAAACATATAACCAGGCTCAAATTATCCTATTTCACATACATTATGCAAAGACCCAGATCTCTGCAGGCAGACTAGGGATAGGCCAACCTGGAGAACAATATAATTTATGTGGTCACTAGGAACTGAAAATTACTCAATGGCACATAATCAATCAATTAATCCATCAATCAACCAGACTAGCAAACTCCTTTTTTTTTCCCTTTTGGAAAAAATATAGGAATATTCAATCTCTATTTTCTGAAAAAAATGTGAAGGAGGAAAAAAATCCTAATAATGGAAGAGTAGGAACTATGATTTTTAAAAAAAATAAGGTGGTAATTAGAGAAAACCAAATGTGCTTTCGGATAACTATTTAATAAATCTACTAAGAACAATATCTACAAAGCTATTCTCATTATTGGCCCTCTTTTTCCTTCGTGTTTTCTATGTTAGAAAACAGTCAAAGCTCTAGCCTTTATCCATTATTATTAATAATTATGGTTATTATTAGAGAGATTGGATAGGAAGAAGACACAATAAGGAACCTCAATCTGTGTATATGATTGTGCACTGAATGTCATATGACTTCATGGAAATGAATTTGTATCAATATATTGTCCTTTAATCGGTGAAATGGCATTGGGCCTAACCATTGAGAGATTGCCTGTCTCCTGTTCTGCCTGCCTATCCTGTATGTTCCAATGAGATTGGTTTGCTTTGGATCCCATCAATTAAATAATATTACCTACAGGGAGCCAGGAAGCAGAATTTTTCTTTTGCTACACCTGTCCTTTGGGAGACCATCTTCTAGAGATCCTTATGGTCCACCTTTTCTATCTTCATGCAATCTTGTGTTTGGATGGGATTACCAGAAGACATGTCCTCCTCTCTGTCTTGTATACTCCAATCAATAGGTATATTGAAATCAGATATTATCTGGTTTTTAAAGCATCTCAGGACAGGTTGAACTATCTTCAGCAGTCAAGTGATATTGTAAATTGCCTGTTTCTTTTTCTTTTGTCTGTCAACTGACTCAACAGCCTAGATTTATGTTACAGTATTTATTTTCTGATTACAGAAATCAGCTTCAATCCAGATCGTAATATCTATTATCAAAGTAGTCTGTGGATCACATGACTTACCATGTGTATCTATTGTGAAGTTTCTACCTCAAATCTAATCTTTCCCACCCACCCAATTGTTTTCCCCCAATCACTAGGATATGTTCGTGAAAATAAAAAATTGTGTAAAACATATTGCGATCGAAAAAAAAATAGACTTTCTAATGCTCAAAATGTTAAGTTCATGTGCAGGTAAGGCTAAGAATACTTTTTGCTGTTTTTATGATAATTTTTAAATTTAAATTTAATTTAAAAGTTTAAAAAATTTAAAAGTTACTGTTTCCCCATTTGCCCTCCTTTCCAATTATCCATGTCTATCATTACATGTTCAGCTAGCCAGTAGGGTAGACATAGTCTACATGGAGAAGATAGTCCAAAATAGGACTATCCTGTCCTTGGTTAAAAGGATTAAATCAAGTTATAGTTAGCAACCAACACTGAACCTGAAATCCCATCAACAACCAACACAGCTCTTACAGAATAGATGTTATGCTGCTGAACTGGCTAGCACTGGTCAGGCCAGCAGCTGCTTACCGTATTTTTCAGAGTATAAGACACACCTTACTTTTGGGGGAGGAAAATAAGGGGAAAAAATCTACTTATCATGTATTCATCTGGCTAGCATCCTTAATGTGGTCAGTTTCAGCACATCATTTTATCCCCTGGTTAGGTTTGGAAAAGCCTTTTTCAGAGGGAGTAGGAATGAAAACAAGCCTGCAAAGACTTAGGGCAGGAAAAAACTGTTTCGGCGGATGTAGGAATTTTTAAAAATGCTGCACGCCAGGAAGTTAGCACTGCGTTAGGGCTGAAAAAGCCTCAGAGAGAGTAGGAATGAAAGCCTGCAAAAACTTAGGGCTGGGAAGATTTTTAGCACATAGTTAGGGCTGGGGGAAAAAAGGTTCAAAAAAGCTACATTCGGAATATAAGACACATCCACATTTTCAGCTTCTTTTAGGGAGGAAAAAGGTGTGTCTTATACTAAAAAAATACGGTATATGCCAGTTTTGCCTTCTGAATTATCTTCAAAGGTAGCCCCACATATAGCAATTTGCAGTCATTTTAGAGTCAAACAATCCTGATCAGGGGTGTATTCCTTTCAGTTCAGACTGGTTTGCCTGAATTGGTAGCAACCCACTGGTGATGTCACAATGGCATCACAGCTCCAGTTTGCTCAGTGCCGATCCGTGGCCACCACCATCTTTTTTTTGGAATTTTTTTTGGTCAATTGTTTTACTGTTTGGAAGTTTTTTCCTCTGCTACTGCTTTAAAAAGGGCCCTCTAGCCCACCCCTGGGTTTATTTTGCCTATCTGGACTTCAGCAAAGCCTTTGATACGGTTCCACATAAAGAGCTGATAGATAAATTAGTGAAGATTGGACTTAATCCCTGGATAGTTCAATGGATTTGCAGTTGGCTGAAGCGTAGATATCAAAGGGTTGTTGTTAATGGCGAGTATTCTGAGCAGAGCCTGGTTACAAGCGGTGTGTCACAAGGGTCTGTTCTGGGTCCTATTCTTTTTAATATCTTTGTGAGTGACATAGCGGAAGTTTTGGAGACAAGAAATAATATAAGGGCAGACTAGATGGACCATGAGGTCTTTTTCTGCCGTCAATCTTCTATGTTTCTATACTTACCTTTATTCCTTCACCTGAAGCACAGTTGATCAGCTCCTCAACTGTGGGCTGATTATAGCTACTGAGCATGCACAGAAGATTAATTGCACAAGGGAAATGACAGTGAAGGTAAGTGGAACCCACCCCTGATCCTGATCCAGGAATAAGTATCACTGGCAGAGCTACAAAGCCAACCAAATGTTAAGCCAACCAACATGTTAAGATGGATTTGCTTTGGAAGTAGTGGTTTTCTGTACCAATGGTAGCTCTATCTTCTGGGATGCACCTGCAGTCATTTTCATTCCATGTACTGTACTCCCTAACTTCTCTAAGCACTAGGTCAAGACTTCTACATCACTTATTATTTATCATTATTATTTATTAGATTTGTATGCCACCCCTCTCCGGAGACTCGGAGCGGCTCACAACATGCAGCCTGATAGCTGATGATGTAAAACTATTTATCAGCCTATGGATTACACAAGGCCTTAAACTAATGAATGGCTTGTCCCATATATTTAACATGTTAGATGTTAAATAAGATTAGTCAGAAGGTGGAGTACTGGGGTATCCCATATAGAAATTCATTCCACAGTTGACTCTCTTTATTTCTTTAGGTGTCATTGGTTCAAAATAATTGCAGGTGACTTTGCAAAATGTTACCTCTGTCATCCCATTTACATGAGCAATTTTGTTCCCAATGTGTTCCTAAAAACTAGATGTCTTCTGGGACCCTAGAGGCCAGGTCATACTAAATAATGCTGCTAAATAGCACCCTGAAGATGCAATAAATGTGGAGATGTATATCTCTTACCATTATATTATAGACCCAGAGTTGGGGTTTTTTCCTCTTTCTGGCCGTTGGTGATCCTTACCTTTTCCAATGATGCTGTAGATACCTATTCATCTCCTGGACCTCCTCAGCAAACAAAGGAACTCTACAGATTGGCACTCAGGAGTCATCCTATGAAGAACAAAGTCTCTCTATTCTATAATGCCAATTCAGTGAAACAGTGGGAGTGATGTATCGATATCTGGAGGCTTTAAGGGTTTGGATGGCTCCAAACCGGCAAGATAACAAGACTGATTGGCTGTGGGTTCTTCCTCCCAAGGACAATACCATCTGTCTGTCCATCACTTGGGGAGGGGGAGATTTGACCACCTTGGAGAGGGTCCGCAACATGGGAGTCCTCCTAAATCCACAGCTGAGGTTAGAGCAACATCTCTCAGCTGTGGCTAAGGGGACTTTCGCGCAGGTTCACCTGGTGTGTCAGTTGCGGGCCTATTTGGACAGGGAGTTTCTCCTCACAGTCACTCATGCCCTCATCACCTCTAGGCTCAATTACTGAAATGCACTCTACTTGGGGCTACCCTTAAAGAACGTTCAGACATTTCAGCTAGTTCAGCACACAGCCGCAAGAGCTGTGTTGGGCGTATCCAGGTATTCCCACATTAGTCCAGCATTCCATGTGCTGTACTGTCTGATTGGTCTCCAAATGCAATTCAAGGTATTGGTTATTACCTATAAAGCCGTGGACCAGATTATTTACGGAACCGCCTTCTGCCTCATACATCCAGCAACAGGTTAGGCCGCACAGAGTTGGCCACCTCCAGGCCCCGTCAGCCAAACAATGTCGGCTGACGGATCCACAGCTGAGACCCTTCTCTGTTGTGGCCCCGACCCTCTGGAAGCAACTGCTCCCAGAAATTCATACTGTTCCTACTCTCCTTGCCTTTTGGAAGGCACTAAAGACACCCCTATGCTGGCAGGCCTGGGAACCATGAGAGGCAGTTTCGCTCCAGACATTACATGAAAGAAGGATGATTGATTGTTTTTATTATGGGTTTTTTATTTATTTGTAAAGTTTTAAATTCTATTTATTGTTATTCTCTATTTTATTCTTGTAAGCCGCCCTGAGTCCAAAAGGAGGAGGGCCGCCTATAAATCTAATAAAATTAAAAATAAAATAAATAATTCAACCAGACTAGCTTCAGAGTTGTCCCCTTGTTTGCTTGAGAAATTGCTATCATCCACTAGAAATCAGTTGGATTCATCAGATACTTAGGATGGATTAGCCTAATTGAGCCATCCTCCCTATAAAGATTAGGGTGGCCACGTGTTCCAAATAGGACTAAATAATGAACTGGCAACGCACTGAAGAATTGATGTTGATTTTTTCACCTGTTACATCATAAGCTAATTGGTTTGAGAAGAGCATCATATTTGTCAACCATCTACTTTCACTTTGTGCCTCATACCAGTTGGTACTCAAAAAAAGACAAAATTTAATTAGTCAAGTGACATACATGTTTATGAATTTCAGTATTCAGTATTTATTACTGAAAAAAGTGGTCACTTTTTAAAAAAGGAGTTTGCTTATTTTATATACTATAAGTTGTAGGCCTCCAGATTCAAAATGTCACCTTATTTTCAGGGCATTCATCTATAGCTACTATATACTATGTCATATTCTTAAATTCCAAAGGAACATTTTATTTTATCTGTAAGTTTTATCTCTTGCTCTCCTCCAGGCTACACATAGTACTCCTTTTCTCCACAATAACAGTCTTGTGAGAGAGATTGAGGGGGGAGAAAATGACGGGGCAAAGTCACTCAGTGAGCTTATGTGCTTAAGAATGAAACGAAACTGCAATTTCTCAACTCACAATCTAAAACATAGCTGTTGAACTGCACATAGTCTATTATATTTCTATATTGTAAGCACGATTAAGCAGATATTTAATGGAAAAATACAGACACATTACAATGTTATAGTGCAAGGGACCCCAAACTTGGCAATTTTAAGACTTGTGGACTTCTACTCCCAGAATTCTCCAGCCAGCTATACTTATATTATGTCAATGGAGAAAAGACCTCAGTAACAAGATATTTTTTTCCTTGGCTCCTTTTTATTGCTATTGTTATTGTAATTTTATATTGTTGTGAGCCACCCTGAGTCCTTTGGGATTGGGCAGCGTAAAAGTCTAAATAATAATAATAATAATAATAATAATAATAATAATAATAATAATAACAACAACAACAACAACAATTTATTAGGTTTGTATGCCGCCCCTCTCCGAAGAATCGGAATAAATAAATAAATAAATAATAAACAAACAAACAAATGCTGATATATGTGTTGACCAAATCCACATTTAAAACAGCTGTTACAGGCATGTGGATGAATGGAGAAGTGTGAACAGCAAAATGTTTTGCAATAACTATATTGTTTTATTTAGAAAGTTCATAAATAACAAAATGTAAAAAAAAAATACTATTTCCAATATCACAGACTAAAATGCTTATTTCATTTATGTAGCATTTTCATTGAAATTAATACAGTGGAACCTCAAGATACGAACCTAATTGGTTCCAGGGGGAGGTTCGTAACACGAAAGGTTCGTAAGACGAAACATTGTTTCCCATAGGAAACAATGTAAAGTCAATTAATCCGTGCAACCAAAAAAAACCCCGCAAAAAAACCGCTGCCGCCCGGCTGTGACCTTTTAAAACAGCCGCGCGGCTTTCCAGCAGCCTCTGAACGCCAAACGCGGAAGTTTGGGTTTGGCGTTCGGCTTCGGGAGACGGCTGGGAAGCCGCACGGCTGTTTTAAAATGTCACAGCCGGGCTGGGGGGCTTCCCAGCAACCCCCCCAGCCTGGCTGTGACCTTTTAAAACAGCCGCGCGGCTTCCCAGCTGGGCTGGGGGGCTTTCCGGCAACCCCCCCAGCCCGGCTGTGACCTTTTAAAACAGCCGTGCGGCTTTCCAGCAGCCTCTGAACACCAAACGCGGAAGTTTGGGTTTGGCGTTTGGCTTCGGGAGACGGCTGGGAAGCCGCATGGCTGTTTTAAAATGTCACAGCCACGCTGGGGGGCTTCCCAGCAACCCCCCCAGCCCGGCTGTCACCTTTTAAAACAGCCGCGCGGCTTTCCAGCAGCCTCCAAACGCCAAACGCGGAAGTTTGGGTTTGGCGTTTGGCTTCGGGAGATGGCTGGAAAGCCGCGCGGCTGTTTTAAAATGTCACAGCCGCGCTGGGGGGCTTCCCAGCAACCCCCCCGAACCCCGAACTTTTGCCAAACTTCCGGGTTCGGGGTGGGGGTGGGTTGCTGGGAAGCCCCCCAGCGCGGCTGTGACCTTTTAAAACAGCCGCGCGGCTTCCCAGCTGTCTCCAAACGCCGAACGCGGAAGTTCGGCTTTGGCGTTCGGCTTTGGGAGACAGCTGGGAAGCCGCGCGGCTGTTTTAAAAGGTCACAGCCGTGCTGGGGGGCTTCCCAGCACCCTCCCGAACGCCAAACTTTTGCCGAACTTCCGGGTTCAGGGTTCGGCAGGGGTGGGAATCCCCCCAGCGCGGCTGTGACCTTTTAAAACAGCCGCGCGGCTTCCCAGCTGTCTCCCGAAGCCGAACGCCAAAGCCGAACTTCCGCGTTCGGCGTTCGGAGAGAGCTGGGAAGCCGCGCGGCTGTTTTAAAAGGTCACAGCCGCACTGGGGGGCTTCCCAGCAACCTCCCGAACCGAACCCGGGGTTCAGAAAAATTTTGTCTCTTCTTACGAACTTTTTTTGAGTTACGAACCGGCGTTCTGGAGGCTGCTGGGAAGCCCCGCCGCCCGGCTGTCACCTTTTAAAACAGCCGCGCGGCTTCCCAGCTGTCTCCGAACGCCGGTTCGTAACTCGAAAAAAGTTCGTAAGAAGAGGCAAAATTTTTCTGAACCCCCGGATTCGTATCATGACTTGTTCGTAAGACAAGGGGTTCGTATCTTGAGGTACCACTGTAGTTGTTAATTAATCCCGATTTCCTCATGACTTCAGTTGACTACAAAAAGATCAATAAATTATATTGGATTTTGGAAATACGGTGCATAATATTTATTTGAATGAAGTCTAGTTTTCCTCATGTGATTTAACATGAGAAGGTCTGATATGAAATTTGTAAAGAATGTAGAATTGAGGCAAAAAAAAATTTTCTTGTCTACTATTTATTTTGTAGGCACGGAACCTCTTTCAATTCTGGATTAACTTTTGGGTACGAATAGCACTTATCCAGATAATTTTGTTCACTGTTATAGAGTACATACGGTATGTAATCCAGGGACAGAACTCTAGGATACCGTCTGTTGCTGCTGTTGTTTGAAACTATGTAATACTATTAGGACTCTGTGCAGTAATTAGAAACTGATAACTATTACAATATATATGTGTGTGTGTGTGTGTGTGTGTGTGTGCGCGCGCTTTCGTATTTATTTATTGATTGATTGATTGATTGATTGATTGATTGGATTTGTATGCCACCCCTCTCCGGAGACTCGGGGCGGCTAACAGCAATGATAAAGCAGTGTACAATAGTAGTCTGATGTTAGAGACAATTAAAAACCCATTAATATAAAAAAAACCCCAAACATACATACATACATACCATGCATAGAATTGTAAAGGCCTAGGGGGAAGAGAGTCTCAATTCCCCCATGCCTGACGGCAGAGGTGGATTTTAAGGAGCTTACAAAAGGCAAGGAGGGTGGGAGCAATTCTAATCTTTGAAGGGAGTTGTTTCCAGAGGGCCGGGGCCGCCACAGAGAAGGCTCTTCCCCTGTTACCAGTGATAATATTACCAGTGATAATATTACCAGTGATAATTGAATATTATAATTGTATAATTCAATAATGATTCAATAATAATAAAATATTAATAAGGCAGCTTTACGTGGAACAGTGATACCTTTTTCACCATCAAACATTTGCATCTGCTTAACCCAGATCCTTCATAAGGATTCGATAGGTGGACAAAATGCCAAATCCAGTCTAAACATCTGACTGACTATACAATGATTTGATTATATATTATATTATTAAATAATTGTTAGAACAGTTGTTGTACAAGAAAGGCTACATTATGTAGACATTTTCATAATCGGCACTTCATAGCACTTTCTGGACCACTGGGGAGAGTTGGGAGTTCTACTTCAATTATGGGTCAAACATGAACAAAGGAGTATTGGAGACCATGGTCATGATTCAGACTATGTAGGCTGCTGCATTCATCCCATGTTATTTAATGCATATTGCTGGGGGAGGTCATCCAGTAGAACTAAATGGACGTAAATATTTAATTAAAGGATTTACAGGCCTGCTCATTTTAAAACACAACTCTACGCGACTCACAGCAGTAAAAGAAGAACAAATCACAAAACCATAAAAAACTAACTCCAAGAAGTAAAAAATTTAAAAACATTATACAAACACAAATCCACATTATTTGAAAATATAAATATTTATTAATATAATTAATAAATATTAACTAGATTTTAAAATTAAGGAGATATACAACAGCTTACACATTCACGCCATATAAACATTCCATACTATAAAAGCATTTCATACATACCATATATAAACATATGCCTATTCATTCCATAAATTTGTATGCAAATAAAAAAAATTGAAGTGTATCTTCTCACAAGGGGCTCTAGAATTCATTGCTACCTTGATGGCCAGGGACCAATCACCTCAAAATTGGGACTAGTGGGTTATATTAGAGCGTAGATGCACTCTACATGGGACTTCCATTAAATCAGAAATTCCCAACCCCCAGTCTACTGTGGTGGCACAGGCAGTTACGTATACTGCTAGAAGAGCATATCTTATACCTCTGCTTCAAAGCTGCACTATTGTCAGTCTGCTTCCAGGTCCAAAAATGTAGTTTAATTTTCTAAAGCTTTTTAAAATAAAAATATTAACAACTAAGAAGAAAGGCAATTAATTTCTGTTTCCAAATGTCCTGTTCCTCATCAAGCCCCTTGCTCCTATATTTATATATTGTGGAAACCAATCTGGCCAAGTATAGTCTGTCTTTCCCAATTTAAAAAAAAGTTTATTTTTTCCCCTTCACTGAAACAACTTTAATATTATTATGTAATTCCTATTACTTGCAATGGGCCTGTGCAGGAGAACTTTCTATAGATTATGTTTTATGTTTGGGTAATAAGGGTAACACTTTACATTAATATTTCATTTCCCCAGAGTTCATTGCATAATATACTCTTTCTTTATTTTCTCAATCAGCAATCAGAAAACATGTAATTGCTTGAATGAAAATTGAAACTTTTGGCAAGGTATAGATTTATTTTAAGAAACTATGGTACTTGAATTGCTGCCCTATGGAGTATAATTATTGAATTAGGCAAATCTTCTTACCAGTCTGTCACATAGAATAAAAATAGCAAATAAGATTTAGTCAGGATCAAATCTGAAAGAATTAACACTGGATCTAACACATAAGAAACAGAGAGAATTGCTCTACTGCATCTGCAACCCTGCACAGTAAATACTCACTTACCCTGTTGGTGATTTTTTTGCCGTCCTTGACTTCTACTGCCAAACCAAGATCAGACAATCGGCAATGACCATTATCGTCCAGGAGGACATTTTCTGGTTTCATGTCCCTGTAGACAATTTTGATGGAGTGGAGGTGCAGTATCCCACAGATAATCTGAGCTGAATAGAATACGACTCTATCCCTTTCCAAGCCTCTTTCACCCACATTGTAAATGTGATATTTAAGGTCCCCACCATTCATGAGGCTCATGACGAGACATAAAGCGGTTTTACTTTGAAAAGCATAGGCCAGCGTGACAATGAAACGACTGTTGACTTTTTCAAGTATCTCCTTTTCAAGAAGAGCCATACTTTCACCCTTTTTTTTCTTCAATCTTTTTTTGTCCAGTTTCTTACAAGCATACATCTTCCCGGTACATTTCACCTGGACAGCACAAACCTACAGCATGTTCCATGCAAAAAGAAAAAGTCCAAGTGAGCCATTTATATTGGGAAGCAGAGAGAATGAGCAATGACAATTCTGAACTGCTTTAGTGATAACTTGAAAATAAGGTCTCTTGGCTGGAATATGATCTACTACTAGCCTTTCTACCGACTTAAAGTGTAAGAGTAGGAGTAACACTACATACATTTTAAACTAATTAAAAATAACAAATTATATTTTGCATTCTGTCTTGCCTGTTAACAGTTGTCATAAGTGATTATATAACCAGAAAGTTGAGGAATAAATTTCATAAACAAATAATAGAATTATTTACTATCTCATGAAAAATAAAAAAGATGATTTCCTGTAAGCAACTCTGAGCCAATTAAAGGGAAAGCTACATATTGGTCCTGAATACATATTACTACAAAGGAAATAACCAGTGAAAAGGACTAAAATATGGATATATAACAAGAAATCTTGTTTATGCAAAAACATATCTAGTGACCCATGGTCTAAAGAATTTATTTAAGTACCGAAGATCATCTATATTTATAGCATGTAGACTAAATAACTGCTCCTTACCTCTCCAAAGCCTCCCTTGCCTAATACTCGAAACTCTTCAAAGAATTTATCATTTATAGATTGCCGCTCATAGCCTTTCCACTGCAAGAATTTCTCATAGAATGGACTGGCCTGGAAGCCCTCGAAGGGTTTTCCATTAAGATAGCCTTTTGTTTCTTCCCTGGCCAACTGCACAAGATTCTCAAAATCATTTGTGGAGGCTGACTGGCACTTGTTGGATAGGTCCGTACTAAGAAATTTCAAGTAAGTGTTGCTAACATTCTTCAGGTACATGTTGACCATGCCCTCTAGGAGACTACCCTTGATGCTGTCTTCTGATAACTCCCAAGCAGAAATTTCATCCAAGAATTCTTGGGCCAACTGATATTCAGGCACAGTCGCCAGGTAGTCTTTGAAAAATGTCTTGCCGATGGGTTGCTGCTCACAAATGCTGTCATAATCCGGAGAAATGGAACTCTTAATTTCAACACATTCCTCAACCTTAGGTAGGTTAATGCTCTTGCGCCGCTTTTGCATATCCTTGGCATCCACATCTCCAGACTTCCTGGCTTGCAAGTATGCTGTGTTCGCAATCAGATTATCAAGTCCCCCCATATCACACATCTTGGCAATCAATTGGAGTAGCAGAGCTTGCTGGGGTAAAAACACTGGGGAATCTTGTGGTATTTCTCTGGGGTTTGCTTCTTTGTGCCACTACTTGGTTATATATATAAGCTTCAGAGAATAGGAGGGACACTGCCGGCTCCAGTATTAAATACCTCTGAAGGATTTTCACTAAGTACCTTTGAGGTGTATGCACCATTTGTGGAAAATGGCTAGTAAGAGGTTTCTCTGTAAGGAGCTTTAGGTTTTCTATCTATAGCTAAAGGGATGCCATCCCAGGAAAATCTCCTCACTACCTCCACCACTATCTAGTGTTCGTTTCTCAGTTCTGAGTCTACAATTTCTCAGTTCTGAGTCTACAATCTGAGTCTAGAAATTCTTGCCAATGTACACTCTTTTTTGTTAGTATCTTCATTAAACCAGGCCAAACACATGGCACTCAAAAAAAGTGTTATACAAAGTAGGCCCCCTATAACTGCAAAAATGTCTTTAAGCCACATAGTTAGACTTTTGTGAATTCCTGAAAATCCTAAAAGACATTTTTGCAGTTATGATTTTATATATATGTACGTTTATGTATTTGTACTTTTCCTAAATTGATTTGAATTCATGTAGAGGAATTGTAGAAGACAGGAGCAAGATTTTTGTGGATTATAAAGATGCAGCTTATAATATTAGCATTTATTTGGATCTTCATAAAATTGGTTTAGTTTAAACTGAATTGTGGCCACTAAAAATAATTATTCTTCCTTACCAAAATTGCTGTTTGAAAACTCTGAAGACAGTTGTGAATTCCTGAAAATCCTGTCTTCAGAGTTTTCAAACAGCAATTTTGGTAAGGAAGAATAATTATTTTTAGTGGCCACAATTCAGTTTAAACTAAACCAATTTTATGAAGAACGCATCCAAATAAATGCTAATATTATAAGCTGCATCTTTATAATCCACAAAAATCTTGCTCCTGTCTTCTACAATTCCTCTACAGGAATTCAAATCAATTTAGGAAAAGTACAAATACATAAAAGTACATATATATAAAATCATAGGTCCATATGGTTCAAACTAGACCATCTCAATTTCTTACAACTTGGGGGGGGGGGGGGGAATCTCACATTAGTTTAAAACAAATCTGGTAGCTGACATTAAAAACCATTCTTGGCAGCATTATTTTTAATTTAGCACTTGAACTAATGGGATTACAAAGGGAGCTGGTATCAATCGCTATATTTAGAAATGTCTCGCACTTCATTATAAGAAACTGTTTGATTTAATGGCTCTCATAATGTTTTGCAATGGGCTTAGTGTACATATTAACACCATAAAAAAATAAACGTTCTTGTTCTCATTTGGATTTACCAATCATTATGAGATTATACTACTAAAAAATTCTAATTTTAGGCAAATGTACTTAAGAATACAAAATATTCACAACAGTTGCCAGTGGATGTATAATTCCTGAAATATAATACTCCTTTGGAAATAATAGATACTAATTGCTACTTAGAAAAGCAATCAGTCATTAAAAATATTTAATATCACTTTAGTTCAGTTCAGATACAATGCCAAGGCATGCTTTGTGCAAAGCACTATGTAGAATTGCTTATTCTAGATATGTTAACAAATATTTTTAAATGGGAAAAAGGCAGACTAACACATATCATCCTTGAAAATATTATTTTTTCACAGCTAATATTTTGTATAGATGTATAGATGGAGATATAGTAAGAATTGTTTGTTAAAACAATTAAAATGGTCATAAAATGTGTATATATGGTCCTTAAAGGATTTTTCTATATTTGTTATCATTATCTTCTTTAACTTCTCTTATTTCTGACTTTTAAATATTATTGAAAGAAACTTATTTCAGCTTTCCAGTATTTTGATACATTAAATTTGTCAGCTAGAAACTTGTCAGTACAAAATTGATTATTTATTGCACACCATTTATAGCTGGGGTGGCCCAGTGGTTAGAGTGCAGCATTGCAGGCTACTTTAGCTAACTGCTAGCTGTAATTCAGTTCAGATCTCACTCCTGGCTCAAGGTTGACTCAGCCTTCCATCCTTCCAAGGTGGGTAAAATGTTATTGGGGGCAATATGTTGATTCTGTAAATAGCTTAGAGAGGACTGTAAAAGCACTATGAAGAAAATATTATTTCACTGAAAGAGTAGTAGATCCTTGGAACAAACTTCCAGCAGACGTGGTTGGTAAATCCACAGTAACTGAATTTAAACACGCCTGGGATAAACATATATCCATTGTAAGATAAAATACAGGAAATAGTATAAGGGCAGACTAGATGGACCATGAGGTCTTTTTCTGCCATCAGTCTTCTATGTTTCTATGTTTCTAAGTGGTATATACCGTATTTTGGGGGGGGTATAAGACGCACCGGAATATAAGATGCACCTTAGTTTTTGAGGAGGAAAATAGGGAAAAGAATCTGCTTACCAGGTATTCATCTGGCTAGCGTCCTTAGTCTGGTCAGTTTCTGCACATTATTTTCTTCCCTGGTTATGGGCTTAAAAAAACCTTTATTCTGAGACAGTAACAATGAAAAAGCTTCAAAACCAGTAAGAGCTGGGAACATCGTTAGCACCTGGTTAGGGCTGGAAAGAAACTTACTCAGAGCAAGTTAGAGTAATGAAAAAAAACCCTGCAAAGACTTAGGGCTTGGAAAGCATTGTTCGCAGAAACAAGGTAAGATCTGGGAAGATCGTTAGCAGCTAGTTAGGGCGGGGGGGGGGGGCATAGCTACATTCAGAGTATAAGACGCACCCAAATTATCAGCCTCCTTTAGGGAGGAAAAAGGTGCATCTTATACACCGAAAAATACGGTAAAATACCTTGATTGAAACAAAATGTTTAATAAGGTGCCCCAAGTCACATTAATTAGCAGGTTAATTAAGTATGGGCTGGATTGCATGACAATTAGTGACATCGTTAACCCCAAAATTATATTCAGTACTATTAGTGACTCTGTTCTGTCCTAGTGCCGGTCCCAATAATCAGATGCACACAAATTGTCTAATTAATAAAAGGATTTAATATGTACAAAAGTCCCAATATTGTAAAAGTCTTTTAAGAGTAGCAAAGCTAGCAAAGTAAAGTTCCAGAGTGAAGATAACCCAGTAATAATTACCAGCTGTAGCCAGTGTTCTCAGACGAAGTTCTCAGAAATTAACTGGAAGACCGAAGCTCATTAGCAAAGCCAAGAATGTGTTCTTTTAAAGTCCAAACTGAATGAAATAGACGAGATGATTTCTCAATGAACGTTGATTTTCTGCAACAAGGTGGAGCATGCCTCACCCTTAAATAGTGTGAGGGAGTGACCCAATTACCCAGCAGCACTACTTATGACTCTTTACCTAGCAAACCATTCGTGCCTTTTATATGTCCTCCGAATCCTAGCCTCCAGAAGTGGCTCCTCCTCTTCCCAAGTCACTCAGCCCTGGAAATGCTAACTCATTTCTGACAGGAAGTGGTGTTTCATTCCTGAGAGGAAGTGCTGAAGGCCCTGGCTGTTGTTCTGCTCCTGACCCCTCATCACTGTCACTGTCAGGTGCCAGAAATACAGTACGCCTGCCTCGGCCCTCCACCGTCTCTGTGTCTTCGAGTCCATAACTATTTGTGCAGGACGTGACCGAACTACCGCAGCTAGTCGACTTTTGATCATAACTTAAATTTTCAAAATTTCCATTGCCCCATTTTATTACATTTCTTGCCACAAGTATTGAATCACTGCAATTGTTGTTAGAACATGGTTAAGTGAATCCAGGGATGGGTTCCTCCTGGTTCGGACCGGTTTACCCAAACAGATGTCACAATGACATCACCGAACTGGATCGGTCAGTGCCATTTTTTAAAAAGAAAATTTTTTGAATTTTTTTGTCTTCTGAGCATATATAGGGAAATTGTATCTCGTTGAAGCAAGGAGAGGAGAGGCCAGACCCACCCAAGCCCTAACACTTGACGTGAGTGATGTCAAATTGGCAACTCCCACCGTCACATGATCACAAAGCCACTCCCACCCAGTCACATGACTGTGAAACAACTATCCCCAGTCATGACTGCCAAGCCACTCCCATCTAGTCAGAGTGGCAAGCACACCCACAGAGGGGTAGTAAAAAAAGTTTGGAACCCACCAGAGCAAATCTGGCTTCCCCATTGGCTTTGCTTTCAGAAGGTTGCAAAAAGTGATCAGATGTCACCCTGAAACTGTCATAAGCCAGTTGCCAAGCATCTGAATGTTGATCACGTGACCATGAGGATGATGTAATGTATGCAAGTGTGAAAAATCAGGTCACTTTTTAAATGCTGTTGTAACTTGTCACCAAACAAATGGTTGTAAGTTAAGGACCAGGGGGTCCAGCAGGTTCTGGAGAATCAGTAGCAGAAACTTTGGGTAGTTCAGAGAACTGGTAGTGGAAATTTTGAGTAGTTTGGAGAATTGGAAAATACCATCTCTGGCTGGCCCCAGACTGGGGTGGGAATGGAGATTTGCAATATCCTTCCCCAGGAGTGGGGAGGGAATGGGGAGTTTACAGTATCTTCCCCGGGAGTGGGGTAGGAATGGAGATTTTGCAGTATCCTTCCCATGTCATGCCCACCAAGCCACGCCCACAGAACCACTAGTAACAAAAATTGGATTTCACAACTGTTAAGAACTTACCTGTATTGTGGAATGTTACAAGAATCAGACCAGTTGTATCTCCCTTTGTTCAATATTTAAGGAAGCACAACTGCGTTTTGTTTGCTCAACTCTTCCCAAACTTCCAATTGTAGTGTCTTACTATGGTAAGAAAGGCCTCTCTCATTGTTTATTTAGAGCCACCAAAGTTTACTAAAATTAAAGAAACAATGGATTCAGAATTTGGAATGGCAAGCTGATATGAAACTAATCAGTTATCAGGTTTGGGCTCTAGCCTCATCTTTAGTTTTTGGACACTCAGAAAATAATCTGACCATTTTCTTTGGCATATTTTGAAGTTGTGACAACAGCATATATGTGTTTTCAGAAATAAAATCATATGTCATCTACATCTACTGGTGTGGGTCTGTCCAAACAGAAATGCTATTCATCTTTTTATACTACTCTTATTACAATATCATTCCAACAACAGTAGAATTCTAAGCATGCACAAATTACTTATTTCTTTTACTGATTACTTACTTAGTTTCTAAAGCTATCCACTTACTCATCAGCTCTGGCTTACAAGAGGGTCAAAAATGTATTTTAAATCTATTAATTCATAGAAACACATGTCTTAAATATAATATTGCTAAATTTTCTGCTATAACTTGCCATCTCCATACAGGTAGTCCTTGATTTACATTTCTTTTAGTGACCATTCAAAATAACAATAGTACTGAAAAAAGTGACTTACAACCAGTCCTCACACTTGCAACTATCATAGCATTCTGATAGTCACAAGATCAAAATTCATACACTAGAATGTCTTTTTGATGGTTGCAGTTTCCCAGGTTTATGTTATCACCCTTTACAGCTGATGTCCAACAAGAAAAGTCAATGGGGAAAAACTGGATGCACTTTAAAACCACATGGTTCACTGCAGTAATATTTTTAACATGGCAAAAGGTCATAAAATTGAGTGACTCACATTATAACTGCCTTGCTTAGTGATGGAAATCCTGGTCCCATATGTGGTCATAAGTTGAGGACTAACTGTATATTAATGACTAGCTGTCATTACTATACAATGTACAGTGATACCTCGTCTTACAAACGCCTCATCATACAAACTTTTCGAGATACAAACCCGGGATTTAAGATTTTTTTGCCTCTTCTTACAAACTATTTTCACCTTACAAACACACTGCGGCCGCTGGGATGCCGCGCCTCCGGACTTCCGTTGCCAGCGAAGCGCCCATTTTTGTGCTGCTGGGATTCCCCTGAGGCTCCCATCGCAAAAACACAGAGGTCCGGAGGTGGCGTTTTGAGGACATCAGTGTTTTTGCGATGCTGCGATTTCACTGATGCTTCCTTCACTGGGAAACCCCACCTCCGGACTTCTGTTGCCAGCAAAGTGCTCGTTTTTGCGACGCTGGGATTTCCCTGCTGGGATTCCCCTGCAGCATCGCAAAAACACGGAAGTCCAGAGGTGGGGTTTCCAATGGAGGGAAGCCTCGGTGAAATCCCAGCAGCGCAAAAACGGGCACTTCGGCTGGCAAAGGGGGTGAATTTTGGGCTTGCACGCATTAATCGCTTTTCTATTGATTCCTATGGGAAACATTGTTTCGTCTTACAAACTTTTCACCTTAAGAAATTTAATTTCTAGGGTATCTTCTTTTACACAAGGATTGTGTGTAGTCTGGTCTTAAAACCAGAATATGAAAATAAAAATACATATAATTTACAGAGTAAATAAAATGAGTGGGATAGCTATTAATAAAATTCTATCTTGTCAGGTTAATTAGCTGAAAATAACAGTGCGAAAAATCTTGGTTTAGGGACAAAAACCCCAATCTATTAAAGACCATTCAAAGAAGGATTTCAGTTATTTATAAGAACTTGGAACAAAGATTTGGAATCTCCCATGACAGATCGATAATAGTCTTTAAAATATTAAATATCTTTTTATGAGCTTAACACGGGCTTAATTTAGCTTTTAAAAGTGTCTAATTTTTTCAGGAACTTTATAATTATTTAATAACAATTCATCATTTGCCATTTGCTGCAATATTAAATTGATAAGAATCTTTACATTGTATAGGTTTGTCTTACTGAGATAACATTTTAACTTAATATTTATGGTTGCGGATATGTTTCTGTAAAGGTGATAATTTTTAAAGATATTCATGGACTTTCAACTATATGCTAAAGATTTACAATCTATCGAGTATGAAAAATGATAGCTTTGTTGATAATGGTTTATAGCAAAAACATTATTTTGCTATAATGGAAAGACTGTGCTACCCTGGACCTACAATTTTTTCCCTCTCTGCTTATTTGGCCTACCAACCAAATGGAATTAGGTATTATTATTTTGTATAAGTCAGTGCCTTAATAATAATGTATAAGTCAGTGTCTTAATAATAAAACATTCCTGAAATCTCAGCTTTTCCTGACTCTGCATGTCTCAAAGAAGTGTCATCTCTGTTTCATTCCAAAGGATAAGGCATGAAAAAATGGTTTTAAGTTATTAGATTTCAACTGAATGTTAGAAAAATCTAACAGTAAGAGCAACTCCTCAGAAATGATAAGCTCCCCTTTATTGGACATGTTGAAACTACATAGGATGCTTTAATTTGGATTCCTGCACTACGTAGAGAGCTGACCTTGATGGCTTAAATGGCGTCTTCTAAATACTAAAAAAATGTGTAAACGTTTTATTTTTATAAATAATTATATCCAAAGATTTTCAGCTCCTGGCAGTTAACATTCTAATGTTCATAGCTCTGACCCAGAACTTCAATTTGTCCATAACTTACAATTCCCTGTTAAAATGTGTCCACAAAGATCTAGTCAAAATTAAATACTTTTAAAAGATTATGATTCTACAATTAAGGAACCCTTATATTTTCAAATTGGCATTTTTAACACAAGAGTTCACACAGAGTGAGTATATATTTTCACAAGCAAACTAATATTTTCTAGCCAGATTAATTTGCATCAGCCCAAATTACAATATGTACAAGTTTCAATCATCAAACTATTTTTGCTTGGGAAGTATGTTATGTGGTACAATTTAATAAGCATGCAGCAGCAGAAACCATTTATCCCTCAATACGTTGAGAAAAGATTAGCAGCTTTTTTTGCAGGCCTGTTGTAGAAAAGGAACAAAATGCTGAGGTTATAAATGATCAAGTATGAGCATTACCTTTGATGCAAGAAGATTGGAATCTCACATCTTATTTTATGACACAAAGTAAATTGTTTTTTTAATGTAACCTTATCTTTAATTTCAGTTTAATCACATTTAAGGTTAATGAGAAGAGTAAAGGCAATTCATGCCTACTTTCCAAATAGGATTAAATAAGTATAACATTTCTGAAACATTTCAACTAATCATAAAGCCCAAATTTTAAGAACTTGTATTAAGAACGTATATGTGAGTTATTAGGTTTTCCTTTCTCTCCTGTTGTTGTAGGGAGATGATATTTGTTTGAAAGCAATTACTATATATTGATCTCTTAGGTGCTCTGAAAGCGTTTAGCTGAAGAAAAAAAAGAGAGTGAAAATTTGGGTGTGTCTTATACACTGAATGTATCCCTTCCTTTTTAAAATTAATATTTTAATTGATTTTTTATAATATAAAACAAACACACAACATATAACATATAACATGTCCTCAGTGATCCCTAACCCTTCCCACCCTTCGGCCTCTGCATGTCGTATTTTATACCTGTTCCAGACTGCAGAGATTGCCACAGACCATCAGCCCAAAAATGGAGCTTTTGGAAGTTGCAAAGGCAACCTCTCCCAAATGGAGCTTTCCTCCCAAATGCTAGTCATGGATGCTGGTAGGCAGATCCCCCCCCCCCGCTATTTTCATCCCCAAAAACTAAGGTTTGTCTTATACTCCAGAGCGTTTTATACTCCGAAAAATACGGTACTTCAAAACTATCTTTTTTCAAATGTACAGCCTGGCCCTAGATGCTTCAATCCAAGCATGTTGTCTTTTGGCAAATTCTGCCTACCTCTACCAGAGAAACAACCCCAACATTAAATGAAACAGATAAATATATAATTTCCTAGTTACTAGTTTATGTTTCCAAGTTCAAACTTTTTAGTATCAGCTATTAATATTTTAAATACGTTATCTTATATGGACAAACAACTTACACATTTCACAAGGATAAAAGGTTTAATTGCAGGTGAAGAAAGTACATATTTTGAAAAAGCAGTCAATTCAATATCAGCACTATAACAAGCATTTATCAATGCCTAAATAATGTTAAAACCAAAACCTAAACAATGCACCTCAATTATTTACTAATTTTGGAAAAAATTGCAACATTGCAAAATGATATTGCTGATATTAATAACCATAGATCTGTAAGCCCTAAATAATTCCGAGATAAATGAAGTGTCCATATTAAATATTTACATATATTCTTAAATACTGAAGCTAAGTTTTTGATGGAAGATTTTGAAAGACCAAAACCCCCCAGTAAACTAATACAAAAAATTCAAATCCAAGTCCCTGTGTAGACATAAATAAATATGGAATTCGCAACACTGTAACTTCCTTCAGAGAAAGTACTGTATACCACTAGTTGTATATCATTTCAAACAATTTTGGTGCAATAGATGAAAACCGTGTTATTTGCCTATTCTTTGGACTACCCAGTCCTGCTGGCAGAGGGGACAACGGTTGTTCTGTTTCACCCACAGTGACATGCAGCAATTGTGGAACGAATGATTACACTCTCCCCAGACCACTAAAAGAAAAAGAAAAGCAACTTGAGACTGTAGAAATCATTTATGATAATATGCAATTCAAAGTGTAAACCTGCAGTTAACATTTTACATTTCTAAATTAAAACAAAATAGTGTGCATTGTTAAGAGTGGAACTGTCAAGCAGTACTTTTCATATTCTTGCATATTCTTCAGTAAAGTACAATTAACATATTTCAGCAGTTATTATGAACTGCATAGCTTTCATGGACTTCAGCATTCACCTTTTTTGTTCATTTCTCTATGACTAGAACAAACCATGATTCCATTCTTTTCTTTTTTCATATTCCTGGCTTCTTATAAAATATCAATGGTTTGTTTAAAGAAAATTCTAACTAGTTAAATAATTCATTCTTTGTTTAAACACACCTTAATTAGTAACTCTACATTTTATTTTAAATCATGGTTTTTCTTGATAATAGCCAAGGTGTCAGATATCATTTGGAGAGGATAAAATGGGAGCATCAAAACCTGATGCTTCAATTATTAGAAAAATATGTATGGACAACAGTTACAATCATGACAATATGAGTCTAGGACAATTAGGGTTTCCACTTCTGGGCAAGATTGTAGCATTAGTAAGCAATTTCTCCATTAATACAGGAAATGTGGCGAAAAAGGCAAAAGCATCATGCATCTTTTGGTCTTTCCGCTCTGAGTCTCCGGAGAGGGGCGGCATACAAATCTAATAAATTGTTATTATTATTTCTCACACATTATTTTCTTTTTTACATCTTAGGTATGCATGCAATATTAAATCTTTACGTGTGGCTTCTTTATCAGATCTATTGGATATGTATTGTAGGAACACTCTAGACTTGTTTTCAAACTTCTTAAAATTTACAATGAGTGTCTTTCAAGTTACAATTTACTTTCAAGTAAATTAACAAATCAAGCAGTGACAAGGAATCAATTTAAGTGCATATAAGAACCTAACAGGTATTTTAACTTAAATTTGGATGTTTCATTTTTAAATAATAATTATTATTATTAATAATAATTTATTAGACTTGTATGCCGCCCCTCTCCGAAGATTCGGGGTGCCTCACAACAACAATGGAACAATACAGATACAAATCTAATAATTCAAAACTGTAACTAATTATGTTCTAATTATGATTCATATAAATGATTCTGAAGTTATCTTTCTGTAATCCTCTCCAAATTCTGAAACTTCCTTCATTTATAGAAAATAAGTTATGAAGTCAAATTATTCTCTTTAATTTAAAATAATGATTAACTGTTTCAACAAAACGTTTTAAAAACCAAAAGATATTGGGAAAGAAGAAGCAACTATTTATTTATTTATTGTTTGTTTATATCTATCTATCTATCTATCTATCTATCTATCTATCTATCTATCTATCTATCTATCTATCTATCTATCTATCTATCATCTATAGAGTCTATTTGACTTCTATGTCGCCGAATCCCATGGGGCTCAGGGCAGCTTACAATATAAAAATACAATACAATAGTGAAAAAAGTCAATTTAAATGCTAAAAACAATAACCCATTATAAAACCCACTGAGCCATTAAATTCTAATATAACTAACTTTGTATTGATATATTGTAGATTAACCTAATAATTCTTCTAAGTGTTTTACACAATATATTCAAGAGACATTTTACTAAATAAGATATATTTATTTGAAGTTTTAAACTCTTCCCACTAAGATAAAAGCTTTTAGTGAATAACAATAGAAAGTACCCCAAAACATATACCCCCAAAACATACCAACACAATCCTCTTGTTTGTTTTCAGCTTGACATCTAAGACAGGCATCTAAATGTAAAGAACAGCAAGACCATTATGGTTTAGATGCAATATTAGTAACATTTAGAGTATGCAGACCATATTATGAAGTAACCCAATTTACTCTAACTCATGCCCTTCTATTCACTCAGCTTCAACTCCGCTTTTAAAAAGTAGCATAATTATATATAAACTAGTGTATAAATTATATAATAGCTAGTATATTATAATTTAGTATAATGTTAAAAGCTAGTATAATTTGTATAAATAAAAAATGGATATTTGATCATCCGCATGTCTTTTATGCATAGCATAATTCTCTTTTTAATAGGATGTGCTGTGTTACTAAACATTTATGAATGATCAAGTTAGGGCAGTTAAAGATAATATTAATGTCTTATTAAAGTAACAAAAGCATATGGCCTTCCATTCTTTATAATCCTGTAAGTAAAAATAAAGAGAAATATACTATATGCCTAATAATATTTAATTTTATACAAATTCTCAATATACATGAAGTGATACTTGTTATTAACATGCATTAAATATATTGGAGCAATACACACACCCATGGTACACACAAATATATGCAAGGAAACCATACATTTTGAATTACCTAGATTCTTCCTAAAGACAAAAACTATTGACTTTTGATACTGGAGTATTGATTTACAGCAAGTCTTCTCTAAATTTTATTAAAGGGCATACATTTTGTCAGCTGCAGTAACTTCCAGTATACAAAATAGTGTGGTTTTTAGTAAGACTTGGACACAGCTTTTCTCCTACAATGAAACTGAACAATCTCAATCAGGTATATTATTTGAATATTTTTTTTACATTACTGAAAGATCAGCATGCTGGTGAAAACAAATAACTATTGCATAGTATTGACAAAAAGCTAGCTGTTTGAATTACTCGGTACTGTACACACAACACCCCTAACAATATTTACCGGTAATAGATTTGCAATTTATTGAATTAATCAATTTTTTGCACAGTGTGAAAGTCCAAGCCATAAGACAATTATACAAATTGGATCCTCACAGCATAGTTTGAGGTGTGGTGCAAACCTAGCTATGTGCTCAAATCATATTACTACCATTTCCTTATAGTTTTATGGGAATAGAAAATTTACACATCCACATGAGGAATACAGTACTGTAGACAAGCATGAAAAATACATGCAGCAAATCAGATCCAGTTTGGTCTACATAGATTCATAGCATTGCAGCTATGAATTCTACAATTTCATCTGCTGTGTGTTTAAAAAATGTATTTTGATGCCTATCATCATTTTTACATACCACCTTAATCACAGCATTCACTTGCTCATTTTATATGCAGATTTATTGTGGATGATACGCTATTGAACACCTCTAAAAGCGTTTTGTTACATGAATTGTTACCTGCATAAGTGCACCAGGGTGCCTTCTGTCCCCTGTCCTAATGTTTCTTTTATTAGTATCATGTATATAAATATTATTATATTTTTGTATACCACCAATAGGTACTTGATAAAACAAACAAAAAATAAAATAAAAAATGAATTAAATTACACAAACTGTGGGCTTCCTGAAAACGCCTCTATTAGGGGCTTACTAAACATCCAGCTAAATAGAATACCTGTGAAGGATATCTCAATCTTCTGCTATGTTGGATACGGAATAACACTTCCCACCCCGAACTATCTAATTTTATACCTCCCAAAAATGATTTTAAGAAGGCATAACGGTCGCCCACGTAGCTTTACTCCCACTGAATCGAGGAGAACGGGGAAACATCGAGGGAGTACAGCCTAAAGAAGTGCTCCTAAAGAAGGCAATCGACAACTCCCAAGCGGCGCCCGAAGGCCTTCTGGGACGGAAATATGGGCCGCGCCGGGCCAAGACCACCTCCTCCGCCTCCCCCCTCCCGGTAGTCTTCCCTGGGTTTGGAGTCGACGAAAAAGCGGCCCTTCGCATTGGGGAAGACTACCAGGGGGGAGGCGGAGGAGGTGGTCTTGGCCCGGCGCGGCCCATATATCCGCCTCAGGAAAACGAGCGGCACGAGGAGGTAAGCGGAGACCAGGCCTTCCTTTCCGACCGGAGCCTGCCTGCCGCCAACTCCCGCTTACCCATAACCTGCACCCGACAGATGGCGCAGGTGTCGCACTCGACGTCCCAGCTCCACATGGCTACGGCGTTCCACTTCTTCAGCGAGAACATTTTGTCGGCGCCGCCGCCAGCTTTGGCGCCGGAAGAACCCGAGTGAGGAGTAGAAACGCCGGGCTCGTCTCCGTCCTCCACGTCGGCCATGGCTGTGGGCGGGAGGAGGCGGTGGCGGAGGCGGCTTGGCTGCCCCGCCCGGTTCCTCCGGCGCAGCTCCGCCTCTCCCCACCGCCCCCTCAGCGGCATCCCGAAGAGACCCAGACAACCGGGCGTGAGACGTGGAGCCCGGCAACAGGACAGTCATTTGCCTTAAAAAGGCAAGGGTTGAAAGGCGCCTTAAATGTGGCTGCGTGGGGTCTGGATGAGATTACGTTAGCGTTCCTAAACTATTGCTATTATTATATTATTAATTAGATTTGTATGCCTCCCTTCTCCGAAAACTATAATGATACCGATGTGAATTTGCGGGACTGTTCCAAGGCATTCCGTCCCGGCCTATTGTCTCTCCTATAGTTCTCTATGACGTATCTCTCTCCTATTCCTATATCTTTTCTTCTGTTTTTTCATTGATATATCTTATACCTATATCTTTTCTCCCACTCTATCATTGGTATATTTTACTACGAGCATATCCTCTGTAACCATTATGTTTCGGACAAAATAAATAAATAAAAATAAATATATAGGGGTATTAACCCTTCACGTGATGTTGATTCTCTCTTTCTGTCAATGCAGCCTAGAACTGTGTTGGCGTTTTTGGTATTTGGTGCACAGTTGGCTCATTTTTAAATGGTTGTCCACTAGGATTCCAAGATCCCTCTCACAGTTATTACTGTTGAGCAAAGTACCACATATACCAGTGATGGCGAACCTTTTTTTCCCTGAGATGCCGAAAGTGTGTGTGTGTGCTATCGTGCATGCGCAAGTGCCAACACCTATAATTCAGTGCCTCGGGATGGCAAAAATGGCCTCCTCTGCCCCCCAGGCCCTCTGGAAGTCTAAAACAACCTATTTCCCAACTTTTGGTGGGCCTGATAGGTCCATTTTTAATGCGCCCCAGGCTTCAGAGCCAAAAATGCTCTCCCCCTATCTCCCAGAGACTGTGGAAGCTGAAAATGCCTCCCCAGAGCCAAAAATCAACTGGCCGACACACACATGCACATTGGAGCTGACCTGGGGCAATGGCTCATGTGCCAGTAGATATACGGTAGATCTGCGTGCCACCTGTGGCACCCGTGCCATAGGTTCGCCATCACTGACATATACGGTACCTGTGCATTTTATTTTTATTTCCTAAATGTAAAACCTTACTTTTTTCACCATTGGATTTCATAGCACCCAATGTTCAAGTGTGTCAAGCTCCTGTAGCTTGAGCCTATCTTCTGGAGAGTTAGCTATTCCTGCCAGTTTTATGTCATCCGCAAATATGATGTGTTCCCCATCTATCCCTTTGTCCAAGTCATTGATGAAGATGTTGAAAGTACTGGGTTTAAAACAGCGCCTTGGGGTACTCTACTGCATACTTTCCTTCATGTAGATGCAGTTCCATTGAGCATTACAGTACATCTTCTCTGTGGGGGCCCTGGCCCTCGAATCAGCTCCCCCTGGAGATCCACACTGCCCCCATCCTCCTTGCCTTATTTGGTAACTAGATCCTAACCTCTAGCCAACAAATGTGCAGTATGTTTGTGGTTTGAACTTGAATGAATGATTTTTAATGTTTTAGCCTTGTTAGAAAGGTTTTAAAGTAGTTATTTATATTAATTGGATTTAGATGTGTTATTGCATAGTTTTTTATTGATGTTGTGAGCCGCCACGAGTCCACGGAAAGGGGTGTCATACAAGTCCAATAAATAAATAATAAATATGTTGAGTGCACTGTTAACCTTATTAATTTTAGATTGCTGGGGACAGAAATGTTCTGCATTAATTAAATCTCTGTCCCCACTGTCAGTTTAAATGTTTATTCAAGAAACCTGTAAATTTAATAAAGTAGCTCAGTCCCTTTCTTTGATGGATGCAAACCATCTCTTTTGTAGTTTTTCATTGGACCAGCTGCAGATATCATGACTAATGAAACCAAAGCCTTCCCTTTTACACCACTCCTTTAGCCACACATTAAACTCTGCTACACATTGGCCTTTCCTTTTTTCCCCTTATATACAGATAAAATCTCTGAAAAGATTAGCCTACAACCTATACTACTACTAAGTTCATACCCCAAGCTCTGGAAGTCATTCTGCACAGAAAGTACATCTTTTGGGGGCAGATCATTTGTGCCAAGATGTATAACAGCATCAACATCACAGTCCTTACTGGCATTCCTCAGAGAGGGGCAGCATAGAAATCCAATAAATAAAATAAATAAATTCTTGACTATCTTAAGAATACGCCCCTTGTCTCTGCTGGCAATAGCACCTGGCATATATCTGACCTCTTTCAAAATCTCAATATTCTTTCCTAAATTTACATCCCTTTCAATTGAATCACCAACCAGAAGGTGGATTTTCTTTTTGCTGTTCTTCTCTTGGACCACGTTCCCCTGGTTTTTTGAGTTATCATTATCACAAGTATCTTGACCTGTCACTTTAGTGACCCTATTAAAGTCAGCATATGTTATGCTGGGAAACAGCGTAATATTATACACTGCTATACAAAACTAGAGTTGAAATGTATGCATTAGTTGCCATGGCTATCATACAGATAAGAACAGAGCTCCCCTACGAGACACAAAGATTCAAAATTTACAAAAATTTATTTCATATATTTTAATTCTTAAATGATTATTAATGAATTGTTGAACATTTAATGGATTTAGCATTGAATCCTAGTGTTCTCCAATAGGTGGGATTTTACTTGAAATCTAAAGTGTAGCAGATTATAATGCGCACGGTAAGTAAATCTATATTTCTAATGTAATTTTTAAAATGCAAATATAATTTACTTGAGTGAATAATTAATTTCAAATATGAGGTAAACTGAGCAATTGATTTGCTTTCTTTTCTTATCCAAGGCTATTTGTATACTAAGCTATAAGCCATAGAAAATCTCACAGGACCATCTTAAACCAACTTAATCTTATCCTCCTTAGACGTATGACTCTTGGCTGAAAATAGTTGCCTGTTCAGGTTACTTTGTTATATCTGGACAAATCAAACCATTGTTTATGATTTCGGTATGCTTCTACAAATCGCAGCTAAATTAACCATACTTACCTGTTAAAATATAATGAAAACAATGTAGTTTTTCATTATATAACTCAAGAAATGGATTCTTTCTATCTTTTAATGGTCATGTTGGAGGAAAGAAAGATGTTTATGGACTATTTGTTACTGTTGATTTTCTTAACAATCTAGCTTTACACCATCATGTTAGAAGAGTAATACCTCATTAAAAAACTTTGGTCCAGCTGGAAGCACCTAGTAAGAGCCCCTTTCCAGGGTTACAGGAGAAGATGGTTAACGGTTTTGAAGGAGGAAGAGGACTCTAAACCTCAATGACAGATAAAGTGGCAAAACCATCTTCTTGGAGAAGGGAAACTCTGATTCCAAACATCCACTGCCTTGTGGCTATATCCATTATTGGAAAAGGCTTCAGGAGTAAACCTTGAGGCAAAGTCCAGAGTCGGAGTCCCTGAAGCAGTTCATGACTGTGTACAGCCACGTTCTGATAACTCCTGCAACGCAGCTGGAACCAATTGTATCGGCTGTGCTGTTCCACTGGATTATTTCAGTGACGTGGAAAGAGAGTATCTGCTGCTTGGGTACCAGTCTATCCCCTATACCAGTGTTTCCCAACCAGTGTGCCGCGGCACACTAGTGTGCCGCAAGACATGGTCAGGTGTGCCGCGAAAAAGGAAGCTCAGCTTCTGGTTTCGCAACTTTTTCCTGAGAGTGTGAAGAGCAAAAAGTTGTGAGACCGGAAGCTGAGCTTCTTTCTTTGCGTCTTCCAAGTTTTCCGGCAGCTGCAGCGCCCCGCCTGGCTGGAGCTTCCCTGGCGGCGGCAACAGATGAGCTTTGGGGCCCGGCGGGAGGGTGGTGGCAGTGAGAGGGCGGCGGCAGCAGCGGCACCGGGCAGTAGCCGCTGGACGGCGGCAGGGTGGACTGCTGCGAGCCAGAACTCCAGGACAGAGGCACCGACGGCGGCGGCTGGACATGTTGCTGTACGCCGTACATGCTGGCATTGCGTGGCTGGCACTTGCCTGCTGGCTGGGCCGGGACGGAGGCTCCAGCCCCACGCCCATGCCCAGCGCAACACCAGCATGTACGCCGTCTAGCAACACGTCCAGCCGCTGCTGCCGTCGGTGCCTCCATTCCGGAGCTCCGCCTCACAGCTGACCACCCTGCCGCCGCCCCACCGCTACTGCCCAATGCCGCTGCTGCGCCGTGGTGTACGAGAAAGAGAGAGAAAGAGATAGCGAGAGAGGGAGAGAGAGGGGGGAGAGAGAGAGAAAGCAAAAAAGAGAGAGAAAGAGAGGGGGGAGAGAAAGACAACAAGAGAGAGAGAGAGAAAGCAAGAGAGAGAGGGGGAAAGGAGGGTACGGGAAAGACATAGAGGGAGGTAAGGAAGGAGAGAGAAAGAGAGCAAAAAAGAGGAAGGAAGGGAGAAACAAAGAGGGATGGAGAGAGAGAGGGAAAGAAAAAGGAAGAGAGAGAAAGAGGAAGAGAGAGAGAAATAGAGCAAAAGGGAGGAAGAGATATTTTTTTTGTCCAAACCCCCCCCCCCCCCCCCCCCGCTCAATCTTCCCCAGGATTTTGTAAATGTGATTAATGTGCCGCGGCTCAAAAAAGGTTGGGAAACACTGCCCTATACTAACCTACCCAGGCCTCAAGCTTTGGAGAAGACATTCCAGCTTTGCGTATAGCACTGAAACGACTTGACAAGCAGCAGTCACTGGTTATAAGTCTTTGCTTGATTGGGATAGAGCGTGATGCCAGGGACCACTTTCGACGGTGGGATTGGTTAATATGCCTCATTGGCATAATAATAAGCAGTCTGATAACTTTGCACTCTGCAATAATCATAACGAAACTTTAGCCCTAAAGTTGAACACTTGGAATGTTCGGACAATGATTCCCAGTTTCTCTGACAATCTATAAGAAATAGATGACATAAGCAAGACTGCTGTTATCGATATGAAGCTGAGCAGACTGCAAATGGACATTGTTGCCCTTCACGAGACAAGGCTCTTGGACTCAGGATCTGTTAAGGAGAGAAACTTGTCATTCTTCTGTCAAGGTAAACCATCAAATGAGACTAGGGAATACAGGGTGGGCTTTGTGGTCAAAAACACCCTACTAGGATTCATTACGCCACCTGCCATAGGGACTGAGAGGATTCTGTTTTTACAGCTACACTTGCTAGTAGGACCAATCACTCTTATTAGCGCATATGCAACAACTTTATTATCGTCAGTAGAATCTAAAGATCAATTTTATGATGATCTGGTCACCACTATCGGGAAGGTCCCTGGCAAAGAATCACTGTTTATCCTTGGAGATTTTAATGTCAGAGTCGAAGCCAATTATAGTTCTTGTCAATTATTATTTGTACGAAATCATATCTATTTAAAAGTAAACATTTCAATGAGTGGAATCCCAAATTATCTTATTTTGCCTATTCCATTTAAATTGCATAAAGGTATGTTTTGGCAAATCACTTTATCATTTAACAGTTTAGTGAATATACTTATGCAATTTGACTTTGATTTGATTTTAAATATCTTTGCACAAAGAAATTTCATTTACATTTCATTTACATTTTATATAGTTAAGAATGAACTACTAAAATAAAGTACAATAAACAAATTTCAAATAGTTCTACTATACTTTAATACTTTAAGAAAATAAACTTTAAATAAAACAATATATACATATCATCATTAATATTCAATACACCATCATTAAAATATAGTTAAATTTACATTGCCAACCAAAGCTAAGTAGTGAACAGATACTACTTAGGATTACTTCAAATAGAAACTCCTTTCAATTATTCTCACCTATTTGTACAAAATGTAACGTAGGACTTTCTACTGCATAGGAAATATACAACTGACAAAATGAATTGCACGGGCAGATCTGAAATTATCTCTAGCACTTGGTATGTTTCCATCAACACTGATGTGGTATATTGAAATTTAAACTACCGTAATTCAGTGTTGCTGCTGTGTTGATTTTCACTGCCTCAAAATTTTATTGGCACAATATGGTACCATCTGTTTTGAAAGTGCTTTTATTCCTGTAAAAATTATAAATCTAGTTTGTCAGATGAACATAATTGTCAAATGGAAATAATTATTGAATGCAATTTAATATTTATAAAAGAGCAATGTAAAACCCATAATTAAAATACGAAAGAAGATTTTAAGGACACTATGCTTCAGATGCTACTGCTGTGCACCCATACCTGAGAGAACAGAAAGCCAAGGAAGTCCTTTAATTAAAAAAGGGTATTGTCCAGAAATAAGGATAGCATATGACATTATTTGCTTAGTAACCTAACAAATTTTCAATCAGGAATTCTGATTTTAAAAAAGGAAAAATAATTGTATGAAACGTGTGCTAGATTCTGTGAATAGTGGGCAACCCATAGTGGGCAACCCATTCAGATATAAAATAATCATTTCATTTAGCACTATATTAAAACCATGTTGAAAATTCTGATGTTTCCCTTCATGTTGCAATTCAATTTAAAATAATTTGTTTTCAAATTTTATTTCAAAGGAGAGTACTGGTGAAATTCACTTGGGCAAAGAGTGTTGTTTTAGTCATGATGGTCCCAGGGTATCAGTCTTTCAGTGTATAAGGATGTCTCCAGCATTTTGCAGCTTACTAAGGGATTGGAATCTATAGACAATCAGGGAGGATTAATTGTAATGCTGAAATGTAAAATAGAAAACACCTCTGGCCCACTATAATCTGAAAGCTAGAGAAAAAAAAGGCCAGGAAAATAAACACAAAATGAATCCTCAAGTTTGAAGACATGAGATCATTTGAAAGGGTAAAGTATTAACAATAAGGCTGATTCTGCACAGTTAATATAAGAACCCACCCACACAAGCATGAAGCCTGCACAAAGCCAAAAATAAATCATGATTTTGGTAGGATAAAACTATTTTCCATGACAATTATTTATAATCTGACTTCTAAGATAAATATTTTACAAGGCAGTTTGCAATCAATTATCAAAAATCATAAGTAAAAAAGGAAATAACAAATTGTAAAAAAAAATTCTGGTATCCTTCCTAAGGGCAGTTGGTTGATGGAACTAGAACTTTGGTAGGTGATAGAGCATAGTTCAGTCAGAGGGTATCTTGAGAGTATCTTCATAGTCCTTTCTCTTCATCTCTGTCTCTCTAGAAATCCTCCCCAATGACTGCCCTCAACAATTACAGTACTTCATAAAGCTGATAACATAGTTCTAGTTCCTTTAAAGATAACTATTATAAATGTACTATCTTTTAACACTATTTGCAGAATGAAATCCTCAATACTAGATTTCATGCTTTCTGAAACGGTATTGGTATATTCCCTGCAAGTCCTATTATATATAAAAAGGGAATAACTCTGATTTGGAAGCAAAAGGTTTAAGTGGAATGAATACCAATAAGAGTAAGAATTGAGTAACATCTTACTAAAATACCACAAATAATATTAAAACAGAATGAATGACACAGTGATGATCAAAGTAATGCTGTAATTCAGCATATAAGCAAATATGTCAAATATTTGTAAGTATAGATTGATTTCCTAAAAGTCTCAAGATGATAATACAGTACTATTCAGTCATATATATTGATGTCACATGGTGATTTTTCACACATCTCTACAGGACTGAGGAAATATATGAACATTTTTAGATAAATACTTCATGGGGAAAGTCAGCTTAGCCTCATCCATACACCAAAAACCAATAGCACATTAGCTATTTGAGGTGGAAAACATTTAGCAGCTGGCTGGTACAGAAATGTCTAATTAAAAAATCCCGCCAAACAGATACAAAAAATGCAATTCCAACGATTGTAAAATATTTCCGTTTATTTTCAAAAGCTAGATTTTTCAGAACAAAATAAAGCTTTCATTTTTATTGTATAAATATTTCAATATAGCAATCTTAAGTTGGTATTATAGGAATAATTCAGGGTGGAGGAATTCACATTTATTTAACCCTATTGATTTGGTATAATCTAGGAAGGAAATAATGTTTTTCTGTCAAATGCTGTAAATAGGTATAAAATAGTTCTTGGATTGAAAGTTATAAATCTAGAATATTTTCAGTTGACTCATGGCTGTTTCCTATTTGACAGTCTAGGAAAAGGGAAGTCTGGTGAGTCGTGGAGAATTTCTGAGGATGAATCTCTGAACTTTCCTTCCACAGATGATAAGATTCAGAAAATGTAATAGTTCGTCAAGGATCCACTTTTTTTCTTTAAAATCAAAGATGATTTATCTCCATGCTTTATGTATAAAATTGATGTTTTCATTTTTTTTCCTTATATCAATAATTTCCAATTTCAAAATGTATTACAGTTTATGGATGAATATGTAGGCATAGGAATGAAAGCATATTTTAATGCTCATAATTTTAAGGAAAAGAATCAGTCAAACACTGATTTGATCCTGGACAGATGGGGTTTATGGAAGATAAAAAGCTGTTGTGTATTTTCTGTGTGTGAAATACAATAATATATTGTAAAGTGTATTTGAAATTTAGTTTTATTGTTGGGTATACCCGATAACTTTTTAAATGTAAATAGTTGGCAGGTCAAATTAGTTGGACAAATAGAGATGTAGACAATTATAAATGGTAGACCTATTTTGCAAGGGGGGGAATTATTATTGTTGAAATATATTTAGCAATAATAAACTAGGATGACCATATACCGGTATGTGCATGGTTTTTTTTAAATGCACTTTTTTGTCATTTAGTTGCTTTGCTATTGTTTCCTTTTTGCTGTGGAATTTTTGTATTTTAATTTTGGAAATATAATTTATTAAGGAATGGAAGAATATTATTCTGATATTTTGTATAAAAAGCTTCAATGTAGGTGATTATACAGATACAATTTCTGTTATGGGTCCTCTACATCACACTTGCATTTTGCTTTGCATTTACCAGTTATAATTTGTGGTAATGATTGTGTAATACAGCCTGTGTCATTCATTCTGTCTAAATTATTACACTTTTCCTTACATTTTACCTGAAATGCACAATCGGCATTTATAGATTTATATATCCAGTGAGCTTGTTTGTTTTAATAAGCATTTGTATCTATGTCTCAAATAAAAATATCAAAACATTTAGTGACAAGGCATGGATACCAGCTATTGGGGAAAAGAAGTTCTATTTAGATGTTAGTTCAGTCTTAGGATCAGACTATTTACTTTAATGGCAAGCTCTCTTATTTTGCTAGCATATCATTACGTATTTAAGCCAATTATTTTTATATTTCTATTATACAATGAAAGCGGTCCTAATGAGTGGTGGCAAATAATAGTAAACCAGAAGTCTTAAAAGGATACTAATAAACAGATAATCATGAATGTTAACTTCAGTGGAAATACACTGATTTTTATAGTGCTTAATAAATTGCTCCCAAGGTGAGTATTCTGTAGTACCATTCAATAAAGAAAAGGTAAAGTCTCTTGAGTTAAGCTTGAATTCTGATAACTTCATATAATACTGATTTTAAAAACTTAGCCTTTTCTTCTCCCAATATTAGTTTGTTCAGATTTATTACATACCAGTCTTTTTTATCAGTTTACACGTACAAATACAACAAGGCAAGTTTAAGAGTTTCTAAAAGTAAAGTTTAGTTTAAAACTTTACTTGGCAAGTAAAAAATATTCTAGATATAAAATTTCATAAAAGTATGGATTTAAGCCATAGTAGTGATCATTCAACTGATCTTAATGATTAGATACTATAAAGTATCTAGAATTATAATCTGGGGGTAACCAGATATGTAAAGTGCTTGGAGTGACTTTCAAAAAGAGCTTGTTACAATTGGGTATGGCAATGTCCACTGTATACCATCTACCTTTAGGCATTTTAAAAAAAGTATTACTAATGATATGCCACATGGTATTTAGCTACAGTATTATCTGAACAGCATATATTCTTCTCCTTACGACCCCAATCACTAAAAATACTAATGCGTTATTTCAAAAAGAAAAACACAATTGTTTCACTATTCACTCCAATTGTAAACAAGACATATAGATTCCCTGACTTGTCCTGCTTCAGCGACACTTCTTAAATAGCATAACTTTGCTAATTGTCAATGCACATTTTGAAAAAGTACCATCATATTGTTATTTAAAAAAACATTTATACTGTAGGTTAAGAAAGGAAGTTTTAAAAGTGACTGTGCGCTGATTGTAAAGCTTCAATTTTTTTTGCCACCTGTCAGAATATCTTTGTCCAGAAAATAGTGATAGTCAGAGAAGCTGATGATTATCCTGGCAGATAAAATTCCAACTGAAGGTGGTAGTTGTTTTCTTCCATAGAAAGCTTATTTCTTTAGAAGATCTTCCCAGCTTTAGATAATTTGTTTACTTACATTTTTGTATGTTAAGTTCTTCAAACAATATGGATAGGTTTTCTCTTATCCCTGCAGAAATCTGATCCCACATTGTTTTTTCCACTGTTAAATATTAAATAAGCTTGTGAATGCAGCTAATTTGCAGGAAATGTTTGTTCTTAAATTCCCTGAATTATCACAAAAGCAGTTTCTTATTAAAGAGTGAAAATTATTCCAATTCCTTTCTTCCAGAGTCCATCTCTATCAAAGTGCCTTTGGTTAGGAAATTTTTCCAACAATTGGGTTTTCTCTACAAAAAGGGAAAAAAAGAACCTTATCTAACTATTTGTTAGAAACAGCAAGTTTAAAAATATTTTACCTACAATTAGTGCTGTGTTGTCTGACAACAATAAAATTTCAATTTTACTGATCCCCACTGAGCATATTTAAATCTACTTGGCTATCTCCCATGAATAAAAGAAAACTTCTGCATTCTATAGTGCACACTTTGGATGCGGGATCTAAATTTAATTCAGTACCACCTTAATTTTACAAAATCTGAGGCAGTTTATACAATTTGTATAATGACATCCCTATGGAAAGGAGAAAAATAGGGCAAATAATGTATTTTCATATTTAACAGTTGGAAATATTGAACACTTCCTCTACCAATTAGTCGATTAAATCAAGGTTTTACTGTATTAAGATTTGCAAAAAGAAGGTTGTGATCTTAACTGCCCATCTCAACTGCCCTGAGAGATAATTCCAAGTTCTAAACACATTGTATTCCCAAAACTAGTCATATCCAATTAAAATTAGTTGGGTATTGGTAAGGATTGCATTTAGTTGTGATATATACTCATTTTATTGCTGCAAATTTGTTATTATGCTTCAGAATTTACTTTCTTCCCAAATTACATCTTCTAGTATATTGTAAAAGGCAGGACAAAATCCACTTGCTTGATTTCTAATCACTTGCTCCCAAATTTGAATTGATTGCAATGAATCTGTGTTAAAGATATAGTAAATAATGATATGTTAACATTTGGTTGAACTATCTGTTATAACCAAAATCTATTATCATGAGTTGTCTTGAACAATACATAATGCACGAGGTGGGTTCCAGTTTTCTTTAATGGCAGTTCACTCAGGGACACCCCCACACGCTTGCTTTGCGCGTGCATATGCAGTGCTAAAACAAAGCTTCTGTGCATGCCGAGAAGCAAAAAACAAGATGGCAGTGACTATGGCGCAAAGAGAACAGCTCAGGGACATGGTAGGCCTGTGTCACTATTGGTTGTAGAACCGGTCCGAACCAACAGAAATCCATCTCTGATAATGCATTAGATGACTATGGGGTCACAGAATTACATTAACATAAAGTTGCAGTTTGTTAAAGGATAAGCCTATTGTAATGGTAGAATAGCCTACAATACTTACTCACTGCCATATTTAGCACTAGATGATCTTTTTTCTCGATACTTAGCATGATGAATGTCCAATTGTTCTACAATTGATATTATTTGCTGAAGAGTTTGAAAAGTTGCTACTGAATCCTCAATTTTGAAATTAGAATAATCATCTGCCTCTTTCTGTGGTCCTTGGTAGACAGCTATACTTCCACAAGCCTCTAGAAATAAGTATACATTAGAGTATTATGAAGTTTTAAATGTTCAAGAAACAAACTTTTGTTGATTTGGATCTTCAGACAGGTTTTGCCATAAATGTGATTACAGTAATTAAAATAATGAAGAAAGGTATTTTTGGGGGCATAACAGAATATTGTTTCCTATTAATTCACTAATTCATCAGTGTAAATTAAAACAATTTAAATTAGTTGTTATCTGGACTGATAGGTACAAACTTTTCCATGAAAAAATATAAAAGGCTCAAAAGAATCACTATTAATATTCTTTCATAAATCTATAAATTCTATCAAGTCTGACTATCCAGGAGATGGGATGGAGTCTTGGGGAATGCTTACAATACCCTTTTGACTTAGTTGTACTGGAGCCTTTAAATTCACAAATATCACTTCCACTCTTGCTACAGTTGGATGGATAGGCTCAAATTAAAAACTATTTGGATGTAATGGAGATTCGGCTTTAACAGAGATGTCTCCCTTCCCTGTATTATCTTATTAAATGTAGGGTTTGCTTTATTAACACATATATGCAGTAATTGAGATGGACACTGGCAGGATACTTTGAGAATCATATCTTGAATATAGTGCATTCGGAAAGTATCCAGACCTCCTACACTTTTGTCAATTTAGTTACGTTGCACTTTAATTCCTGTTATTGAAATTTATTTTTTCCTCATTAATCTACACTCAGTTCCCCATATTGACAAAATGAAAACAGAAGTTTAGAAATGCTTGTAAATTTATTAAAAAAAATTAAAACCCTGAAATATCACATTGGCATAAGTAGTCAGACCTTTTGCAACAACCAGGGAGAGATTATATTTGATGTTCATTATTAAGTTTTATCCAGCTAAGCTACTGAAATTTAGCTCCGGTGCCTCTTATTTCTTTTGAACGTTGCTGACATGATTCTACACCTTGATCGAAGTCAACCTATAGTAAATTAAATTCATTGGGCATGATTTGGAAAGACACAAACCTCTCTAAGGAAGACATCACAGCTGAAAATGCATACTGTAACAGAGCAAAAACCACGAGGTCAAAGGAACTACTTGCAGAGCTTAGACAGGATTATTGCAAGGCACCAGTCTGGGGAAGGCTCCAGTAAAATTTCTTCTGCACTGATGGTTCATAAGAGTGTGTTATGTCTGGAGGAAAACAGGCACCGCTCATCACCTGCCCAATATCATCCCAATACTGAAGCATGGTGGTGGCAGCATCCTACTGTGGGAGTGTTTTTCAGGATCAGGAATTGGGAGTCAGGGTTGAAGGAAATGACCAAGAGCCTATAGGATGTGACATTGGCTGCAAAAGTCCTGGAAGCAAATTTTGCTGCATTAAGAGTTGCATCTGTAGAGAATTCATCAGTCGCCAGGAGTTTGTTTAGATCTTGGTGGAGCGTGAATCTTCAGGTGACACTCTAGTCAACATTTGTCTATTCCATAAAACCAAATTTCTGTTGAAAAGGGAAGCTGCTGGGGTTGCCCTGATGGACTAGGCCAGTGATTGCGAACCTTATTTTCCTCAGGTGCCAAAAGAGCGTGTGCACATGCACAAGTGCCCACACCCATAATCCAGTGCCTGGGGAGGGCAAAAACAGCTTTCCCCACCCTCCGGAGGCTCTCTGGAAGCCTGTTTTCAAATTCTGGTGGGCCCAGTAGGATCGTGTTTCGCCTTCCCCAGGCTCCAAAGGCTTCCCTGGAGCTGGGGGAGGGTAAAAACACCCTCCGCCATCCCCCAGGAGGCTGCCTAGAAGCCAAAAATGCCCTTCCAGAGCCTCTGTGCAAGCCAAAAATCAACTGGCCAGCACATACATGCAGGTTGGAACTGAGCTAGAGAAACAGCTCGTGTGTCAGCAGATATAGATCCATGTACCACTCGTGGCACCTGTGCCGTAGGTTTGCCATCACTGGACTAGGCTGAAATCAAGTGTGCTTTGTTTTGCGATCCTCCAACTTCAGACCTTCCAAATGGTCAGCAGTGAGAACTGTGGAAGAGACTAGATTGGCCATTGGAATATCAATTGCTCGGAGCTGGAGAAGATCCTCCAGGTCTGACCCTATGTTACAGAATTGCTTGTCATAGTTACTGGGCGCGTTTTGTTAAGCAGGCTGACTCCATTGACATTGAATAATGTCCACAAACATCTTTGGCACTGGAATAGTCTCTTTTTCCAAAACTGATTCAGAAAACTGTTGGTACTATGTACAGACAATTGGGTTGGTAATATATAAACAAGATAACAATGATTGTTGTTACATGTTGCTCCTATAACCAAATGAGTTTGCCAGGTATACAATCAAAACAGAGATGGTTGTTAACTACATTTAAACACTCCTTTTCCCCATGGCTATTAAAACAAGCCTCAGGGCAGTAAGGAGACTTACCTACCCGTTCCCAACAAATATAATTAAAACCTGTAATAATCGAGAGTCCAAGATGTCTGTTGTCCAAAAACTGAGTAGAGAAATATTTCTTGCATCCCTCTAGGCTCAACTGAGTAAAACAACTGGCTCAGTGGGGCAAGGTGGAGGCATGGCTGTATATTTCTTTCTTAGTCCCTGGCAAGCAAACAAGAAGTTAACCCACGCTTGGACTCTCCAAGCAGCACACAGGAGAAACTGACTGGAATGAAGTACCGGGACATCCTCAATGAAAACCTGTTCCACAGTGCACTGGACCTCAGATTGGGCTGAAGGTTCACTTTTCCACATAACAACAATCCTCAGCACATAGCCAAGACAACATAAGAGTGGCTCAAGGACAACTCTGTGAATTTCCTAGAGTAGCCCAGCCAGAGTCCTGTATTGAACCCTATTATTGAACATCTCTGGAGGGATCTGAAAATAGCTGTCCACCAATGGTCGTCATCCAATCTGATTGAGCTTGAGAAGATTTTCAAGGAGGAATGGCAGAAAATTGCCCAATCCAGGCGTACAAGGCTTGTTGCATCATATCCAAAAAGACTCAAGGCTATAATTGCTGCTAAAAATATTCATCAAAGTACTGAGTGGAGGGTCTGAATACTTATGCCAATGTGATAATTCAGGTTTTTTAAACAATAAATTTACAGACATTACAAAAGATCTGTTTTCACTTTGTCATTATGCCTATAGATTAATGAGGGGGGGGGAAGAATTTCATCAACTGTAGAATTAGGTTGCAGCATAACAAAATTGACAAAAGTGAAGGGGGTCTGAATACTTACTCAATGCACTGTAACTGAAAGCAAATAATTCAATTTAAGCCAAGATTTTTTCTTTAATATATAAAAGAAGCAACTGTGTTTATAATATACGGAATGCACACAGAGGCAAGGAAGAAATCTACTATTATCCAACTTTTGCATTCTCCTTTATTTTTGTCTAATGTGATTTTTGTTTTGAGCCAACTTATTATATTTGAAAATTAGCTAGAATTGATATGGGATTACAATAGCTAATACTAGCTATTAATATTTCAAAACTGATTGTTACTTGGACAAATGGATTTTTCATACCTTGCATTTTTTGGAGTTTTGGCATACTGATTGCAAAGACTGAGTAGATTCTCTCTGTTTCTCGATCTCCATCTATTTCTATCTGTATGTCAGCAGGTACACCTCTTCAATTAGAAATACAAACGTTTACAAAATGTCATTTTTAAAGGAGAATCACTAGTTTTACATTAATGCATATACAAATAAAGAAAAAAAACAAGCAATCAGAGGTGCAAAACTTCTAGATCATTTAAATTTACAACTGTATCACGATAGATAGGAATTCTTAATATATGCCCTACCAGAATCCATGAAACAGTCAATTGCAATTTGCAATTTAATTCCTAATATCATGCAATAATCTTGTATACAACATTTGTATTATTTGATGCTAAGACAGTATAAGATTAAGGTTAAAAATAAGAAAAGTATTAAATCCCTCTACTGTATTCTGTAATGGTTTCAGACATAGAAATGCTCACTAAGCAAGAATCAATCAACCATCTTTTTAGTAAAAACAACAACCAGGAATAAGGTTGAAAGATAGGCACATACACATACAACGATCAGATTATTGCTTTGAGTAAGCAACATTATATAAAGCACAGAGAGTAAAAAATATCAAAGCTTGAAATGAGCAATATTGTTAAATCTAACTTATGCCAAATCCATTCAGTATACAGTGGTTCCTTCTACCTAAGAACACCTCTACTTAAGAACTTTTCTAGATAAGAACCAGGTGTTCAAGATTTTTAGCCTCTTCTTAAGAACCATTTTCTACTTAAGAACCCAAGCCTGGAAAAAATCCCCATGAAATTTGAGAGCGGCATGAAGGCCCGGCCAGTTAACCCCTAGGAAGAGATTATTCCAGCTATAAAATAAAGTAGGATATGAATAATCACTATTAGGCTTTAATATTGGTTCATTCCAGAAAACAATAAAATAATATTTTTCTAAAGTATATAAACTGGTAAACTGAATTATGCTCAAATAATGGTTATGCTGTGAATTTATTTTCTGAGTAGGTTTTTAAATATGAGCTTCCTCAAGCCATCAGAGAATGTTCACATCAGACTTCCCAAACTGAAATCAATCCACTAGCTTGTCCATATACAGTGGTACCTCTACTTAAGAATGCCTCTACTTAAGAACTTTTTTAGATAAGAACCGGGTGTTCAAGATTTTTTTTGCCTCTACTCAAGAACCATTTTCTACTTAAGAACCCGAGCCCGGAAAAATTTCCTAGGAAATTTGAGAGCGATACAAAGGCCAGTTTCCTGCCATTCCCCCTGGGTTTCTCTCTCTGGCGCAGTGTATGAGGCAGCCTCGCGCCGGGTGTATGGGAGGCACATGCTCCTCTTCGCGGCCTCAGAGTCCTCCCCTTTTTTTAAAGCCTTAAAGTTTTGGAATTTTTTTAATTCACCTCACTTTCTTCCTTCGGCAGTGACTGTCTTCCTCCTCTTCTTCCTCCTCCTCCCACCCAAATTCCGAGCTTTTATTTCTTTTCTAATGGGTTTGCACACATTATTTTTTCCTATGGGAAAATTGCTTCTATTACAATCTTTTCTACTTAAGAACCTGATCACGAAACAAATTAAGTTCTTAAGTAGAGGTACCACTGTATTTCCCTCCTTGCAAACCCTCCTTGCTTCCACCAATACATATATTATGGATGCCATATACTTTTTCTTACTTTATAGTTATAATAAACTTTTATTTCTTTTTTATAGTAATAGTATAGTATGTAATAGTATGTTTTTGGTGGATTTTATTGTGAAACGCCTTATATCTTAGGAAGCAGTGGTGAAGGCAGGCAGGCAGGCAGAGGATGGAAGGGAGAGAGGGAGGGAGGGCACTGCAATGATATATACTCAGGTTGCAAAGAAAAAAAAGTCATTTCCAAATAGCAACTTAAATACATTCATTCATTTTTATAGGATTAATAATCTATGTTGTTTCATAATAAGAATTGATGACAAGTTGCTATAAATATTAATAATTTTCAAATATAATAATGTTCACTTGCTAATCTCAAGCACGTGTGTAATTCTGACATGAATATCCCCCTTCAGTCATTAGGAAGGCAACCTAAGTTACAGCAATATACTGTAAGCAAAATTATTTCTATTCTAAAAACATGCAGATGTTATTTTTCTTGCAGATGTTACTTACGCAGTACATGGCATACAGCCCACTGTGTTTTCTGATGTGGCTTTACAGCAAAGCCAATTTCCATTCAAAAAAGCAGATGGATGATAAATGTTCAATCGCTTTTGGTTACATCTGCTCACTCTACAGAGAGCTTCTATCCACTCACTAGCCTCCACACAATTATTTGCCTGCACATAGAGTGGTTTCTCAACATGTATTACTTGAAACATCTGAAAAAGAAAAGGCCATTCAAACAATCAACAATTTATTTAGAGGGCGCGGGGGAAGCCTTGACACAATTTTTTAATGCTTATTTGTTTATGTATTATTTTAAAACTTTGAAAACAGAAGACTGGATTCTTATCCAAATGGCTGCTTTGGTGTAACAGATACTGGTTAATGTATTAACTTCCATTTTGTTCAGGAAAGGATGATATTGCGATCCACATTTTTGCTTCTAGGCTGATAGACTGCCCAATTTCATCTATGATTAAGATCAGATTAAGGCAAAGGAAAAGAGAAAGTAGGCGAGCATATAATCTCTCCCTAATTGTTCTAGTACAATAAAGAAGAAATGCAGGAAAGAGAACTCTGCCACAACTTGAATTAATAGGTATGACAAATAGGAGTCAGGCATTGAATTGGTTGACTGATTTTAATATATTGGGATTTTAGCTTGTAGTTTTTAATTAATTAGATTTGTTGTACGCATTGTTTTATATTGTGACTTGTGAGCCGCCCCAAGTCTTTGGAGAAGGGCGGCAAAGAAATCTAATTAATAGTAATAATAATAATAATAATAACAACAACAACAACAATAATTGAGGAATTAGATAATGATCTTTTTAGTACCACACATAATCCTTGTGTTCTTGATTTAATGAAAAATAAATCATCCTACAAATAAAAGCACTATCTTCTAACAAAATATTTATTTATAGTCGTATATTTTTGGAACTCACGAAAGCCCCACTAATATGCACATTTACTAGATTTTTTTGAGGAACTGAGATTGAACAGGTTGACACCTTTAAATAATTTGTAGTGGTCTTCAACATCAAAAGATCATTAAAGGACCATAATTATTGGAACAAACTTCCAGCAGACATGGTAGATAAATCCACAGTAACTGAATTTAAACATGCCTGGGATAAACATATATCCATCCTAAGATAAAATACAGAAAATAGTATAAGGGCAGACTAGATGGACCATGAGGTCTTTTTTCTGCCGTCAGACTTCTATGTTTCTATTATGTATTTTAGGCAGCATTATAATTTTCTTCTGCCATTCTTTTTCTTTTTCTCTAATGGTAGAGTTAGTTATTTGCCACTTTTAAAAACTTTTTAAAGCTTAAAAATTAGATTTTAAATGAAATACACTTCTCATCTTTTCCAGGTTGTTGAAAGACTTTGTCTGGGCACAACATAAAGTGTTGCCATTAGTGCTTCTATTGAGCAAATACTCCAAACTCCCCTTACTGGAATAAGTTTGCTTTTGGGAATCAGGCAAGATAAAAACCATTGGTCACATATTGCTACATTCATAATGAACCAAATTCTATTCTAACCCTAGCATTATCAATACTACTGTAGCCAGGTTCAATGTAGGTTATAATGCATCTTCAAATTCTGTAGTTCTGATTATATTATTACATAGTTTTATATTTTTAACTAGATCATTAAACCTAATAATAATAATATAGGATTTTTTACCCTAAATCAGAGGTATCCAACTGAAGGCCCATGGGCTGGATCCAGCCAATGGGGTGCTTAGATCTGGCCCGTGAGGCTGGCCTGGAAATAGCAAATGACTGGCCCGCAGTGTCTCTGCCAGCCAAAACAGAGCACGGGTTGGCATGTGCAGTGCCCCATCCTCTGTTTTTGGCCTCGTCGGCCTCCTACAACACTCCGCTGGCAGAGTGCTGCAGGAAGCGTCCATCCTGTCTCTCTTTCCCCAGTCGCCGGCCCATGGAGGACAACTACAATGCTCATCTGGCCCTCAAAGAAATTCAGTTTGACAACTCTGCCCTAGATTTTTAAATAGGCTCATAAATATTTATTGGCATTTTAAAAAACAAGAAGCAGGATAAAATACTGGTGCTTTTGAACTTTAGTGTTGGAGAAGACTCCTGAGAATACTATGGACAGCCAAAAAAACAAACCAATATATCACCAAATAAATCAATCCAGACTTTTCATTGAAATCACTAATGACTGGACTCAAATTTTCTTACTTCAGACACATTTATAAAGATCCAGCTCTCTGGAAAAGTCTCCAATATGGAAGGTGAAAAGAGAGGGGCAACCAGCAGATGGGTTCATTTACAGTAGTGATAACTGCACCATTGTGAGACTTGAACGAACAGGTAAGTGATAAATCATCACCTCTAGGAAATGAAAATGATTGGTTGGTTGATTGATCATCTATTGCCAGTAGAAGAAAGTGCTGGGATAATTTATATTTGACCACATGATCAAGACACAATTTCCTTCTGAGTTTTGCCTGCTAAAAAGTCTCATGGAAATATGGTACAGGTAGTCCTCGACTTACAACAGTTCATTTTTAGTGACTGTTCCATGTTACAAAATCACTAAAAAAGGGAATTTATTATCATTTTTCACACTTATCACCGTTGCAGCATCTACATAGCAGCGCGATCAAAGTTCAGACTGTTGGTAACTGAATCATCTTTATGATGGTTGCAGTGTCCCGGGATCCTGTGACTTATTTATTGTATTTTTTGTATTTATATAAATACAATAAATAAATAAAAAAAAATCAGACTGTTGGTAACTGAATCATCTTTATGATGGTTGCAGTGTCCCAGGGTCATGTGATCACCTTTTTCAATCTTCTGGCAAGCAAAGTCAATGGGCAAACCAGATTCACCTAACAACCATGTTACTAATTTAATTGTGATAATTCACTTAACAGCTGTGACAAGAAAGCTTGTAAAATGGTGTAAATTAACTGTTTTCACTTTGCAATTGTAGCTTGAGGCCTCCTTGTCAAAATCAACATACAACTATTTTTTCAGTACATGTAACAAGAGTTTGAACAGAGCTTTGTATCCTGGCATTAAAATTCTCACTTTTATGAGATATTTTAGAATTTTCCATACTTGAGTGTTATTTCAAAAGTTACTTACATTTTTCCTGTTAAATGCACCCTCATCAAGTTTTTCTACTGCAAGAATGTTTTTGACTGGAATAATGAATATAGGTTCTTTATCTGGATTAAGAAAAAAAATAGCAAATCCTTTAATTATAAATAAAACCTTAACTATTTAAGATAACGCAAAAACACAAATCCTGGTGGAACACATTATACAGTATATGATAAAGATAAGGATAGTGGACCATCTGATGTAAACTGAATGTATTCTGCTTGGGAGTGTGTCTGCTGTTAATTATTATGCTTTTATATTACTTCTGTGGTTTTGATAGATTTTAATTTTTCATATACTGTATGATGCCTAGCATCTATTAACTAGACACCTTGCAAATCCCAACAATGAATGAATGAGGTAAAGGAATCCAATATTTCCTTTTTTGCTTCTCAGACTCAAAAGAATATATTTGTCTACAGTATCCTGATTAACTCACATATATAAGTCCAATGGCAAATAGTATTGTAAACTTAATACATTTGGAAAAATTACATAATTAAAAACATAAAAGAGTATTTTTACTTATTTGTTTATATTGAACAAATACAATATTATAATGTACTCTTAACCATTGGAACTGAAGAATATAATCAGTTTATCACCATCAGGTCAAGCTATTTAACTTGAAAGGTTAACATTCAAAAGGAAGTACAATACCTTGTTGCTTATGATAAGAGAGTTCTCTACTTGTAAGGCAGAACCAACGCTTCTTGAAATTCTTTTTTCCAATACGAGTTCTTCCTTGTGCTCTTTTGAACATCTCCCTGTGAAACAAATGCAAGGACATTTTTCACAGGTATTTTCAAATTTTCTAACAGGCTATCCAGATGTATTCATTTATAAATTAGATTAATGGATACAACTTCTGATCTTATTATAAATGGTCAGAACAAAAAAGTACGGAGGACTAATTCTGATTCTGCATAAAAGCATGCTGAACTAAACACTGTGCAGTTTCCTTCATATTTTTTTCCCTTTCTTTTCCTATAGTGCACTCTCTTCCTTCTCGCCCTCTTCTCTTTTTCTCTCCTCTCTCACTGTTTTTGTCTTTCTATTCTTGTTGTATGAAAGTTGACATGTAAAAATTGGGATATGGGGTTCGATTAATATTTTATGCAAGGTTTGTACCACTCACAATGTTTTTTTTAAAACACACACAAATTTTTAAACCCCAAAATTGTCATGGAGCCTAATTTAGGAATACTAATCAAAACTGAATATAGTTTAAAAAAAACAGAGGTATAAAGTAGAATACCATTTCATTGGTACTGTTATTATAATTTACTGCATAAAACAAGAAATGTGTACAAAATATGAAGATATTTTTTGACATAGTCTGCGACTTATGACTCCAATTGAGCCCATTTCTGTTGTTAAATGAAACAGCTGTTAAGTGAATTTTGCCCCATATTATGGCCTTTCTTATCATAATTATTAACTGAATCACTGAAGTTGTTCAGTTAATAACACGAATGTTAAGTGCATCTGGCTTCCCGATCAACGTCACTTGTCAGAAAGTCACAAAAGTGATCACATGGTCCTGGGACTCTACAACTGTCATAAATATGAGTTAGTTGCCAAGCATCTGATTTTGATCATGTCACCATGAGGATGTTGCATTAGCCATAAGTATGAAAAATGATCATGTCATTTTTTCCACTGCCTGTAACTTTGAACAGTCACTATATGAACTGTCGTTAAGTCGAAGACTACCTGTATTTTCATTTATTGTATAAAAGAAAATCTTTGTATAGAAAGATCGATCCCATTTATAAATAACTTCATAGACTTCTAAACTACAGTAAAAGTCAACAAGTTAATGCCTATACCAGTTCCAAATATTGTTCATGAAATTCCTTTAAAAAATGAAAGTGTTTCTGTTAACATCAACTAACACTGATCATATTACCTAGTTTAGGTAATGAAATGTCTACAAGAAAATAATCAAACTCAAAGAGTCCTCATTCCAACACTGACCTAGAAATATTCTCCCTTAAGGCTATAATTTTTGAACTCCTTAATTATTTGTTAATTTTTATTTTCTGGCTTCATACTTCTTGACAGCATAAAACAATGGCAATTCACACTTGAAATGTTTGCCCATGCTTGATTTATAGAGATAGCAAAAGAGTAGGGGAGGGCAATCTTGTTCATAGGAACAAAATATTTTATATTTAGGTCAATAGGAATGCCTACAAAAGCCCAAATTTTAACAAAGCCTTAACATTCAGGGTAACTTCATCAAACACATAAGTAGTTGCGAATGAAAGACTACAAATTCTGCCTGGAACTAATATAAAGTGTCATAAATCTTACATATTTGTTTGATGTATTTTAAAAAAAATCAATTACAGCCTTGCACATTGTACTTTGTATTAAGTTACCCTTCTTTTAGATGCAATGGCTCATTCATGACACTTGGTTCTTTACTTTCCGTGGAAGACACTTCATCTAAAAACTGAATATGAAGAATGTATTAGAATAATAGGACTTATTTTCCCAATTTTACCCAGAATCTTAAAAATTAACAAATATTTGGAACATTAAAATACACTCATTTTTAAGTAAAATGAACATTTTAATAGTTCGAAGTTGTTCTACATTCTTCCTTTGCATTTACTATGTATTTATTTTTAAAACCTTCCTCCCAAGTATTTTACTAAAACAAGTGGAGTTTAAATGTAACACACAGAGAAGCCTGCTGGACAATTTAGATTTAATCTGTGACTCATAGAAAAAAAATATATGATAAAACTTTTTAATTTTGCAAGAAAGCTAGGGAAATATTTTTTTGGAGAAAGATCATTATTATATATAAAGGAAACAATACCTTTTTTACTATTTCAATGTATTCTTCTTCTTGAAACATTTTGAAAAATTCACACATAAATGTCTCCTTGAAGCTTGACTAAAAAGGAAAAATAGATAGAGGTAAATCTTTATAGAAAGATGCCAGTAGACTAAAGTAATTTCTGTGTGATACTTACCAGCTTGTTTTTGGATAAACTTCCCCAGCTTCCCAGTGTCTGAATTGCTTTTGATATAAGAGTTAATGCTCTAGATGTCTGTGCATCCTGTAAGAGGTATTAAAAACAACAACACATTCACTATTTTACAAGTGATAGTTCAAGTGGGTTGTATGCATGTTGTCTTTGACTGGCAACAATTCAGTGATGTACAAAGTTACAATGGCACTCAAAAAAGTGACTTATGACCGTTTTTCACACTTACAAAGTTGCAGCATCCCTAGTCATTTGGCCAAAATTCAGATGCTTAGCAATTGGCATGTATTTATGACAAAGTTGCAGTGTCCCAGGGTCATGTGATCATTTTTGCAATTTTTGCAAAGGTAAGACAAAAGGGAGCCAGATTCACTTAACAACCATGTTATTAACTTAACTGCAGTGACTCACTTAATAACTGTGGCACAGTTATAAAATGGGGCAAAACTCACTCAACTTTCTTAGCAACAGAAATCTGGAGCTCCATTGTGGTTGTCGGTCAAAAACTACCTGTAATATGACCGCCAAATATACTGTATCTGGTAACAAAGTATTTCAGGTACAACTGTAATTGAGCCCAAACTAAGTGGATCATCATATGACCAAACCGATTTTATGAAATTTTAGTGATAGTCATTAAAGTGAATCACTATGGTGTTAAATGAACACCATAGTGCAGTGATGGTGAATCTATGTCACAGGTGCCACAAGTGGCACACAAAGCCATATCTGCTGGCAAGTGAGCTGTTGCCTTAGCTCAGCTCCAACATGCATGTGTGCGCCAGCCCCATTGATTTCTGGCTCACACAGAGGTTCTTGGAGGGCGTTTTTTGGCTTCCTGAGAGCCTCCAGGGTGGGGGAGAGTGTGTTTACTCTCCCCTAGCTCCAGGGAAGTCTTTGGAGCCTGGGGAGGGAGAAACACAAGCCTATTGGGCCCACCAGAATTTAGGAAACAGGCCATTTCCGGCCTCCAGGGGGCAGGGGAGGCTGTTTTCACCCTCCCCAGGTATTTAATTATGGGTGTGGGCACTTGCACATGCATGAAAGCGTGTGCCCACGCTCTTTCGGCACCTGAGGGGAAAAGGTTCACCATCACTGCCATAGTGGTTGTTAAGTGAACCCATTGTCCACAATCAATTTTTTTTGCCAGAAACCTCAAGTAAATGCTGGCTTCCAGAAAAGGGAAGGAAAAACAGAGCTGTAAATTACAGTCACATGACCAAAGGATGCTGCAAACAACCATAAACACGGACTGGTTACTGAGCATGCAAAAATGTGACACACTTGTGTGTTCCATTTCAGTGTTGGCCAAGTCAAGGACTAACTGCACAATGAAATAGCAGATACATCAGCATATCAAACATACTTTTTCTGCAACAATACAGGTTTCATGGGTATTCACATAAGCATTCAATATTGAAACAAGAATTATTTTTCTTCAGATATAAAATTGGTCCTAACTGCATATCAGTCAATACAGTTACTTCCAGGGTAATTCTGCCTAAAATAATAAGAAATATTTGTTTATGTGATTTGGAAAGTTCCTCTATCTTTTGGAGAAGTTTTTCAGGTGAGAAGAAAGAATATAGAAATAGCTTTTACTACACCATTAATTAGTGAGCAAAGAAAGCTTTAGTTCTACAGATTTAAATTAATCCTTTAGTAATGATAACCTAATACGTTTCAATTTTACTTTAATGAAGAATGAGACCTAAGACTGAACAAGTGAAAATGAATTGATAGATAGGATCCAAAAAGAAAGAAAGAAGTGCAATATAGTGGTTAAAAGTTGAAGTGGCACTGGCAAGCTATAGGTCCATTCTGACACATGGAAACTCACTAGGTGATTTTGGGCCATGCGCTAACTCTAAACCCAATGGTGGTGAATGTGGGAGAAACAATGATAGAAGAGAATACTGTATGCAATATTTTGAGCTGCTGAGTAAAAGGAGGAATAAAGTGGATATGAGAAGTAGGGTGTAGCTAAGAGAACACTGACCCAAAAATGTGGAAGAAAAATTGTGCAAATTCTACATGGCATCTTCAGTGCCAAAATAAGCAACAGAAATTATCACAATTTTTGCCAAAGACTTAACTTCTTGGTCTAGTGCAGGGGTAGGCAAAGTGGGCTCTTCTATGACTTGTGGACTTCAACTCCCAGAATTCCTGAGCCAATCATGCTAGCTCGGGAATTCTGGGAGTTGAAGTCCACATGTCATAAAAGAGCCCACTTTGCCTAGCCCTGGTCTAGTGGAAGATTTCTACATAAATGCTATAGAAATTATGCAACTAAAAAAATCATATACCAATAATCCAGGAAGAAAAATAAATAAGACATCTGCGTGCAATATTAATGACTTCATTCTGTCTGCATTTTATTTCCTGTGGAAGCTTTCACAAGAGTTTTGTTTAGAATAATAATATGGCTCATTTATGAACTGTATTGAGGACTTTTTGTAAAGAGACATTATTAAAGGCTTTTGAGCAATGCAGTCAAATTTAAATAAATTAAAAAGGGGTGGGTTTTTTTAAACCAACCAACCAAATTATACCAACTATGATGGAATATGATTGGGGTGTGTTTGTGTGCGAGTCTGGATTAATGTTGACATCTGGCAGCTGCATTAGTCCTTGCAGATCCCTTGGCAAGATTTGGAGGTTTGCCACTGCCTTCTTCTTAGGATTATGAGAATGATTGGCTCAAATTACCCAGCTAGGTTCATGCCTAAATCAGAAGTTATAACTTCCTGGTATCTAGCCTGGTACTTTAATCACTGCACCAGACTAGCTTTTCAGTAGATGTTTTCAAATTTATTAAAGTTATAAACCAGCCTGAATGTATTTTAATTTTTCTTAATTTTAGTGAAAATAGTAAATATACCTACATCAAATGTTAAATCATTAGATTTAATTTGGTTTTAGTCATATAGTTTCTAGTGCCAAATACTTTCAACATATGAAAGTAACCCAGAATGCTTTAATGTTTGATAACTGATAAGTGAGGTTTGTTTAAAGAAAAAGATATTAAGTGGTTTTCAGGCTCCCTCAGCTGCTTGTGCTGCAAGATTATCTCTGAATACATCCTCCTAAGCTCACCAAATGTATGAACATAACATTATCAAAACTTACTGGATGATGATGTCGTAAATGGAAAGTATGAGGCGATACTACAGCTACAGCAAAGAAACGAAGGAACACAAAGCTGCTCACTGCAGAGTACTGTACATGAGGGTCATCTGCAGAGAAAAACCATGAAATGTACAACTTAGCAGAAAATGGGTGAAATAAGATAGGGAAAAACCTTAGTAGGGTGTCAGTAGAAAAAATGGTTACTATTCTTCTGCAAAATTGAGAAGTAGCAAGTAGTATGAAATGAAAGTGAAGTTAGGATGAAAGATTCGTGGCCCTGTGTTATTGGGCACGTATCAGAATTGTTAGTTTATTTGATGTTACCTGCTAGTTATAGTAAACTAAGGATTGTCCCCCTTTCTCTTCTTTGTCACAGGTGTGAATGAAATTGCAGGTTTCCACCTTTGTATTTACTTAACAGTAGACTCTATTGTTATGATTAATCTTAACTATGCAAAGGAAGATATTTCCAAAGATACATTTTAAAATTTGATAAATTTCCATAAATCACAGTTAATTCTGCCTGTTTCTTCTCATTTTAGAAATAAAGATAGAGATGAATTTAGGCACCCAAGGTTGGTGCAAGCAATACTCGCCTATGGAATATATTTTCTATGACTGTTACTTTCTATAGGGAGGAAATGTAAATTATTTTTCAATAGAACAACAGGAAGAGGCAACTTATCAAGAAATTTTAATTTATAAGGTATTCAGCCAGTTCAGGAGAACTGATAGTAGTGACCTGCAGGTGGGCCGCCCATCCGTTATGATGTTCTATTTAGCCACATTTTCAAGTCACGTGTATGCGTGCAAGTCCCATACCTGAGCGAAGCACATGCGCATGGTCACATTTTTGGTGCTGGGTGAACCGGTAAGGAAATTATGTGAACCCCACCTCTGAATTGCTTGCTGTTAACAACAGTATATCAACAGAAGACAGAGAGTGTCTACAACTGGTACATTAATAATATGTACTTCCCTTTTTTTATAATACTATATAATTGATTTTTGGTAACATTCTCATGGATATGGACCTTTTATTGACGCCCCAGATCATACTGTCATTTTGAGACATTGATACACTTACTAGGAAATCTTTCAGCAGCCAAGCGCCTCAAAGAACACAAGACATCACACATTAAAGTTGGGCAACTTATACTTGATTGTACAATTGTACCGAAAACTTTGTCAACATAATAACGAAGATTTTCCTGTGCAGACAAATAATTTCACAAAGTTAATATTTTTTTTATATTTTAAGTATTTACCAAGTTCATTTTATTAATTAGAAAAATCTCTTGAACAAAATTTGGATGCATAGTTACCATCCTAGCATTTAGTGGCAGTTTAAAAAAATAATAAAATGCATACCAATAGTCTAGAAAGGCCATCCAAAAATTATTTTTCTTTCTTTGCCACACACAGTGACTTTATCAATGATGTCATTCTGTCCTTGGTGGTGAATGGGGCATGGTTTTGTGATGCTATCTGGGATTCCTCCTGGTTTGTGACCTTGAAGGAAGTTGAGACATTCTATGCTGTTGTCCGCCAGCTGAATCTGGGAGATTAACAGCTGCTCTTTGTAGGGAGAAAATTCCTTGAAGTCTTGCTAAGTACTGTGGGGTGCTCCCTTCTGAAAAGGCTGGTCCTGGAATCAGGACATTGCCTATGGGTGTTGAGAACTGGAGGTATTGTTTTGCAATAGTTCTAATCCTTCCTCAGTTTTCAGTTCCAGTCAGAAGTGGCAGCAGCTTGACCTGATAACTTGTGATGTGTGAAGTGTCACAGGAGTTGTTCCTTTCTGACTTGCTTTTTAATATTTACATGGAGTCAATAATGAGAACCTCTAAGGGCCCAATTGTATAAGCAATATGCTGATGACACTCATCTTTACATTGGCATCTTGACCTATATGGGAGATGCTACTGATATTCTCTTGGTTCTTGAAGACTACTAAATATCTGAACTGGAGAAAACAGAGTGACGCTGAACCCAAGTAAGATAAGAATTACTGTTTGTACAAGAATCTTCTGTTGACAGCAGCATTCTGCCGCACGAATCCCAGCGACCGGTTAGGTCCCACAGAGTTGGCCTTCTCCGGGTCCTGTCGACTAAACAATGTCATTTGGCGGGACCCAGGAGAAGAGCCTTCTCTGTGGCGGCCCCGACCCTCTGGAACCAGCTCCCCCCAGATATCACAGTTGCCCTCACCCTCTTTGCCTTTCGCAAGCTCCTTAAAACCCACCTCTGTCGTCAGGCATGGGGGAATTGAAATTTTTCCCTTCTCCCTAGGCTTATAGAATTTATACATGGTATGCTTGTTTGTATGATTGGTCTCTTAAATTGGGGTTTTTTTAGATTATTTTTTAATATTAGATTTGTTACATTGTTTTGTTTATTGTTGTTAGCCGCCCCAAGTCTTTGGAGAGGGGCGGCATACAAATCTAATAAATAAATAAATAAATAAATAAATAAATAAATAAATAAATAAATAAATAAATAAGTAAGTAAGTAAGTAAGTAAGTAAGTAAGTAGGTAGGTAGGTAGACATTACTCACAAGAAGGTAGATTTGCAATAGAGGGAAGGGTGTCTAAACCCATAGATCCTTCTAGAACATGATTAGAGACTACGGTCCATCTGTGGCTAGTGTGCCAACTGCAACTTGACCTTGTATGATACCTCATGCCCTCATTTTCATGAGTATGGATTATTGCAGTGAATGTCACACAAGGCTATCCTTGAGTCAGAAGCTGCACTGTTCCAAAATGTGGTGGCCAGCACATACATCAGTTCTTGGTGAGGGACACTAATGGGCTCTGCATTGGCTACTGACAGGTACATTTTAAAGGTAGTGGTGTGGACTATAATGATAAGGTTTGATTTAAATTGTGACAAGTATGTATCAAATATTGTATTTCGTTCTACAGTTGCTTTTAATTATACCCAGTAATTACAGTGAGGCTGACACAATGAAACTAAAGACCAGAAATGCAGTAGGCAAAATCATAAGGGAAAGGAAAGCTGTTCAGATTCTTAATATACTTTGTTACAAAAATTATTGTGGATTTTTACATTTCAGAAAATGCTTGGTTGTTACCGTGTTTCCCCGATAGTAAGACACCCCCGATTGTAAGACGTATCGGGGGTTTCAGGGGGGTCGGCTAATATAAGCCGTACCCCGAAAGTAAGACATATGTCTTACTTTCGGGGAAACACGGGGGTAAGCTTCGGCTCGTTAGAGGGAGCTGTCGGCCGGAGACGGCGGGGCTTGCTGCAGCGAGCGACCTGCTCCTGCCTTCGCTTTCGCCTCGAGAGCCAGTGAAACTTGCCGGCGGAGCCGAGTTAGCCGCAGGGAAAGCACCCAAGTTAGCCGCTTCCACGGGACTTTTGAGGGAAATAACAGTCCCTCCTGGGGGAAGCGCTTCCTTCCCATTGGCGCTCTCTTCAGATCCTCCTCCCCTCGCTCTGGGTGAGCAGTGCGGCGTGGCGGCGGTGATGGAGGAGGAGGAAGAGGAGGAGAACGAGGGCTAAAAAAGAGAAGTGCCAGAAGCTCAAACGCGGCCGGGGGGGCTCGCGGCCCCCCTTCAGAAACAGGAGTCTCTCGTCCACCCCCCGCCCCCCTCCCTCCGATATTTTCGGGCTCACGGCAGCGGGAGAAGCTCGGACCGAGGAGAAGCCCCCGGTTCCCGTGCCCCGTTTGGCCACGCCGAACTGTAAAAATAATACCGTAATAATAATGGAGCGGGGAGCAAAATCCTGGCCGGAGCGTTGCAGCAGCTTCCTTTCGTTCAGCGATGGTCTCGGCCGCAGCTTCGGCGCCTCTGCAAAGATCCTGCACCCGCCGGGGGGGTGAGGTGGGAAAAAAAGCGCCGCAGCGATAGCGCTTGGGGGGAGACGCTTCAAAGCGGGGGGTTGGTGTCAGTCTGGGGAGACCATCGCTGAACGAAAGGAAGCTGCTGCAACGCTCCGGCCAGGATTTTGCTCCCCGCTCCATTATTATTACGGTATTATTTTTACAGTTCGGCATGGCCAAACGGGGCACGGGAACCGGGGGCTTCTCCTCAGTCAGAGCTTCTCCCGCTGCCGTGACTGACTGACATCAACCCCCCGCTTCAAAGCGTCTCCCCCCCAAGCGCTATCGCTGCGGCACTTTTTTTCCCACCTCCCCCCCCCCACCTGGCGGCTGCAGGATCTCTCCTCCTCCAGATCGCGTCGCTGGGAAAAAAGATCCGGGGAAAGTTTCTTGTTCGCTCTTTGCCCGCGAGCGGCTCCGAAGCAGCAGCAGCGCCGGCTTCTCCCGTTCGCCGCCGGTCGCCTCCCCAGTCGCCTCCAATATAAGACATACCCCGAAAGTAAGACGTAGGGAGGCTTTTGGGGGTAAAAAGAAAGTAAGACGCTGTCTTACTTTCGGGAAAACACGGTAGAAGTTCCATATGGAACTTCTAACAACCAAACATTTTCTGAAATGTAAAAATCCACAATAATTTTTGTAACAAAGTATATTAAGAATCTGAACAGCTTTCCTTTCCCTTTTGATTTTGCCTATATATATATTTAAAACCCACACAACATTTTAGCATACCTTGTGCATTTCCACATTATCTCCTTCTTTCAGTTTCAGGGGATCAATTTCACAAGGTTTAGGATTCTCACATATCTAAAACAAGATTAAAATTTACAGCACAATTATATTACCTGTTTACTCAAAACTGGGTTCAGTGAGATTTGTTCTTAAGTTAAAATAATGAAAGTTTTATCAATTATAAAATGCCAATAATACAATAATTATGTTCTCTCTTGGATCAGATATTAAAATGAGGCTGCTAACCTATAACAATGATTCTTCAAGATACAACTGATTTTTACAACACCCAGAAAACCACTCCTTTCCTTCAGTCTCTTGAAAGTGTTGTAGAACAATTTGTGTGGAAAGTTTAACCTATGCAGTAAATGCAAAGTTGATCATTTGACAGGCTACAATTACAGGGGGGGGGGGGGCTGCTCTTTCTTTAACATGCCTCACCCATATTGGTAACTAGGAAACAATAAACTTTCTTGTTAGATAAACAATAAACTTTCTTGCTCCGGCTTGCAGCGAATAATGCTAGATGATATCCAGCAAGAAAATCAGAATACAGTCACAAGAATACAAGCAATCTTTGCTGAATGAGCCTGAACTGTTCTGGGAAGATGAAGCTAGGCACAAAAATGATGCTGTGTTATTTAGCCCCTACAATTGTAGCTACTACAATGAAAAAGGTAATCCTTTTTGTGACAACCAGGATTCAGAGAAATGTGAGCCAAGAACATACGGATTGCTAAGATGCCTTTTTGCTTCAATCTTCACATAACATCAACACAATATGGAGTGAAATTATATTTCCTCCCTGCCAGTACTAAACGTAGCATCTTTTCTATTTCCACTGTGATGTGCACAAACTAATAAGATATAGTAATTTCCAAAAATGTTATATTTGTGCATCATGCTATAACCTAATACCTGATGGTGAATCTAGGGCATGTGACACAGGTGGCACATGGAAATGCTTTGGGGAAGGCCGTTTCACCCTCTGGAGGGTTCAAGGAAGCTTCCCTGAAGCCCCGGAGTGCCAAAAAATGCCCAATGGACAAACTGGAAGTTTGGGAAATGCATTTCCAATTTGCCCCTTGTGCTGTTTTTTGCACTCTGGAGAGTTCAGGAAAGCTTGCTAAAGCCCTGGAGTGCAAAAACCAGCACAACGGGCAAACCGGAAGTGCGTTTTCTGAACTTCCGGTTTGACCGTTGTGGTGTTTTTTGCATTCCGGGGCATTAGAAAGCTTCCCTTAACCCTCGGGAGTTCAGGGAAGCAAAAAACAGTACAACGGGCCACCGTTTTTCATGTCCCAGGCTTCAATGAGGCCTGTGCGCATGCGTGGGGACTGGGGGGGGGGGGGTTGTGCACATGCGCTGGGCAGCACAGGGAGGGGGTGGGGGGAAGGAAGGGATGTGGGCACATGCACATGTTAGCGCACGCACACACATACACTTTTGGCATGCCATCACTGTTCTAGGATGTGTTTCATTGTTATTTTTAAATAGTTTTGAAATCTAATTCCCACTATACCTTGGAGTTCTGACCACAAACAACAGCAGTAAGGACAAACTTTCTTTCTGTTTGCATATTGAAAATTCAATTTCAAATCTACTTCTAGCGAAGCAGATGTATGCTACTGAAAAGAGAAGATGATGTAAAATATTACTCTCTCTCAAGTTTAATTGAGGTTCTTGACCTTTGGTATGCTGTTCACCCAATATATATTAGTATAAGGTAAAAATATTAACAAATGAATTAAACAATTTGCAACCTAATATTTTGCAAAGTGATTGGACCTTTATTAGATTTGTTTTGCAGATTGACATGATAAGAACTGGCATAGTTCATCCACTCCCAAGAAAACAATAAAGACATTTTACACCTGGCAAAAGCTGACAGCAACTGATATCTGTAGTAGTAGCATGAAATTTTAGGCAGTAGGGGGTTTTCCATTATTCCCAATATATAACATTTTAACACATACATTTATCTTACCTCATCTAGAATTGGTTTTAAAGTAATTTTCAAGTAGTGCTTTCCCACTATTTTCATCATCTCATCTATACATCGAGTAGTTAAAGAGTTTCCTCTGAAGATTGTATTTACTTCTCTGTAATATAATTCAAATTAGAAATTTAAGACTATGTTTATTTATTTATTTATTTATTCATTCATTCATTCATTCATTCATTCATTCATTCATTCAAATTTATAGGCCACCCTTCTACAGTGGATTCAGGGTGGCGTACAGAATTAAAAACCAAAATACAATATAAAACCCCACAATACTGAAAAACAATCGTCCATCACTCATCCACTCCACTAACACATTACTGATTTTTTAAAGCCTTTTGAAAGGCTAGGAGGATGGGGGCAGTACAAATCTCCGGGGGGAGTTGGTTCCAGAGAGGCAGGGCTATCAAAGAGAAGGCCCTTCCCCATAGTCCCGTCAGCTGGCATTTTAAAACAATTAATAAAACCAATTATGCTTAGCTGGCCAGGAAGGAGGAAGAAACTTTGGGTTGAATCATACTAATCTTAGTGCAGTGTTTCATTGCAGGGGGCACAGCATAATTGCAAGGATTCCCTCTTTAATAAATAAAAGAAAGGTGGAAGATCCTGTATGTTTTTCTCCAGGATTACAAAATCACAAGATTTCCCCAGAATTTGAAAATAGTGTGTGTCACGTCTCCTATAAATTATCTACAGTGATCCCCCGAGTTTCGCGATCCCGATCATTGCGAAAGGCTATATCGCCATTTTTCCACCCGATGACGTCACTCCCTTCCTTTCTCATCTTTCTTTCTCTCTCTCTTTCTCTATCTTGCTTCTTCCTCTCTCACACTCTCTTCCTCCCTCTCTCATCTCTTTCTTTCCTTCTCTCTCTTTCTCTATCTCTTTCCCTCTTGCTCTCGAGCGGCAAGCGAGCAGCCGGGCGGGCGAACAGGCAAGCGGCAAGCGAGCGGCCGGGCGAGCAGGTGACGGGCAAGCGGTAAGCGATCTTGGGGTTTCCCCTTTGCCTGGGTGGCGGGAAGACCCAGGGAAGGTTCCTTCGGCCGCCCAACAGCTGATCTGCTCCGCCGCGCGGCGGCAGCGAGGAGCCGAAGATGGGGTTTCCCCGTTGCCTGGGCAACGGGGAAACCCCATCTTCGGCTTCTCGCTGCCGCCGCGCTGCGGAGCAGATCAGCTGTTGGGCGGCCGAAGGAACCTTCCCTGGGTCTTCCCCGCCGCCCACACGCAAACTCCACCATCTGCGCATGTGCGGCCATGGAAAAAGGGGCGCACATGCGCAGATGGTGTTTTTACTTCCGCACCACTACATCCCGAAATATCGATTATTGCGAGGGGTCTTGGAACGGAACCCTCGCGATAATCGGGGGATCACTGTATTCCAATTAAGCAACTATTACATATTTATTTCAAACGATTCTAAATCACATAGTCCCAAGAAGCAGAAAATTTGTAATATTTATTGATAAAAATAATTTCATTGAAAATGTGTGTGACAAGTTTACTAATTTGGCTTTGTCACAGACATAGTTATTGGAGAGAATGGAAAGTCAATCACTTACTGGGTTTCTCTCAGTTCTAATTCTGCCACCGCAGTAACAAATTGCACTAATTTATGATGGTGCAGCAATAACCTTACAAGTGGCAAAATACCATCGTATTTTTCACGACACACTTCGGCCAAGATGTAAGCGGCTGATGCAGAAATTGGCTATAAAAAGGGGGGAAATGGGATGAATGTACATAATTCCTCACATTGGAATATGCAGGGAAACGCTAATAAGAGTAACAGTGATTTTTCAGGTAAATCTTAGCATAAGTTAAAAAAATATTTTATAAAATAACAATTTTCTTCCAGTTTCAAGAATTACAGTTATGTTTTTGCCAGCTGGTTAGAAGAAAACCTTCTATATTCTTTGTGCCTTTCATTTGACAGAATTAAAAAATATATATCTCAAAATTACTGTTGTGTGTTCATATTTAAGTTTTTAATATCAGATGGAGCGTCCAACTGCCAAAGAAACTTTCCATAGACACGGAATCAGTTCTCTGTGTGTACAGACTATCCAAAACAGACAGAGCACTTCCAGCAACCAAATAAACTATTCTCAAAATTAATCAGCAAATTAGGCCTGGGGACAAGGTTAAGAGTACAAATTGAAATGGTTTACCTTTCAAAAGTACACCTTACCATTTGAACTCTTACTTCAAAAGAAGTAAAAAAAGATTTAGGAAAATTTGAAAAGGAAGAGTAGATAACAACTTGTCTTTTCAAGAATCTTTATTCACCTTTAAGCCAACCCAAATAGGATCCAAATGTAAATGTAGTCCACTATATTATGGCAGAATCTTTGACTTTATGACAGTATCTTTGACTATAACAGGGAATTAAATCAAATCATTTGCTGGCCATTATACAGAATGTGCTCTCATAATGAGTGTGGCCTCCACAAAACACTAATTTCTTAGAAGGGAAAAGGGTCTGAAGAAAACGTGACACGTTCATTATTGAATTTTGTACTATGTATTTCAAAAGGGATAAAGGGAAGTATAAATAATATAAATATGTTGCAAATTAAAAATGCAACTTAAATAAAGAACTTTCTTTTGAGTAAGTAAAATATTATTCTGTGTCAAATTCAAAAAAATTCATTGTACAAATACAGTGTAAAACCTGGACCAAAAACGTCTGTTATCTGTCACATATGTATTCTACAAGATTTTTGCTACAATAGAAGTTACGTCTAAAAAAGGACGTATTGAATAAAATCTGTACAATATGCATTCATTAAGCTCACTTTTTGTAGAGAACCTTTGCTTGTTTTCTGAATGGCAAACACTTGACAATCATAGCAAATAGCATCTAAAATTCTACCTTTTCATAAAGTATATGAAGTTGTTTTTAAAAGTTAACCATGGCCTATACAATTCTGTATTATACATATTACTTTTTGAATTCTGAGCAGAAATTTAATCTAAAATATCTCCTTTTAAAAGGAGAACTTGTACCACTTCCCAACATATCCAGCACAGAAGGCGTGGGCTAATGGTAGAGAATTAGCTGCTTAAATTGAAAAATGGAAAATACCTCCACTTCTGATGATTTCAGAAGCAAGTCTTGAAGAGACACATAGTACCTAGATGGAAGTACATAATCTTCAGCATAATTTATATTCAGTCTAAGGGATCCATGATCTTCACTTTTAGATTTATTTCCATTATCTTTTGGCTGCAGGAGGTACCTTAAAAAGAAGAAATTATAAGGCTTAAGATATTATCTAAATGACAAGCCGAGCAAATTGTAGTTTTAACCCTGCTGTTCTGTTCGGGTCGTATGTGACCCGAAGCCAAGTTTGAGTCCCTGTAAAAATTTTTTCCCTGCATATCTGAAACTTGAAATTTCATGACTTTTCATCATTTCAGGGGTTCTCTCTATGAGAATTTTTTTTGGGGGGTGGGGGGTTTCTTTCTTGCTGAAAAAAAACACCTCCCTAATGTTATGTTCTCGGGTCTATTTGACCCGGGCTGCAAATTGATCATTTTAGGTACTTATATTTGGTCTTTTTGAAAGCTTTTTTCACCTGGAAACAAGTTTGAACATTTCTGCACACAATGGAATGAAAATTGAACTGAAAAAATTAATCCTTATTGGTTTATTTTGCACATAAATGTGCCCCCCCCCCGTTTTTGTGAAAGTTTTTTCAATTTATGGATAGTTTTGCTTGCAAAATGCATTCTATTTTACTGGAGTTGTTGTGGGATTGGTAGCTTGAACATTTCTGAATATAAGAAAAATATAAAGGAACTGAAAAAAATGATTCTTACTGGTTTTTTAACATCAGAAATAAGCCCCCCCCCCCCCCCCTCGGCTGCTTGCAACCATTTTTACTTTTTATTTTTTTATGCTCCAAATCCGAAATATTCTTTTAAATCTTAGGCATTCATTTACTCAATTTAACAATGCTGATCATCAAAAAATATTTTTGGGGTGGTGGCTAATTGTTTTCTGGGCAAAAAAAAATCATCACTTCGAGTCTGTTTCTGTTCGTATATGACCGGACCAAAAATAATTTTTTTAGATACTTGAATTTGCTCTTTTTGAAAACTTTTTCAACTGGAAAACTAGTTTGAACATTTATGAACATAATGATATGAAAATTGAACTGGAAAAATTGAGACTTATATTTTTATTTTGATCAAAAAGCTCCTCCCCCCATCCTTTCTGAATTTCGTGTCAATTTATATTTTTTAAGGCTACAAATCCCTAAGGAATTTCCCCCCAAAAGGTTTGATATACTAAATTGAACAATCCTGAACATAAGAAAAATATAAATGAACTGAAAAAAATGATTCTTATTGGTTTATTTTTGAATATAAGACCATATTGTTTTATACTCGAGTATAAGCCTACTCGAGTATAAGCCTATTTGAGTATAAGCATGGGGGCCCATTTATGAGCAAAATAAACCAATAAGGATCATTTTTTTTCACTTTAATTTTCATATCATTGTGTTCAGAAAGGTTCAAGCTACCAATCCCACACCAAAATAGAATAGTAAAATAGAATGCATTTTGCAGGCAAAATTATCAATAAACCCAAAAGTTTTGATATACTGTACTAAATTGAACAATCCTAAACATAAGAAAAATAGAAATGAACTGAAAAAAATGATTCTTATTGGTTTATTTTTGAATATAAGACCATATCGTTTTATACTCGAGTATAAGCCTATTTGAGTATAAGCATGGGGGCCCATTTATGAGCAAAATAAACCAATAAGGATCATTTTTTTCAATTCAATTTTCATATCATTATGTTCAGAAAGGTTCAAGCTACCAATCCCACACCAACTTTAGTAAAATAGAATGGATTTTGCAAGCAAAACTATCCATAAATTGAAAAAACTTTCACAAAAATGGGGGGGAGGCACATTTATGTGCAAAATAAACCAACAAGGATTAATTTTTTCAGTTCAATTTTCATTCCATTGTGTGCAGAAATGTTCAAACTTGTTTCCAGGTGAAAGAAGCTTTCAAAAAGACCAAATATAAGTACCTAAAATGATCAATTTGCAGTCCGGATCAAATAGACCCGGTAACATAACATTAGGGAGTTTTTTCGAACAGAACAGCAATTAAGCAACTAAATCAGAATAAACAGAATGATAAAGTAATAGGAACTTTCTCCCTCCCCTTCCTTTGTCAATTTACAATTTTTTGCACTTTTGTACATTTTGTAGATATCAAACAGGGCAGTTTTATATGCAATTTTACTAAAGCTTTAAATAATATTGGGATCTAGTGCTACCCTATACACGTTGGTGGATATATACTATGTTCACATGACTTCTGAACAGTTCTCTAAACCAGTGTTTCCCAACCTTTTTTGAGCCGCGGCACATTATTCATATTTTCAAAATCCTGGGGAACACTGAATGGAGGGACGGGGGGGGCGCGGGGGGGCTAAAGAAAAGTTTGGACAAAAAAAATATCTCTTCCTCCATTTCACTCTATTTCTCCCTCCCTCTTTCTCTCTCTTCCTTCCTTCCCTTCTTTCTCTCACTCATGCCCTCATCACCTCAAGGCTCGACTACTGTAACGCTCTCTACATGGGGCTACCTTTGAAAAGTGTTCGGAAACTTCAGATCGTGCAGAATGCAGCTGCGAGAGCTATCATGGGCTTTCCTAAATTTGCCCATGTCACACCAGCACTCCGCAGTCTGCATTGGTTGCCGATCAGTTTCCGGTCACAATTCAAAGTGTTGGTTATGACCTATAAAGCCCTTCATGGCACCGGACCAGAATATCTCCGGGACCGCCTTCTGCCACACGAATCCCAGCGACCAGTTAGGTCCCACAGAGTTGGCCTTCTCCGGGTCCCGTCAACTAAACAATGTCGTTTGGCGGGACCCAGGGGAAGAGCCTTCTCTGTGGCGGCCCCGACCCTTTGGAATCAACTCCCCCCAGATATCAGAGTTGCCCCCACCCTCCTAGCCTTTCGTAAGCTCCTTAAAACCCACCTCTGTCGTCAGGCATGGGGGAATTGACATGTTCCTTCCCCCTAGGCTTATAAAATTTGTGTATGGTATGCTAGTGTGTATGATTGGTTTTTACTTGTGGTGTTCTTAAAATTAATTTAATATTGGATTTGTCTTGTATTGCTGTTGCTGTGAGCTGCCCCGAGTCTGCGGAGAGGGGCGGCATACAAATCTGATTAAACTTAAACTTAAACTCCCTCTTTCTTTCTTTCTTCCTCTCTTTCTCTCTCCCTCCTTCCCTCCCTCTATGTCTTTCTCTCTCCCTTGCTCTCTCTCTGCCTCTCTTGCTATCTCTCTTTCATTCTCTCTATTTCTCTCTTTCTCTGTCTCTCTCTCTGTCTCTCTTGCTATCTCTCTTTCTCTCTCTTTCTGTGTCTCTTGTTATCTCTCTTTCTTTCTCGCTCTCCATCTTTCTCTCTTTCTGTCTCTCTCTCTGTCTCTCTTGCTATCTCTTTCTCTCTCTCTCTCTTTCTATCTCTTTCTCTCTCTCTCTCTTGCTATCTCTTTCTTTTTCTCTCTCTCTCTTGCTATGTCTCTCTTTCTCTCTCGGGCGGGGGGTGGGGGCTAAAGAAAAGTTTGGACAAAAAAAATATCTCTTCCTCCATTTCACTCTATTTCTCCCTCCCTCTTTCCTCCCTCCCTCTTTCCATTGTATCTCTCCCTCCCTCTTTCCTTTCTATCTCTCCCTCCCTCTTTCCTCCCTCCCTCTTTCCTTTCTATCTATTTTCTTTCTATCTCTCCCTCCCTCTTTCCATTGTATCTCTCCCTCCCTCTTTCCTCCCTCCCTCTTTCCTTTCTATCTATTTTCTTTCTATCTCTCCCTCCCTCTTTCCATTGTATCTCTCCCTCCCTCTTTCCTCCCTCCCTCTTTCCTTTCTATCTCTCCCTCCCTCTTTCCTTTCTATCTTTCCCTCCCTCTTTCCTTTCTATCTATTTTCTTTCTCTCTCCCTCCCTCTTTCCTCCCTCCCTCTTTCCTTTCTATCTCTCCCTCCCTCTTTCCTTTCTATCCTTCTCTCCGTCCCTCAGCGGCGGCAAAGAAGAAGGAAGGCAGGCTGCAGAGGGCACCGAGGACAAGAGCGCTCCCTCGCTCCCTCGCCCTCTGACTTCCCTCCCTCGCTGCTGAAGGGACGAGCGCGGGCACGAGCAAGAAGTTTTTGTTTGTTTGTTTTTTCCTTCCCCCGGCTCACGGGAGAGAGAGAGAGAAAGAAAGAGCGCAGCCAGGGAAAGCGGCCTCGAGCCGAGTGCGAACTGCAGGATGCGGCAAAGGACTCCTTGCCAACCAAAAAGGGGGTGGGGGTGGTGAAGGCAAAGCCTGGGAGGCGGGGAAGGGAAGAGCGGGAGACCCCCAGACAGAACGGCTGAGGGGAAGGAAAGACGGAAGGAGGGAGGGATTGAGAAGCGAAGCCAGGGAGGGCTGAGAGAAAAGGGGAGCGGCGTGCGCGAGAGAGGGGGGGGGCATTCCCGAAATGGACGGAGAAAGCCCTCTCTCGCAGCGAAAGCGCTCCCAGCCAGGGGGCTGCGAGAGAGGGCATTCTCCGTCCGTTTCGGGAAAGCCCGCCCCGGCACCGGCAGCGCCCCGCCCAGCTGGAGCTTCCCTAGGAGCTCCGCGGCACACCTGGCTGTGTCTCGCGGCACACCGGTTGGGAAACACTGCTCTAAACTATCAGTTAAAATCTGACCTTTCCTGTCTTTGATTCAGGGATGGGTTCTAACTTACCTCGCCACTGGTTCGCTTCCTCCCCCAGCCAAGCCACACAACCACACATGTGCATTGCCAAAATCCAAGTTTCTGTGCATGCACAGAAGCAAAAAACTTCACAGACACCGACAGAACCGGCTCCGTGACATTATCACCGGTTTACTAACGGTTCTAAAGAATCAGTTAGAACCCATCTCTGCTTTGATCACAATTAAGATTAACTGTTTGCTTATTTCACTTTTGTTGGTTTCAATGAAAATGTAGGAAATGTTAATTCCCTTGGGCTAGTCAGTAAAGATATGGAAAGTAGAAGAAGCTATGCTAGTTTAATTATGTTAAACTTATTTTTCACTTTACCAATATGACAACTTAGTGCTCAGTTCCTTACCATGCTTGGAAAGTATCCCTTCCTAATGCTTTGACAGGAATTTTAATTTCTCCTAGGAAAAGATCTTGCACCAAGTTGCCATTGTTCCAGAAGTCAATCCTGAAAGGTAAATCTTAGTTTTAATAACTGATTTGTTAGCCATCATAACGTATTTAATTTTTAAGTGGCCATCTGATTTAAAATGATCACACAGAGCAGCACACCAACTCCACATGCACGAAAGTAAGGTTATTATCTCTCTTCTAATAGTTTGTCCAAGTTAGGAAGAAAAGTGTACCTTAGTTCTATAGAAAGCAATTGTGAGAATCTGCCTACCGGTACTAGTTAAATATAAAACGTTATCAATAAGAAAAAAGCCATGGTGCTGAGGCATTCAAAGAAAAAAAGTATATTATCTTTTCAGGCATTTACTTTTCTTGTTTTATTTTTCTTAACCTCGTTTAATCTTTATTCTGATTAAGCTATAGCACTCCAATGACACATGCATTATGTATTTTTTAAATTACTGTTTAGCCAAGGCAATTAAAATATTCATAACTTAAAAGCATATACACACACTGTATATGGGTTGCTGAGTCTTACCTCACCAATAATTCTGTTAAACAGCACATATATTAAGAAGAGAAAAAAATCCATTGTGTTGGAGACTTCTGAAGTTATTGTAGGTTTCCCTAAATGTTATACCTACTGTGATATTAATTTAGATGTTCTAACTTACTCTACAGAAAAGGTTTAGTTGAAGTCAGATTAAGAAATATATTATTTTCTTCAAAATATTCCAATTATAATTCCTTCTCAAAATATATTGCACTAAGAGGTGTCTATATACATTTGTCCATTTGTTTCATAGTAAGAAATGTGTAAGTCATAAATAAGCCAGTTAAAATGTCTGAACAGTTGTCAAATGTACTCTAAAATCAATAGTACAAACCGTAATATGATTTACTTATTAGCCACAGATACTTATTATACACAATTAGAATAATGCTGCAATTAATACGCTTTGACTTAATAAATGTTTTTCTGAATATTTATTTATTTGGTTGGATTTCTATGCCACCCTTTTCCACAGACTCAGGGCAGCTTACAAAAGTAAGAATAAAATACAATACAAAATATAGCAGAAGAAACCCAACCTAAAACCGGTATTAAAACCCCACAATATAAAAAAACCATGCATTCACAATCATTCTAACTACAATCAAACAGTCATATTCCCGACCGGAGCAAGAGGTTAAGCTCAACGGTCCCAGCACTTTAAATTTGAATATGTTTCAACTGAAGGCCAGTTTTAAACTGAATCTCATCCCAAATTTAATTATCTCAACCACTTTCAGCAATTACAGAGCAACTTTTTAATTTTTATTATAAAAAGCATTGTCTGCTTTTGAAAGGCCATAATACAGTACATTGAAGAATATACCTGACTTCCAGTTTCTCAATGTCTTCTTCTTCTACCTGAAACTGTGACTTCTTGGTGTAACTACTGGACCTAGTTACCTGAAAATAAGTTATAAAATTAATATGTTTCTCTTTTAGCCGTAGCCATTTAATCCAGTCTAATAGCTATGCCTTTCTAACATTGCTTGTTACTAAAAAATGGATTGATTTTTTAGTAAAAAGAAATATATCTAAAAAGCATTTTAAGAAAGTACATACGAAAACCATGCTTAATCTTTGTTTTACTCAGTTAAAGCCCAAGGCCCATTTTTGTTATCATGAAAAATTTAGTTAATTAATCCTTAATTTTTAAAGTGTTTTAAAAATATTCCAACAGCATTTATAATCTTATTCTGAACTGGTACAAAGTCTTGGGTTAAATTCCAGGTTCGGATGCTAGTGAAAACAACCACAGCTAGCATTCTTCCAAGTAGAATAAAAATTTTCAAACAGAAAATACAGAAATTGCCACCAAAATGCTATTTAATGAAGCACCATTATCCTACTATTATTTTTAAAATAATTTATTATATTACCCTTTTCAACACTTTTAAAATACTCTAGAACTTTCATGTTAAAGTGAAGGGAGCTAAATGAAGAAAAAGGCTGGTACTTATGTTTTTATATAGTAACTATTGTATCAACTGTAATAATCAGTGCTCATACTTTTCTATTAATAATTCTTGCCCAACATCACTACTGAAACATCCTGAGATAAAATGCTAGAATCTAATGTGTATACATATTTTCCCATTCACTGCTATGTAATTGAAACAACTTTTGGTGCTAGGTAAGGCATATAAAAACCTAGTTCTCAACTTAGGACCATTCATTTAATGATGGTTTGAAGTTACAACGGCTTGGGAAAAAGTAACATATGGCATAAACATTGCAACACCTTTGAGTCACCCGGTCTTGGCAATGGGCTCATTTATAACCAGATGCAATGTCCTGCAGCCCACATGATCACAATTTGTAAGCTTTTGTTATTAGAATTCTTTTTTTTACATATAGACTGTTCATTATAACCTTTCTCCTGTTTTTTTTTCATGGATTTTCCACCCAAGAAAATATGAAAGTACCATTGTACCCTGATCCCAAAATTTTACAAACTGATTCATAATTACCATTTAAATGGCTAACAAAAAAGCAGAAATAAATAAATGGGCAGAATATCAACATTATATTGATAAGAAATTAGTTACCTCAAAATAAAATGTTTCATTAAATTGTGGATTGCTTGTTTTCTTCTTTACCTTTGTCTTCTTTTGATCGTTCCTATTCAAACATAATACAGTTTTACTCTACAGGTCTTAAAATACATTATTGTAATTAGTAGTATTAATCTAAGTGATTAATCAGTTATTTTTTACTTTAAATTAAAAGAAAGACTTTTTAAAAATTATCCAAGTACATCATTGACTCCTTGAAATTGTATAGTCCCATTAAAATATTTAAAAATATATTAAGTAGTTTGGTTAATAGCTGTGTCTAATATGTATGTATGTATGTATGTATGTATCACATATTATATATATAAGCAAACTACATACACAGTTTGTATTCAATACATTGGAAGATTTTGGCTATTCGGGATTTAAAAACCTATTACAATTTGATTATGTGGATACTTATTGGGAAAAAAACTAAGCAGAAAATTTCAAGGAAGTTTTAGAATTAGTTCATAAAATCTTTTATAAATGAAATGTTATTTATCTATTGCTATCTGAAATTAAGAATTACAAATTCATTTTTTAAATATTTACATTAGCATTTTATAAATATATTATCTACTACTACTTTCATATATTCATATGATTTTGCATAGACAGAAAATAAGTATTTACAATGTTGTACGCCTCCCTGAGTCGCTTCGAGAAGGGCGGCATAGAATTCTAATAAATAAATAAATAAATAATAAATACTGCTGTCATGGAAATGCAACTAATATGTGTTTTTATAAGATCTATATCCCACATTTTTTCAGAAGCTCAAACTGTGTACATATAAATTTCTTCCTCCAACAGAAATCCAGTATGTAAATTGGGGTAAAAGCCGTTTTTTGTCCACTGACAGCATGTCAACTTCCATATCCAAAAGCAGAGTTGAGCCCAAAGTTCCCAACTCTAGGACTGTAATTTATCCACTTGTCCAAAATAAAGTATTACATGAGGCACAGTGCCTACAAAAAGCTAAGGAGAGTCTACAGACACAATATTATCCCAGAGCATTTCATTAAGGACTTGAAATTTCATTCAGATTATTTTTATGCAGAATATGCATACTAGCACTTTTTAAAAACATGCCACTATATTATCTTATATGGAGCATCCATATAAGCAGAGCTATAATTCAGTTTAATCTATCATATAACACTGTGTTTCCCTGAAAATAAGACCCTGTCTTATTTTTGAACCCTGAAATAAGCATTTAGCCTTATTGCCATGAACTCAAAAGCCCGATTGGTTTTATTATCAGGGGATGTCTCACTTTGGGGAAAACAGGGTATTATTTAAAAATGTACATTAACCTTGTATATTTTGTTAATGAGACATTTATCAACTGAAAACTGGTGCATTAATATCAAACCAATTTTGTAGGTTAGGTACATTTTAAATTGTTATCTGGCCAACTTAAATACATTTTAGTTAGTTACCTTGAAGGACCAACAACAGATACTGTAGCATATGGGTCACAATTTTGCCCATTAATAAGAGGTAGCCCATGACATTCCTTCAACCTAGAATTAAAAAAAGCAAATTACCACTCCAGTTGCAGTTCATTTAAAATATGTCACATCTGACAGATAAGTGAAAAATAAATTGTGCTAATCCAACTGTCAGCTGGCGTTAGGCTTATATTTTTCACACAGGTCAGCAACCATGTTTCACTTTTCATTGTCATGTTACTAACATTTAACCACATCTATTAATAATTATAAGTCATTAGATTACATACACACACACACACACACACACGTTTTCATAATTTTCACAGGTATATGTATGTAGATTGTTGCAAGTTCGGGTTTTTTCCCATGTAATATTTTGAGTGTCTTTACGACGTTTTGGTGAAATCACATTCACCATCTTCAGGCTGAAGTTATTGGCTTCCTGCTGCTCTGAGTATAGTTTGTTATAAACTGCATATATGTTTGTCAAGATCTACAATGTCATCTATCAAAATAAAAACTTGGTAATGTTTATCTTTTTGTGCATTTCTACACATTGCTTTAACATCTTCTCTTTCTCCTTTCCCCAAATTTAAAATTTGCAATTGGAAAAAGTAAATGAAAATTGATAGCCCTCATGTGAGATACCAAAATTCTTTAAAAAGAAAAAGATGGGGAAGGGTTTTTTTTAGAAATGTAGTAATTTAAACAAAAATAAAATTCAAAGGTGTATTACAAATGGAAATTTTCCTACTTAGTTACGTATAATGAATGATTCAGTAATAACATTTTAATATACTTATTTAACCCTGCTGTTCTGTTCGGGTCTGTGAGACCCGAAATCAAGGTTTGAGACCCTGTAAAAAATTTTCCCTGCATATCTGAAACTTGAAATTTCATGACTTTTCATCATTTCAGGGGTTCTCTCTATGAGAATTTTTTTGGGGGGGTGGGAGGTTTCTTTCTTGCTGAAAAAAAAAACCTCCCTAATGTTATGTTCCCGGGTCACCCTGACCCGGACCGAAAACTCTTCATTTGCAGTGCTTATGTTTGGTCTTTTTGAAAGCTTTTTTCACTTGGAAAGTAGTCTGAACATTTCTTCACACAATGGAATGAAAATTGAACTGAAAAAATTAATCCTTATTGGTTTATTTTGCCCATAAATGTGCCTCCCCCCCCATTTTTGTGAAAGTTTTTTCAATTTATGGATAGTTTTGCTTGCAAAATGCAGTCTATTTTACTGGAGTTGGTGTGGGAATGGTACCTTGAACATTTCTGAATATAAGAAAAATATAAAGGAACTGAAAAAAATGATTCTTACTGTTTTTTTAACATCAGAAATAAGGCCTCCCCCCCCCCCTGGCTGCTTGCAACAATTTTCACTTTTTATTTTTTTATGCTCCAAATCCGAAATATTCTTTAAAATCTTACGCATTCATTTACTCAATTTAACAATGCTGATCATCAAAAAAATATTTGTGGGGGTGGGGGAAAAAAATTTTTCTTGGCAAAAAAAAAGTCACATTTACTCTGTTCGGGTCATATAGACCCGGATCAAAATGATTTTTTTTAGGTACTTGAATTTGGTCTTTTTGAAAACTTTTTCCACTGGAAAACTAGTTTGAACATTTATGAACATAATGATATGAAAATTGAACTGGAAAAATTGAGACTTATATTTTTATTTTGATCAAAAAGCCCCTCCCCCCATCCTTTTTGAATTTCGTGTCAATTTATATTTTTTAAGGCTACAAATCCCTAAGGAATTTTCCCCCAAAAGGTTTGATATACTAAATTGAACAATCCTGAACATAAGAAAAATATAAATGAACTGAAAAAAATGACTCTTATTGGTTTATTGTTTTATACTCGAGTATAAGCCTACTCGAGTATAAGCCTATTTGAGTATAAGCATGGGGGCCCATTTATGAGCAAAATAAACCAATAAGGATCATTTTTTCAGTTTAATTTTCATATCATTATGTTCAGAAAGGTTCAAGCTACCAATCCCACACCAAAATAGAATAGTAAAATAGAATGCATTTTGCAGGCAAAATTATCAATAAACTCAAAAGTTTTGATATACTAAATTGAACAATCCTAAACATAAGAAAAATAGAAATGAACTGAAAAAAAATGATTCTTATTGGTTTATTTTTGAATATAAGACCATATCATTTTATACTCGAGTATAAGCCTACTCGAGTATAAGCCTATTTGAGTATAAGCATGGGGGCCCATTTATGAGCAAAATAAACCAATAAGGATTAATTTTCTCAGTTCAATTTTCATATCATTGTGTGCAGAAATGTTCAAGCTACCAATCCCACACCAACTTTAGTAAAATAGAATGGATTTTGCAAGCAAAACTATCCATAAATTGAAAAAACTTTCACAAAAACGGGGGGGGAGGCACATTTATGTGCAAAATAAACCAATAAGGATTAATTTTTTCAGTTCAATTTTCATTCCATTGTGTGCAGAAATGTTCAAACATGTTTCCAGGTGAAAAAAGCTTTCAAAAAGACCAAACATAAGCACTGCAAATGAAGAGTTTTCGATCCGGGTCAGGGTGACCCGGGAACATAACATTAGGAACTTTTTTCTAACAGAACAGCAGGGTTAATTTCAATAAGCAAACATTTTTTGAAAATAATTCACAAATAGCCTTACTGTACTACTAGCTGCTGGCATACAGATCCATTATCTGTTATCAGCTCATTTAATTTTAATTCAAGATGTACTTTTCCCTGTTGGTAAAGAGGAAAAACATTGAGTTGAAAGTCTGTCAAATTATAATTATTATGTTGCCAATACCGTTCTACGTGTTTTCAAAATGTTTTCCAAAAGTTACTATCAGATTATAAAAACATTAGCAGAAAAACTGAAAGCTCTTTCCATAAATAATAGAACCCTAAATCTTACCAATTAACATCTTCCCTTAAAAATGCTGGATTTAAATGATCATTTACTAAATAAATTTCACCAGGATGTCAAATATTAAGCAATGAATATTAACAAACAATAGATATTGCTTCTACTTCCTCTCTAAGGAACATTGGATAACATGGAAGCTCATGATCCATATTAGTAAAAACTGGTAGACTACTAATCCTAAAGGAAGTATCATGAATTCAGGTAGTCCTTGTTTAGTGAGTACCTTATTTAGCAACTGTTGATGATGGTGATCATGTAAGTTTAGGGACTTTTTCAGGTCTCTATAGTAAAGGAAAGCTGGGGTAAGTCAAAAGCACAGTTGCAGTTTCACTTAGCAACTGCTTCACTTAATGACTGAGTTGCTAGCCCCAAATGTGGTTGCAAATGAGAATTACCTGTATTCATCTTTCTGGGGCTTATTTTTCTCCTGATTAATATTGCTAAACAAACTAACAGCAATCATTTAACAGCCCGAAAACAATAACCCACCTTACAGTAATTACAGCATGTTTAATAATTCAAGATATAGATTTATGAAAATCTTTAATCTAGCCAGTGTCAGATGTGCTAAACATGCCAGTTATATAGTCCCCAATTTATGAATGCTTGCCTAATGATAGTTTGAATTAACAGCTTCCAAAAAGATAGTTATGATCTACATTTGAATTTATTATGACCATTGCACCCCCCCTCCATCGTTACATAATGGTGAGTGTTTCATAATTGGCTCACATTTCTGATCATTTTCAGTGTTCCATAGTTATGGTATCATAATTTATGCTTTTTCTCTCTTTTCAGTAAAAAGTGGCAAAAACACCATTAGTTAAACTGGATCACACTTAACAACTGTGTGGTACAACTTCCAACCATGATAAACATGGTCATAAAATCAGGTCCGGTCACATGATGACTCTACTTATGACCACAATGACTTACAACAGAAATTCTGGTTCCAGTTGCAGTTGTATGTTGAGGAATACCTGTATTTTTAACTCTAACCTGGAAAACTGTTATCTTCCTATAACGAAATCTCTGGAAATCAATATTTATTAGATGACTTATATTTGGAATTACTTGTATTAAATGTTTTTCTGCTCATTTCTTTTTATACAGTATTTTATTGTATTTTCCATAATCTCCAATCAGTGATCAGTTATTGTTGATATTAGCTTGGAAAGGCTACAATTGCTTCATGTTTCTTGTGTAAAAATGCCTCTGCATACATTCAAGTCCTGCCCTCTTAGTCATTTTATTTTTTTAGATGTACCAACCCCAGAGAAGACAGGCTTACAATTTAAGAATCAATGAATACTTTTTTGCTATAGCATGTCCAGCTTCCCAGACATTGAGCATCCCTAATCAGGTCCTTTAACTTATGACCTGTTCGAATTGAGACCAGAATTTCCATTGTTCAGGCAGTTGTGAAGTGAGTCATACTCAATTTTACAACCTTTATTTGCCCTGGTTGTTAAGCAAATTGCTTGCAGCTAATAACAGCACAGTTGTTAAAGTAATCTGGCTTTCCCCACTGACTTTACTAGTCAGAAGCTTGCTGGGAAGGTTGCAAATAGCAATCATGACTCTGGGATGCTGCAACTGTCATAAATGCATACTGATTGCCAACCCCTTGAATTTTGATGTCATAACCATGGGGATGCTGCAACAGTTGTACTATAAGTGCAAGTGCCAGTTTTAAGTCAGCATTGTGACTTTCCAGTGCCACTGTAACTTTGAATGGTCGCTAAACCAATGTTGTAATCAAGGACTGCCTGTATTATGTGTTTCGTTTTCAAAGGTGTGTTAGTTATTCAATATGGGAAAACTAATAAGTAACAAGTGTTTGAAATATATCCAGTTACAAAAGTACTGAGCTCATGAAATCAAAGTAAATCCTCAGTACATCATTTTTTTTCTGGCATTAGTTATTTTACAGATGATACTGCCCTATTCCTGATTTAGACACGGAGAAGTAATTACATCAGCTGTGTGTTCTGGTAGTGCCTAAAAATGCTTATTTATTAGCCTCACCTTCTCGCCCCCCCCCCCGCCCCCCCATGATCAGTAATAACAGCAATTAAATGTTCCAATAACTGTTATTCAGTCCTGCACACTGGGGCTTGGAGGGATTTTAGCCTATTCTTCTTTACAAAACAAATTCAGCTCAGAGATGTTGTTGGTATTCCTTGCTTCAAGTCCTTCCACATCATTTCTATAGATAAGGATTTTGATTTGACCATTCTAAAACATTACATTCCTTCTCCATTCTTTAGTTGTACCACTTGTATGTAACTGTTTTGTTGAATGACCGACTTTTTCTTTTAAACCTATGGACAGATACTTTGACATTATCATGTACAATTTTCTGGTATAATTCAGAATTCATAGTTCTATCAATGATGGTAAGCCATCCTGGTTTAGAAGCAGAAAAGCAGCCCCAAATCATGATACTGCTATTACCATGTTCGACAGTTGGAATAAGGTTTTTATGCTAGAATGCAGTGCTTGTCTTTCAACAAGCATGCTGCTTTTCATTCTAGCCAAAATTACCTATTTTAGACTCATCTGTCTACAGAACATCCCCCCCCCCCAAATGCTGGTTTATCCACATGATTTTTCATAAACTGTATATGGATAGTTGTGTACTTTTGGGGAAACAATTGCTTTTTCCTTGCAACTCTCATATGTGCACCATTATTGCTCAGCATTCTACTCTTGGGGGTTTCCATGAAGTAGAGACTGCAAAAGACATATCTAATTCCTTAGACATTATCCTGATTTTCTTTGAGACCTCCCAGAAGTCTCAATACACATTGCTTTTCTGGTGACCTTGGATAGTTAATGGCTCCTGGGAAGAGTAACAATGGTTTAGAACTGCCTCCATTTATATACAATTTACCGGATGGTAAGCTTGTGGAATCCAAACTCTCTAGAAATAGTTCCTTATCTTTTCCAGCCTGATAAGCATCAACAATGAATTTTTAAAGGTTCTCAGAAATCTAATTTCTTCAAGTCATGACACACTTCCACATACTTGCATCGTGAAGATCAGACTTTGATAGTAAATACCCAGAATTCTGTTGTTTAAATAAAGCAGGATGTCAGTCACACCTGATTATCATCCCACTGATAACATTGATGATCACTAATTTTCTCTTCAAACAAACTGATAATCCTAAAAGTTCACATACTTTTGCCATATACATTTTCCCTAACTGAATAAATGAATGTTTAATTTTTCTGATTCATTTGTTTAATTACTTTTATCTAGTTTTAAGACATGTGGAAAATAAATCACATTTAGGTTATAATTATGCAGAAATATAGATAACACACATGGATTTATAAACATGTAAGCATCACTGAACATACATGTACATACACATCACCATTAATTTCATATTTATTTGGTTTTACCTGAACTTCTGAGTTAGAATCAACTGGTTGAAGTATAAACCATGTTTCCTTGCCAGAATATAAGCTCAAATCTTTTTTTTTGATAGCTATTTTACCTAAAAGAAAAATCGAAAGGGCGTATTAATTTTAAAACAAGTATTATGTTCATCTAACACAGGTATAGAAAAGATTTGTATCAGAAAACTCTATAGCCTAAACTTTTTAAAAATATAATTTACCAGTACTTTGCATTATAGCATTAGGAAAACATCATCACTGTTTGAAGATGAATGAAGAAAAAAAATCAGAATGAAATGTCTGGTTTTGCATGTTATCCTAGAACATCATATTTATTACACTGATGATAGTTCAAATAGAATAGAAAATCATCATGTAGAACAAATATTTTATATTTTAAAGAATGAAATGAATGCCCTTAATTATCAACAAGTTCACATTTAATATAACAAAACAACCATGAATATTATTTAATACATCAATTGTTACTTCTTACCTATACGCAGGTCCCTCTGTAGAACATTTTTGTCATAAATATAGAATGATAAATACTGGAATATTCTTGGTACTTCAAAGTAAAACTCTTCTCCAAAAAATGGACTGTGAAAACAAATCAGAAAACTACCTGATTATTTTGCAACTTGTCTGCTTTATAGTTCTACGTTACAAATTTTAATAAAGGGACTCTCCTTCTGAACATAAGAAATTATTCTGCTAAGTTTAGCATAGCCTTTCTAATTAACATTATGATACATATTTTATTAAACAATAAGTTACCCCTAAGAACCTTTCACTGTTCTTGCAAACGCCATTCTCTTTATAAAAATTCCAGAAACTTTTTGGAAACTGACCACTGTCAAGTTTTTACCCGTTTCCAAAATGCCAAAATAATAGTGGCTATCCATGACTTGTAAGATAGATTGTTCCTCAGGAGAATATAAGGAATAAAAAGAAAAAATAAAATATTAATGCAGGAAAGCAAGTATGATTCAGTAGGCCCTACTGTAACTTGGTGAAATGAACCTCATGAACAGAGTGCAACTTGCTGAAATAAAATAGCCCAGAAAAAAAAGGGGGAAACGACACTTTATGTGAAGTAAGTCCATATGTATAGGCATCCAAGAATTTGAGTACAAAAGTCTAATTTAGAGAAGTTGCCTAAGAAGACAGAGAAGGATAAATAGCAAAAAATATTATCTTGCTGACATGATACTGATTGAGCCAGGTCAGGTAGAAGATAGGAATAATGCTATTCCAAGCTAGAATTCAGGACCTTCTAGAATTCAGAGGCATTAATACTGGAGGCTTAAAATACCCACATTTCTACTGGAAAACTAACTTAATCAATATTGCAAAGTCACAAAAATTCCTCTGTGGTCTTGCTTATGGCTTTTCCAGAAAGCTGAAAAAATATGAGCAGATTGGCTGTTCCAATTATGATCTAATCAATAAAGTGGTTTCCGCTGAAGAGCTAAAAGTACTAGAAATCTTAGGAGGAAATTACCATATTATTGTGAATTTAAGATACTAGAAGAACCGTTGCACTTACCTGAACGGTCTTCTCGCTGCACTGCAAGGAGAGTCCAACATGGGTTAATCTTCAGCCTTGCTGGAAGGGACTGAGTTAAAAATTAACATATTTTACTGGTCCAACCCCCATGCTGCCCTTCCCGGGTCAGTCTTATAATAAAACGAAGTCATAGTGATAGTAAACCAAAGAACTTTATTAAGCTAACTAAACTGGAATTAAACTCCAACTATGACCAATCTGTGACCCTGGGCCAACATAGCCGGGCGGGTTTGGACTCTCCTTGCAGTGCAGCGAGAAGACCGTTCAGGTAAGTGCAACGGTTCTTCTCCACTTGCACTGCTTCGGAGAGTCCAACATGGGATATACCCAAGCTGTACTATTAGGGGGGGGAAGGCTGGACCAGGGGCGCAGTATCGGTGCAAACTCTCTGCAGTACTCTGCGTCCAAAGGCCGCTTCAGCCGAAGCGAAAGTGTCCAATCTGTAATGTCGAATGAATGTATTAGGTGCGGCCCAGGTTGCCGCACGGCAAATATCATCGATTGGGGCCTGTGTTGTCCAGGCCGCTGATGTGGCCGCACTCCTCGTTGAATGTGCTGTGATGCCTTGTGGTATAGGTGTAGACCCTGATTTGTAAGCGATGATGATACAGGAGCGGATCCAGCAACTAATTGTCTTGGGTGACACTTTATTCCCCATAGATGCTGGAAAGTATGAGACGAATAGGGCTTCCGTTTTTCTAAAGGTGTTAGTCCGCCTTATATAAATTTTGATGGCCCGTCTAACATCTAGCTTGTGCCATCTTAGTTCCAGTGGGTGAGACCCCTGGGAACAAAAGTCTGGTAACACAATGTCTTGAGATCTATGGAAGACCGTGTTCACTTTTGGTAAGAAGGAAGGGTCTGGCCGGAGGACCACCTTGTTGGTGTGGAATGTGCATAAGTCCGGTCTTACTGATAAAGCTGAAAGCTCTGAGACCCTCCTTGCTGATGTGATTGCGGTAAGGAATGCAGTCTTCAGTGATAACAGCCGTAGCGGAATCTCCCTTAAGGGTTCAAAGGGAGGTACCGTGAGGGCTTGCAAAACTAGGGGCAGGTCCCATGTGGGAAAACGGTGTATAGTAGGAGGTCTGATATTCGCTGCCCCTCTAATAAAGTCCCGAATCCACGGATGCTGGGAAATCGGAGTAGAAAAGTCCATCTTAAGAATAGTGGCAATTGCCGCCGTCTGTCTGCGAAGTGTATTCGGAGCTAGCCCCTTGTCCAAACCTTCTTGCAGGAACTCCAGGATCTGGATTACTGATGGTGACTGAGGGTCCTGATTGCGACCTCTGCAAAAGGAGCAATAAGCTCTCCAGGTTGCCTGATAAATTCGCGTCGTGGAGGGACGGCGCGCTGCTTGTATGGTGGATATCACCTTGTCCGGGACCCGTTCCTTCCTTAATCTCTCCCCTTCAAGTGCCACACGGCAAGACTCCACCACTGGGGGTCTGGATGGCAAATCGACCCCTGCGTCAGTACCACCTTGTGGTGTGGTATGCGCCACGGGGGAGAAACTGAAAGGTCCATGAGGTCCGCGAACCAAGGGCGTCTGGGCCAATGAGGGGCCACCAGAAGCAACTCTGCTTGTTCTTGTAGCAGTTTGTGTACAACTCTTGGTATGAGGCAGACAGGGGGAAATGCATACAGCAGTCCTTCCGGCCACGGGGAGGTCAACGCATTGATCTGTTCCGCTCCTGGTGATGGGAACCTTGAGAAGAACCTTGGTAGGTGACTGTTGTGGCATGTAGCAAATAGGTCCACCTCCGGGGTCCCGTATTTGTGCACGATGTCCAGGAATAGCTCTGCGCTCAGACTCCACTCTGTCGGATCTATGGTGGTCCGACTGAGCCAATCCGCCTGTATGTTTGAGATGCCGGATATGTGTTCCGCTCGTATTGATGCGAGATGCCGTTCTGCCCACCTGAATAGAGACTGGGATTCTCTCATCAGAAGACCTGATCTCGTGCCGCCTTGATGATTGATGTGTGCCCTTGTCGCTACATTGTCTGTGAGTATCAGTACACTCCGGTCTTTCACCAGTCCTGAGAAGTGTCTGAGTGCCAGGTGAACCGCTCTGAGTTCCAAGTAATTGATATTGGGACATGCTAGTTCCTCCGGACTCCATAGACCCTGTGCCACTCCTACATGGGAGTGAGCCCCCCAACCTGAGAGGCTCGCGTCCGTTGTTATGGTTACCTCTTGTTGTGACAGGAACGGTGACCCTTGATGTATGGCTGATGACTTCCACCATGGGAGTGATCGGCGTACCTCTGGTGGGATCTTGACCGATCTGGAAGAGTGGCTGGTTCTGCTCCGTTGAAACGGAATGAGGAACCACTGTAGAGGTCTGGCATGAAGCCTGGCCCAGGGTACAATGTCTATGCAGGAGATGAGGACTCCCAACAGTTGGGACAGGAAAGCCAGCGTTGTCGTAGTACTGTGTTGCAATTCTGAGATCAACGCTCTGACCTTCACCTGACGGTCCAATGACAGGAAGACCCTGCCTGCCATGGTGTCTATATTGGTGCCCAGGTGGGGTAAGTACCTGGTTGGTATGAGGTGACTCTTTTGGTAATTGATAGAGAACCCCATACTTTCCAAGGTGTCCATAGTCTCTGTCAGATCCTGATGTGCACGACTGGGGCTGTTGGACAATATGATGATATCGTCCAAATACGCCATCAGGCGTAGAGGACGTGTCCTGAGCTGTGCGGTGAGTATGTCCAATAATTTTGTAAATGTCCTGGGTGCTGATGATAGGCCAAATGGCATGGCCCTGTACTGAAAATGATGGTTTTCGAAACAAAACCGGAGGAATTTCCTGTAATCTGGATGCACTGGGACATGTAGGTATGCTTCTTTGAGGTCTATTGACGTCAACCAATCCTGGTGACGTATAGCTGCTAGTATGGTCCTTAGCGAGTGCATTTTGAACCTGCGGTATTTTATGTACAGGTTCAACTGCCTCAGGTTGAGAATGAGGCGGCAACCTCCCGAGGACTTGGGTACTATGAACACGATGGAATAATACCCTTGTCCCTGCTGGTGCGGTGGGACCGTCTCGATGGCACCGATTTGAAATAGATGATGAATCTCTTGGTAAAGGAGGTTGCGCTTGTGACTGTTGGAGAGCACTGGGCACTCCAGAAATCTGTTTGGAGGTTTTTGGGTAAACTCCAGGGTGAGTCCCTGAGCTATAGTATTTAGAGCCCAAGTGTCTGTGGATATAGACGCCCAGGAGGCGGTGAAATGCTGCAGCCGTCCTCCTATGGGGAGTGTCTTGGTAAAGTCATTTGTTCCTTCTAAAACCTCCCCTGTTGGAACCTCTATAGGGCTTCCTAGTTTGTTGGAACTGTCTGTTCCTGTCCCCGAAGGTACTCCTGTCTCCTCTGTAGGATTGTTGAGAGAAAGACCCCTGGGCATATGATCTTCCAGCCTGGGGTACAGTGGAGGAAGATTCAGCCCGAAAGGGCTGGCGTCTAAAATACGGGGCAGTGCGTCTTTCCTGCCTTCTGTAGGTTCTAGGCATGATTTTTTTCTTGTCCTTGTCCTCCACGAGGACCTTGTCAAGAGATTCTCCGAACAATTTTGATCCATCAAATGGGGCCGAGGCTAAACGTCCTTTGGACTTGGCGTCAGCCTGCCATGTCCGGAGCCAAAGTAAGCGACGGGATGATTGATTTGCTGCGAGGGCTCGTGAGGAAAAACGAGAAGCTGACAAAGTGGCGTCCGCCGAAAATTCTGCAGCAGCTAGCAACTTGTTAAGATCTTGTCTTAGGCGGCCCTCCTCAGGTCCTAACTTCGAAAGCATTTCCTGGAGCCAAAGGACTGAGGCCCTATTAAAGAATGACGCAGCTGAAGCTGCTTTAAGAGCCCATGCCGACATCTGATGAGCCTTTTTATTGATTGCTTCCGCCCTCCGGTCCTCCGGCTTTAGGCCATCCGCCACGTCGGAGGGAACTAATGCATTGGATACTAGGGCTGCAATTGGAGCATCCACCGATGGAAATTCCAGCAAATTTTCCAGTTCTGGCTCAAATGCGTAAAATTTACGCTCAGAAGCTGTTGGGCCTAGAGCAGCTGCTGGATATTGCCAGGGCCTCTTAACATTGTCCAAGAAAAGCTTAGGAACCGGAATAAGGTCAGCATCCCTTTGGAGCTCCGTGAGCACCCTTGAGGCCGGTTGAGGGACCGATGCTGTATCTGTGGGCTTCTCCGGGGTGCCCAGAGCAACAGCCATCTTTGCTTTGTTCAGCAGTACACGAAATATAGAGGGCCTAAAGAGACCTGTATATGTAGGTGGTTCTGGAGGTGCTCCCTCATCCTCAGAAAGGCCATCATCTGGCTCTGAGCCTTGTCCTCTAAACACAGGATCTTCTAGAAAGGAATCATGAGTAGGAGACGGAGGAGCTGGGGCTGCCCAGATATTCCTCTGTAGAGAAGGAGGAGGAGGAGGAGGAGGAGAGGCAGGGGGTGCACTTGCTTGTTGTACACCAGTCACTATGCCATGCGAATATGCTGAAGCTATCATATCTTGCAAGGCAGGTGGTAAGCGTTGCCAGGTATCTGGTGAGGATCTGAGTCCTGCAGCTGTTGGGGTAAACGTGGCTGTAGGCTGTGGTGCCATGTGCCATGCGGGAGAAGCGGAAGATGGCCTGGCAACCTCAGGTCTTATTGATTCCGCCACCTGGGATGGGCCCCCAAACCTATCCGGTGACCAGTCTTTGTCTGTGGCCAACCCAATTCCCTCAGGAAGTCTTGGGGGGGGGGGGTCCCGGTTATAATGTCCCCAGTCTGACCTGGCATCGATGACAAAGCTGCATTGCTCTGCTTCTGAGCCTCTAACTGCTCTTCCAACGCCTTAATTCGACGTTCTGCCTCTCTTAAGCCAGATGAGGACTGAGAGGTCTTCGATTTTGCTTTAGAGGAGTGTGCTTTCTCCTTTGCCTTTACAGATGGGGGCTCTGTTGACCCCTGCTGAGGAAGATCCGCCATCGGGAATGAATTAGAGCCTCCGATAATGCAAAGTGCAGAGAAAAACTTTTTTGCTGCGTAACAAGTTGTAACTGAGCAAAAAGATGGCCACCGCCAGTAGAGGGCAGTCTTTTCCTGTTAAGGAAAGGATATCCGCTTCCTGCCTCTCTAGGAATGAGTCAGGCTCTCCGTTAGCCCTCCGACTCTGGTGGGCGGAAGTCGACCTCTATGGGTCAGTCCCAATATGGCGGCCTCCTGTATAGCGCGCCTTCAATGGCCGCGCCCTTAAAACAGCCGTTTCAACCGGCAACAGGAATCAGCCGAATGCTCCGTTTCTGGCGGCGTTTTTGGCGGGGATTTTGAACGCTCCGCTTTTGCCTTGGCCAGTATTGTGAGGAAATCGCATCCATCGAGGTATGGCCGCGCAGGCCGGGGACCTCCGTTGCTGGCGAGCTGTGGCGGGAAATTCGAATCTCCTCCATCCATGTCTTAAGAATCGCTCTAAAAGACGGTATGGCCGCGCAGGCCAGGGACCTCTTTTCGCTGGCGATACCCGGTCACGGGAGCTGTACCCACGCAGGGAAGAGGCTCCGACCTGGGGAGACCTTTTAAGGGCAATGCTCCACAGAGCAGGGGCCCAATCCCGCCGAGGTGAGCTGCTCCATGAATCTGAAAAACAGAAAGAGAAAAAGAAATTATTAGTAAAAAGACATATTCTTTAATAAAACAAATAAAAATACTCAAAACATCAATAAAAACCACTCCTAGACTCCAAGAATCCTAGGAGGGAAAACTCATGTGTCCCTTCACTATGACTGAGTTTTTTAGACTGACCCGGGAAGGGCAGCATGGGGGTTGGACCAGTAAAATATGTTAATTTTTAACTCAGTCCCTTCCAGCAAGGCTGAAGATTAACCCATGTTGGACTCTCCGAAGCAGTGCAAGTGGAGAATTAGAGATTTAAATCTCATGCAATCATTGAAGGACATGATTACAAATTGGATTATTTTCTAAACACAGAACAGAGCTTTTCCCTTCCCCAAGCTGGAGCTAAGTAACTATTATTATTATTATTATTATTATTATTATTATTATTATTATTATTATTATTAACATTTGCATGCCACCCTTCTCCAAAGACTTATGAGGGCTTGCAAAAGAATAAAATGCAAAGAAGTCTGAAATCTATGAAAAGTATTTGCAGTTAAAACACTGTCATCACTGGAATTCTGTCATTATGGCTTTGCATTTGTTCCAAACAAAAATTACTTATGAGGAGTACTTGGATTTTGAATCTGCCTAATTGGCTTCAATTTTGCCTGGCTAGCAGTAGTCCAACATACCAAAAACAAAACACCCTTCCCCTCCCCTCCCCTCCCCCCCCCCCCCCCAAGATACATACACTTTCGATTTCAGGATAGCCAATTTTAAGACGTTTTTAAAAAATACTGGATAGGTCACCTTGAACAGAAATCCTTGGCCCAAATGAAATAGAAGAAGGTACTTGTCTTGATTCCCAAGAGAAAGAGGCTGACTTCCAGAAGGCAAAGAGACAATGGAGCTTGAAGCTTGGCCTATAGCCATGATGGTGAACCTATGGCATGGTGGCATGCAGTGCTCTTTCTGAGAGAGGCGCTTCGACAAGCTTCATGAAAATCCAGCCAGACAAACTGCCGTCAGGTTTGGACTGGAACCATCCTGGAGGGATGGGGAAGAAGAGGTGTTTCGGAGATCATAGAGAGCAAGGCAAGCTCCTCAGGTCAGAAACAAGCTCTTCAAACTGGCAGCGTGGGATGGGTTGCAGCCATTTTTAATGACTGCTCTGAAGCTGGTGCAACCACAAAGTATTGTGCAGGAGCGGTGTTTGAAGGAAGTGTAACTTGGAGCTGGAGAGAGATTGGCCAGTTTGTGAGAAAAACTTAAAATACAGATTCTAAAAAATTTAAAGATTGAAACAACGACTGCTAAGATCTGGAGTGAAGGGAAGGAAAGGAATGACAGAATGAAAGCCCAAGTAAAATTCTTGTGGGTTAGAAATGGAATTGGAGAAGCTTGAAAAGAATAAAAGAGAAAAGACCTGAAGAACATTTTTTGTTTCCGTACCATTGAAACGGAATTAAAACTTTTTGGTATTTTGAAAAGAAAAGAAAATGAGTTAGTATGGAGATTCGAGAGAGACATTTATTGGAGGAATGTGACTACACTACTAAGAGGAAGATACAAGAAACAGAATAAAGACAAAAGCTGACCTTAGAAATTTAACTATTGTGAGGATTTTTAAGGAGTGCCTGGTTCTGGCTATATTTGTTTGTTTGTCTGAGTAAGATTTAAGACTTTGTGACTAGTTTGAATTAAAATTGGGACTGGAAAATAAAACTGAATATAAAATAAAAATTTATAAATTTAAAATAGAATGTTGGGTGTATAAAGAACTGCTTGGGATGTTAAAAATTGCACAAGTAGCATTAAAAGATATCATAGAGCCAGAAAAACCAAGGAGCACATAGAACAAGGGAGAGAAAAATGATTTGTATAAGAGAATGGGAATCAGGAAGCGGAAAAAGAGCAAAAACAAGATAGAAATGAAAATCAGTGAAACAATGTTACTGAGATTTATAAAGTAATAGAAAGAGTAGAGAGGGAAAAGGGGAAATGCTTTCCCAAAAAAGTTCGCCATCACTGGTATATACAGTTAATTATGTAGTCACTTTAGTTTGCAAGATTCTGTCCATAAGAAAACTAAAGAAAACCACAGGTGTAATTCTAAATGAATTCTTGGTTCTTGGGGCTGACAGTACTAAATGTACACTCGCCCTCTATTTCAATGAAAATTTTAAAAAATCACGGGGGAAAAATGCTGTAGAAGCATAAACAGCTTTCAGCTAAACTAAGAATCAAAATGATTATTTAGGAGATGGAAAAATAGGTGCGATCACCAAAGAAACATACCAGCAAATACCCAATAATTTTAGAAAGAATATTGGATAGGCTAGGGAACAAAAGAACTTTGAGGAACAAAAAGCCTTTTTAAATGATGTCGGAAGTAAAAGGAAGGAGAAGGTATATGAAGAAGATGATTATAGAATGGAAACAGGGATGGGTTGAGGCAAAATTTTTCTACTTTGCTTTTTTCTCCTCTCCAAAGGAGAGCTTCTTTAGATGGATGGAAGCAGAACTGTCATAAGAAAGGAGTTGCAATCCAAGATAGTCATCAGATATCAGTTAAGTCTTGGATCTCATCTTAAAATCCTGAAAGAAACACATAACACAAGTTTTTTTTCAAAATCCTTTGTTTGAGAAATCATGGATGGATGTTGGTGTTGAAGGACTGGAGAAGGGGAAATGTTGTATGTGTAATTAAAGACGTGTCAACAGTCAATTTTTGAACAAACGTATTGTTTAGCAGAAGCTGGCATGGAATTATTTAGAACTGGTTATGTCAAACCAAACAGTTATCCTTTTTAATAAATTGACCAGTTTGAGTACATTGAATGTAGTGTACTTGTCTAAAGAAAGCATTTGACAAAGACTCTTATCTAAATTCAGAAGAGAAGAGGAGAATTCAAGTTGGACAGTACTATTTCAGATAGATGGATACAAAACATGCTGAAAAACTCTACTTATTAAGTGCAGTTTTATATCAAGCTGGAAAGAAGTAGTGATCTCATGTCTAAGAGGGAACTTCAACTCCAATCTCCTGATTTCTAGGTAAGTATCTTAACTATTATGCCAAACTAGTTTTATACAAGATGGCTATATAAACTAAAAAAAAAGCAAAGCTCCATTCTAAGCCCTAAACTATATAATGCATTTTTATTTAATTGATGAGTGGTTAGACAATATGATCTAATTTACACATGACAAAGACCAAGGGGATAATAAACATTGTATAGGACAGTCAAAATTCAGGAGGAATCTTAGAGTTGAAACAACTGACTAAAAACAAATAGACCACATTAGGAAGGACAATATGTCCTTTATTTACATAGGAAAATTAAATGCATGTGTAGAGTGGAAAAGATCATACCGGGCAACAGAATATGCAAAAAGGATCTGAGAGTCTTACTGGGTCAGTAAGTGTAAGGAAAAAGATTACGCTGGATAACAAAGTTTTATCTAACTTTAGCTTTTTGAAGTGATTATCATAGATCCCTTCAAACTGAACACAAATAAAATTTCAGAATTACTGCAGTACATTAGAATCTTGAAAAATATGAAATGAACTCTTAATGATTTTTTTAAATTTCATAATGTTTCTGATATGAAGACAAAAGTGTTTTGCTGATTTTTGTCTGTACTCTGAATCCAATTCATCTTGCTGTAGTGTCCAGCAATATTCTGCCAGCATTGATGGATTCAGTTGCCCTGATTTTCTATTGTGGCAATATCCTAGTTAGAGATGCTGAATATGTTTACTATGAAATAGAGATGCCTGGGGGAAGATAGGACAACTGTTTTAAAAAAACTGAAATGTTGTTCTATGCTGTGCTAGTGGGCAAAATAAGAAATTGTGTTTATAAATTACAAAGAAGCAGATTTCAGGTGGACATCAAGAAAAAATATTTACATTAATAGAGATTTAGCAGTGGAACAGGCTTGCCTCAGGAAGTGGTTGACTCTTTTACTAGAATTATTAAATTGAGGCTTGATTGTCATCTTCCAGAGATGTGGACTAAGGAAGCTAGATGCGATTATTCTAACTCAAGTTTTCCTTCCAAGCTTTATAATCTATGATTTACTTCTAGAATCTACCAAGCCAACTCTGATGACTTTATAATTCAGAAGAAATTGTGTGGTCCAAGATTGTTCCTAAATGAACAAATTTGCACATTTTTATTTTTTCTGTATCCTCAGTTCCAATTAATATAAACAAAATATAACAAGCAGAGCTCGCATGAACATCTGTTACACTGATATATTATTTAGAAAATCAATAATACTGTATATTAATACTATAGATAAATATAATAAATAAAATACTACTTCAATTTTCTAATTTAACTAAGGTTTGTTTCTAACTAAGATTTACTTTTGACATCATTATTAGAAGCTCACCTTAAAGATTTTTCTACCACTTGAGTACGAAACACCTCTTCTTGATCCAAATTGATTGTACAAAAACAGTCTCTCATTTTATTTGGTCCTGAATATGGCACTAAATTTTTGGCTTGACCTAATGACAAAATGAAATATTTTTAATTCCGTGTAGAAGAAAATCAAACTCCAACCAATTTACAAATTAAATGTTGAGATGCCTTTAATCAAGTTTTTTTTAAAAAGCACACTGAAGCAAATAACCAGTAAACATTATTATCATATGTACTCCTATAAATTAGTCTACCACAATTTTGAAGTTCTTGTGGTGAAACACTATTTCCATAAATCCCAGCCTATATGATTAGGAAACACAAGGAAGTCACAGGATTGAGAAAAATGCAATCACATGGACACATCATAGAACTCCATTTCATTTAGCCTAACGATACATCAAATTTTAATCTCATCCAAATCTTAACTAATTTTTGTTCATACTTCAACTATTTTGAAAAGCAAACCTCTCAGAAATCTACTTTAAGGACAAATGTACAGCCCCATATTAACACATCTACAAATAAGGTAATCGTAGTTCATTAGAGGCATTTAAGAAACAATCTATTAGCTCAATAATCTTATTATTTTAAAAAATTACAAAGACTATACAAATACGAGAGATTTGTAGCAATCTCAATTCAACTTGGGGGGTGGATTAAATGACCTATGCAAGTGAATTAAGCAAATCTTTTAAAAATGCTGCTTCTTGGGTTTGTGTGGCCAAAAAAAGGCATGTTTGATAGTGAAGGCACCATATTTCATTTATCCTTTCAAATCTAGATTGTTACACACTAAGAAATAATAAATGGAGATTAAAAAAGAAAAAAATACCTTTAAAAAATATTAGCACCATGCAAAGCATGTTAGTTATCCAATTTTAGACATGTATAAATATATTCCAAAGCCAAAGCGAAACACATACATATACTGTACATGTATGAAATTAAACACTTCACTAGTTTTTATTGAACACATAAGCAGAGTGAAATGCAATAGTTCTAAAAATGGTCTGTAAGAATTGGGATATGCTTTAATCTTATTCCATAAAACTAAATCCAGCATATCAATGAGAAACTGATACAGCATAGAATTTTGATTGGGATAAAAATAAAATTAAATACCACTGGCAAGCAAGCCTAAGCCCATATTTTGAAAATGTTAATATAAAATATTGTGTAAATAGTAAAGATTTTGAAAGCAGACATGGTTTTAAACCAAATCTAGAACAGAAGACTATATTGCAAAATAGATTTTCATTGAAAATATTTTTCTTGCAATTATTTCAACTGTGTGAGAAAGGAAATGGTTACATTGACTTACATGAAAGACCTTCAGTTCCTCCCATTTCAACAAAACCACTACATCCTGTTTGTTCCTGTTACCCTAAAATTGACTCATAACATTATCACTTTTCTATTCTTTATATCTTAGACTATAATTTTACATTTTCTATCTTCAAGTTAAAATGCCCCTTTGTTATCAAATTTTCAGCAACATTAACTTTCAAACACTTACCGTATATCATGTTTAATAATAATAATAATAATAATAATAATAATAATAATAATAATAAATACATACAACATTGTCCTCCCATACTGTGGTCATTTATAAAATTTCCTTATAAACTATATCAAGCTGCATAAAAAGGTTTTACATATAACTACAGTATATAAAAAGGTTTCTTGTCAAACAAGTCTCTTTTATCCAGAATAGCATTTTAGAAATTAAAATCTATAAATGCTAACATGCATTTTAATAAAAAATGCATTTTAATTTTCATTAAAATGTCCTGGTTGCAATCATAATTATTTAACATACTAAAATTATACTAAATACAAATAAGTTTCCTAAACAAATATCTACCTATCAAACATAGGTATGCAGTTAATTTACTTTTCAGAATAAATTTCAAGCTACAGAGAAGACGTTAGAGAAGCTCATTCTTATGAATTGGTAAAAATCAGTAGTCAAATCTTTTTCGACCATTGCATAGGCATTTTAATTGGTCTCATTTCTTCACTTTCTCGATAGAGATCTTTCTCGGTAGGCACAGAAATAATATTTGCATTAATTTGTATTCTTTTCTAAGAATTGGAGTGAAAACAGGAAAAGTGATATTTCTATTCCAAACTATCAATTATATTTGGAGTGTGGAAGTATCTGATTTCTACTGATTTTTTTTCATTTATAGTTATTCTAATAATTTCTAACACCTGAAGCTGCATTTCTATATATATGTATGTAAAGTTTCTTATACATAAAAATACAATTTAAACACTATTGCAGTCCATTCAATCAATGTACACCATTTACCAAATACATGAAGATTTCTCAATGGTAATCTCAATTTTAAATCAGTAGTTTCTCTTGGCATTTAATGTGCTTTGAATGTGTGATGAAGGATATCTTACTATACTACTAGAAATGCAGTTGGTTTGCAAGACTACTTACAGCTTTACATCACATTCACACTTTCATTCTCTATCACATCCACTTGTAACCTATTATAAAGACCAGGTGATAGCAATAACATTAATATGTGGACTAAAGGTGTCAAATATTGTTTTGACATGATACAACTAGAGTATTAACATTATATAGGATTTGTTAGCAAGTAATTTTTGGTATGTTACTTTTAAGCCGTAAAAGTTAAATACAATTTGTTGTTCAATAGGCTAACTTCCTGGAAATTTAATTATGAAGAGAAATATAAAGGATTTATCATATAAGCCTACCTTGCTATATAGCCAAATTAAATTTCACCTAAAACATTAAGTGTTACTACACAGAGGTTTCCACACAAAAAGTTAGAATTGGGAAACAACTACTAAATGTAGCATGTAATAAAGCTTTCAGGTAAGCGTGTTAGCTTCAGGCAAGAGAAAAAATGGACTGCCTTGCTTAACTTTTGCATTCTTTTTGCCAAATAGCTAATCGTTCCAAAAACTTACATAAATATCCCATTTACTTCACGTCAACTTTTCCCACCTTGATGCTCTCAGAAGAATTTCAAGCCTCCCAGTTCCTAGCTCAAAAATAACCTTATCATCTCTCCCTGAGCAAAAATCTTCCTTTTGGAACTTCCTTCTATTTTCTTGTTTACTTCAACTCTCAACCTTTAGTCACTCCTCTCCCTTCTTTTATAGGGGTTCGACTGTGTATTGATTTCTCTCCCGACACTTTCCTGGTATATTAACTTGCAATGAGTGGCTTATTACAAAAAATTCTTATTAAAGAAATTTCTATTTCTACTAGTTTTTTCTCCTATCACCCTTTTCCTCCCACTTAGGACTGTAACTTGTTGCTTGTATCCTAAGATTTGTATTACTGTAATATTGTTTCTTCATTTGCTTATTTGACCCCCTATGACAATCATTAAGTGTCGTACCACATGCATTCTTGACAAATCTATATTTTCTTTTATGTATACTGAGAGCAAATGCACCAAAGTCAAATTCCTTGTGTGTCCAATCACACTTGGCCAATAAAGAATTCTATTCTATTAAAAACAACATCCTCCATCAAAACCATAAGGTCGTGCAGAATGCAGCTGCGAGAGCAATCATGGGCTTTTCCAAATATGCCCATGTTACACCAACACTCCGCAGTCTGCATTGGTTGCCGATCAGTTTCCGGTCACAATTCAAAGTGTTGGTTATGGCACGGACCATATTATCTCAGGGACCGCCTTCTGCTGCACGAATCCCAGCGACCAGTTAGGTCCCACAGAGTGGGTCTTCTCCGGGTCCCGTCAACTAAACAATGCCGCTTGACGGGACCCAGGGGAAGAGCCTTCTCTGTGGCAGCCCCGGCCGTCTGGAACCAACTCCCCCCCAGAGATTAGAATTGCCCCCACCCTCCTTGCCTTTTGTAAGCTACTTGCCAGGCATGGGGGAATTGAGATATCCTTTCCCCCTAGGCTTTTACAATTTTATGCCTTGTATGTCTGTATGTATGCTTGGTTTTTTATTATAATGGGTTTTTAATTGTTTTTAGTATTGGATTATTGTTATACGCTGTCTTATTATTGCTGTTAGCCGCCCAGAGTCTCCGGAGAGGGGCGGCATACAAATCCAATAAATAAAATAAATAAATAAATAAGGGACAGAGCAACAAGTAAATGAATCACCACTACTGCACTTCCACCCCGACTGCCTGTAGCTTTTCGCCACGAGGCGGACTAATCTACTCCTACACACAGGCACACACCCGCCGACAGCACCCGGGGAAGCAGCAGGGGTTGGAGGGCTGGGGCGGATGAGTCAGGGAGGCCGCTCCGAGGCACAGGCACTTCCTTCCGGCTCTGCAGCCTCGTCTCCGACCTCCGCCCTCACACGCACTTCCCCCCTCTCGCCACTGACTTGTACATACATACAAACCAAACGTATATACATACATATATACATACGCAAACACACACATGCACACAGAAGCGGAGAGTCGACCCCTCCCAGTGACTCACAAATCTTTCCGCGGAGAGTCTGCAGCACTCGCACCTCTTCGTCGTCCCCCTCGCCAGCAGCCATAGCCGGGGGCCAGCCGCCGCGCGGCCAAGAGAAAGAGGCCAAACGGCTCCCGCGCGCGCCCCGACGCACTCGGACTGTGTACACAAAACCGCGTAGACCTACCCCGCCGCGGTACTGACGGGCAGAGTCCTAATCTAACTACCGCGGCCACGCCCATCGCTCTCGGGCTCTTCTCTTCTGCCATTGGTCAGGAGGCTCAAGGGCGGGCGGCAGGGGGGCACGGATTGCCGCGCATGCGTGCTCTTTCTGCTTCCCTTGGCCCCGGAAAAGTGAGTGGCTGGTTGGGCTCGGGGGTTATCAGGGTGATGCGTCGCCCCCACCCCCCTCGCTGCCCTCTGGAGAAGACAGCCGTCTTATCTTTTCTGTCAGGCGTGACTAAGAGAAAGTCGGGGCGGCCGGAACTGTCAGACGTTGCTCAATCTGATGCGGGCCCGGCGTCATAGCCAGATCTAAACCGCAGTTATAGAGTCGATGCTTTTGGCATGTCAGAGCCAGTGTTGCTGTGGAAAATGGAAGCGGTTTTGAATAAACTTCGGGGATGGGGGGGGGGGAGAACAACAGGGGGGCTCTTCAGCAAAGGCTGTTATATACCGGTGCCGTGACGATTAGGAAAAGTTCTAAAAACGCACGAAGCTCTTCATTGGGCATTTGTATATTAGTGTCCCGAGTTATGGCGACTGCCTAGAAAAAGTCCCCTTGTTTACTTAGCAGGACTTCGGAAGTGGTTTGCCATTGCCTGCTTTCTAAGGCTGAGAGCCCGAGTGACGGGCCCAGAGTCATCCTGCTTGATTCATGCCTGAGTTTATTTTATTAGATTTATATGCCGTCCTTCTCCGAGGACTCGGGGCATCTAACAACATATAATACAACAATACAGTACAAGGGCAAGTCTAATTAAATTTAAAATTACAATCTAAAAAGCCAATGTTTAAAAACAATCATACCAACTCAATCATACCAAATTCCATTAGCCAGGAGGCTGAGACCTAATTGTCCCAAGCCTGGCGACATAGGTGAGTCTTGAGACATTTAGGGAAGGTAAGGAGGGTGGGGGCAGTGTGAGTTGGGATTAGAACTCACAATCTCCCAGGGTCCAGCATGCTACCTTAATCACTATGACAAAATTAACTGCCTAGGTCCAAACTGCCTGTCCTGCAAGCTCTGCTGAACTGTATCCTGTATTTCCTCTACAAAATCTTCCAATTGGCTGATTCTGGGTAACAAAGCTGGGCCGATGTTTCTGGAGATTGTTGTGAAATAATGTTGAAATGAGGAAGATACTATTTCAACAATTGTACATCTAAGTATGAGGTCAGTCTAGCTCAGTGATGGCGAACCTATTTTTCCTCGGGTGCCGAAAGAGTGTGGGTGTGTGTTATCACACATGCACGAGTGCCCACACCCATAATTCAATGCCTGGGGAGGGTGAAAACAGCTTTCTCTGACCCCCAGAGGCCTTCTGGAGGCCGGAAATTGCCTGTTTCACAACTGGTGGGCCCAGAAGGCTCGTGTTTCACCCTCTCCAGGCTCCAAAGGCTTCCCTGGAGCCCGGGGAGGATAAAAACACCCTCTCAAATCCCCCCAGCAACTCTCTGGAAGTCAAAAACTCCTTCTCAGAGCCTCTGTGAAAGCCAAAAACCAGCTGGCTGGCACACAAATGCACACTGGAGCTGAGCTAGGGCAACAGCTCACGTGCCAGAAGATATGGCTCCGTGTGCCACCTGTGGCACCCGTGTCATAGGTTTGCCATCACTGGTCCAGCTCATTCCTGGACTGGGAATGAGAAGGTGGCATCATGGAGATAGCAAAAAGTTATTCGCCAGGTCTGTGCTATGATTAGGTGCCAGGGAGGAAAAGTGCTGTTGATTGGATTATTTATTTAATTTATTTGACTTCTATGCCGCCCAGTCCCAATGTGACTCAGGGCAGCTTACAACAATAAATGGTACATACAATAAACAAGTCAAATAATTAGTAATAAGAACATTAAAACCCATAATGAACCATAATGAATTATCCAATCGAATCCACATATATACAGAACAGTCACAATCGGATATGATGTTATATTCATGGCCCCCAGGCCTGGCCACAATGTCAGGTTTTCACAGCTTTTTGGAAGGATAGTAAGTTAGAAACAGTGTGGACATTGAGAGTAGTTGATTCCATAATGTCGGGGCAGCCACAGAGAATGCTCTTCCTCACGGGCCCATTAATTTGCATTATTTAGTCGACAGGACCTGGAAGGGGCCAACTCCCTGTGATCTGATTGTTCTCTAAGAGGTATATTGCAGGAGACGGTCTCATAAATAGACTGGTCCTAAGCCATGTAGTAAGCAATGTAATAACCAACACCTTGAATTGTGACCAGAGACCAATTGGTAGCCAGTGCAGTGCGCGGAATGTTGGTGTTATATGTTTTTTTTAATTAAAAAAACTCTCACACAAACTGCCTGCACTCAGACTCAAATTATCCTACTTTGGGTACATTATGGGTTTTTCAAGAAATAAATTGTCTTAAAAGGATTGTCTTAAAAATATCTTAAACGAGCAAATATCTAACTGTAAATCTATTGAGTTGTATTTAAATGTATCATGTAATTGTAATTGAATATTACAATTATAGTTGTAGCAACATTGTTGACTTTTCAGGTTAGCAAATTTTTTGAGTGGCATCTAGTTATAATCCAAATAATATATTCTTTTAAAGTTTGAAAATTTGGGACCGCCATCAGCAAGGTGGATTGACTCAGTAACATTGGCAATAAGCATATCATTAGAAAATATGAGAGAACAGGTTAGGGACTTGATTATACATAAGCCACCATGTCTGGACTGGAAATACCCATAGAACAAACCATATTATGGCTATGAATTAACTGTTTCAATAATTCTTTGTGGCCATCTTGTGGCTGCACTGAAATTTGCAGCCCAGATATGATAAATGTACTTTATAGACAGAGGTAAATACTGTATTAAAATTGCCCTAAGGAAATTGACATTGCTTTATTAAAGAATCCTCAAACTAGTAACTCAACTGTGCTAAACCATGGATTAATCATGGTTTATTGAAGAAAAGGTTGAATTTACTTAACAATAAATAAGCATAGCTTATAAACCACAATGGTTTCTGATTTAGCTATTAGGTTGAATAAAATCCATTTTAAATTGTAGGAGCACAATTGTTGTCACTAAAGTGGACTTTTGAATGAAGATTCCTTTTTACAATTAATGCCACTATAATTATCTTTTTCCTTCATCTGTCCTTGATTTCTAGCAATGATTAGTAATATAGAAAAATTTCTATAGATCATATTTCAGAAAAATTTATTTAGGGCAAAATAATAAAGAAATCTAAAGCTGAAGAAAATGCTTTTCAGGTTTTTTTTCTTTCAGCAGTGTACGATCACAATCAACCGAAATGCATTTAGAATGTAAGGAAAAAAAACCTTTTTAGGTAAGATGAAATTATATCAGTAAGTTCTGACCTGTACTAAATTTTCTTTAGTATAATTTCTCTCCTAAAATATATGTGGAATGAAAAGACACAGCAGCAGCAAAATCTACAGGACTACTTTCAGATACAATATACAGTTATGTAGTTTGCCATAATGTGGTTTTCTTTTGGCTTAACAGCTAATAACCTACAGCTTAATGTGTTATGCTGCATGTATAATGCTTGTTTAATTTCTAACTTAGCTTCCTGTCATTTCCATTCATCTTTTACTAATTTGCACCCAGAAATCCAGAAAAAGGCTGAAAGTTACAAGATATGTGTTGCTTGCTTTGAATGAGTTTCAAATTAATACTGTGATATTAAAAAAAAATTTTTTTTGAAAACATATTTTTAGCAAGGAGTAGGTGGATGTAAAACAGAAGGTTTTAGAACACTGTGTGCAGATGGATATGTAACTTTTGGATGTAACTCACTGTACAAAAGGAACATTAATAATAACAGCAGAAACTTTTAATAGGATATAACCAAAGAAAGTGGATTATTTTGAAGTAATGCCAGCCAATTTTGGTATTAGTTACTATTCAGTATTTCCTAGAATTTATTCTAATTAGCAATATTTAAAGGCCATCTTAAGCATTCATATCCTATGCTAAAAAAACATGCAGCATATGTAGTATAGTTTCCATCTGTTTCTAGATGCCTACTAACATATAAATTAACATACTAATCTTGAATTTGGGAAGCTGGACTGTAATGGCTGGTCATATGAAAGTATTAATACTAAGTAAGTTTTCTTTTTGTTGCTTTGGCCAAGCACTTATATCAAATAGCTCTGGTGGGAGAGCAACTAAAGTCCAAGAACAAAGACAATTACCCCAAAAGAGTAATAAGCCACTAATTGTTTTAGCAATTGGTATCCTAGAAATGAACTCTTGAAGCTCTGACATGGAAGCATATTTCATTCCCGATTGTTTCCTTACTCTGTTGAGTCATGAGGTGGAGCTCTCCATATTGAACTATAATATTTTTTTTAAGTTTTTAAAAATAGGAGCTTTCTATATTGAATTCCATATTATGGCGGTAGAGAATCTTTAAAAGGTTTCAAGGAATAACTTCTTGTTGTAACCACAGGAATTCTTAGTATGATAGTCACAGTACAGATTGCAAACACACGGAATTAAATACATACTGTTCACAGTATGGGTAGAGGCATTAAACTAAGCAGTCTATTTGTTGGATTTAGGCATGTATTGACTAAATCCAATCATAGTGGTTTGTAAAGTATGGTCCGTGATGTAAGTTCCCAGAGATGCCAATGTATTTAGTATTTAGTTTCATATTTAGTATTTAGTTCCCATCACACCCACCTGTTTTTTTAACTTATGTTTTTGCAAATGAGTGATCACTTAACTATTTTCTAAGATTGACATATAAGTTGTATGTTCATATTTGCATTGTGGGTGATTTTCACATATGCTGGTATATAAAGCTTTCATAAAATGTGACACATTGAACAACTATACCCTTGGTTTTCTGAGGTTTTAGGATGAATTTCGAGTAAGCTTTATCAACCAACTGCTGTCAAAATAATTTAGCACAATTATGTAATCATTACAAGACAACCATAGTATGCTTTAAGTGGTATGGAAGATAAATTATGGATGGATGGATGGATGGATGGATGGATGGATGGATGGATGGATGGAAGGAAGGAAGGAAGGAAGGAGACAAGACTGAATGAATGAAAGACACTGGCTATTTTGATGAAGTCATTCATTATTATAATATTTTGTTGAGGGAAAAAAGTTTGATTCTCTTAATAGTTGTGAATGCCAGTTTTTAATAGTTCTGTTAAAACAAAATGCATATGCCATTATGTGGTAAACATTGTCCTTAACAATTATATTTGCGTTAATTCTATGTTTGTTCTAATATTTGTCCATTAGGCTGATTAATAAAATTCCAATAATGAATAATAAACATAATATCATCATATTAAAATTGGTGTCTATAAACTGCAGTGAACAAGCAAAATTACAAAGTTAGTATGTTTTTATCAAAATATACAAAGCCCTCAAATGTAACAGAAGCTATTACTGTATTTTCCATATGAATTAAACAGTTATAGAAAATATTTGTACAATTATCGCTACATATAAATCTTAACCAATGTTGGCTTTGGTCTAGAATTATTGAGATAATATTGTTTTACAAAGTTTTATAAAGTACATTTTAAACAGCTCATAGTAATTATAATTTTGTAAGTAATATTTTTCACATCAAAAATGTTCTATGTATATAGCTAGATCTTTTTCAGTGCTTATATTGTGAAGGATACGTTCTATTTAGTTATGTGCAAAATGACATCAGACAAATTAAGAATAAATATGTTATCATCACAACTTGTGTTATATAATGTGGAAATGTGAACATAAGAGAATCAAAATTAGATGTACCAAATAGAATATTCTTTAAATGATACATTTTTAATATAAAATATATGCAGTTTTCTACATTCTCAAATTGTTAAAAAGTTAGATATGTTTTACAGAGAAATCTTCCTTAAAGGAACCATATTTAGAGGATTTTAGATGTGGTACACTACGTTTTGGTCCAAACATTCTCCAAAATAACGGACAAGTCGACTGTATTAAAAATAATCTGAATGAGACAAAGTTATATAATTTGTCTTTTATTTTATGCAAAATTATATCGTGTAATTTATGTCATTTGCATAATGCACTGTATATTATTAGGCAAATGATAAATTGTACAAATTGCTGTGAATAATTAATTTGTAATTTAATGGACACAGTATTGGATATCCATGCCCTCTGCTTGGTACATTAAAGTGGTACATCACTCTAATTTTCTTTTTTATTGATTGTGTTTTCTTTTTTCTTTAGTCACCAATGTGCCTAATAAAGTAACTCATTCAGAATAGTTTTCTTTAAAACTTTGCTTTTTTCCCCCATATCAGTTTGATTGTATGTTTCTTCTTGTTAATATATATGGATTATTTAGCATGATCAACACAAATAAACATAGTTGATTGATAAAGCCTGGAGATATCTTTATTTGAAGAATGTTAATTTGAAATAAAACCCCCCCTATCCTGCTCAAAAAGAAAGAGACAAAAAAAGAAATCAAATAATAACCAAAACCCTTATCTTAGTACAGTAGTTCTCAACCTTTCTAATGCCACGACCAGGGGGGGCTACTGCCCGAATGGGGGGGAACCCAGTGGGAGAGCGAAAATGGAACTCCACCCCAGAGTGCCCAATTTGCACTGAAAGATGTGAAAGAAAATGCATAAGCCACGCCCACAGTGTGGTAGTAAAAATTTTGGTAGCCCTTCACTGGCCATGAACCCTTAATACAGTTCCTTATGTTGTGGTGATCCCCAACCATAAGTCTAGTGCCAATTCTTCCAACAGAGCTTTAAACTGATTGGCAGGAAAGTCAGAGGGACACCCCTACTGTAAACGCTTGATTGGTCAGATTGTAAAAATATGTTCCAAGGCACCAGAATAGAAGCTTTAGTTCCTAACACCATGGGAAATTTGTCTTAAGTGACCCCTGTGAAACAGTCATTCGACACCCCCCCCAAGGGGTCCCAGTCCCCAGGGTGAGAACCACTGTTTTAGTATAATGAGAAAATCAGACCCTCTTTAAGCTAGGAAATATTAGCAGAGGAGATAGTAACAAGAAATTATTTACAAAAAGCTTACAGAAGAACCACTTTATGCAGAATTATCAAAATTTATATGAAGGGTAGTGATGCATTTTTTTAACAGTGCTATTTTTTTACAGTACAATAATCGGTATACTATGATTGGTCACATTATTATAATTGAATATATTAGGAGAAAGGGTGCCCAGTGTGCCCATTAAGTATGTAAAAATATAATATAAAGTAATACTGAAAATCCACATTAAATTATTCAGATAGATGGTTCTATGGATCCTTGAGATTAGGATTGGAGTGTCTAATCAGAGGTCTTCAAACTTGGCAACTTTAAGGTTTTGTGGACTTCCAACTCCCATAATTCTCTAGCCAACATAGCTGGCTGGAAAATTCTGGGAGCTGAAGTACACAAGTCTTAAAGTTGCCAGGTTTGGGGACCCCTGGCTAAATTCTATGGTACATTACACAAACTAGCTGGATGACTATGTATGTAAAACACTATGAACGTCAACTTGGAATACAGTTCAGTAAATCCAAATATAGCATTGGCCTTGAATTAAATCAAGGTACCAAAATTATCTTCATATTCATAAGTGCAGCAGTATACTTAAAATAGGATTACAGTGTTCCCTCGATTTTTGCGGGTTCGAACTTTGCGAAAAGTGTATACCATGGTTTTTCAAAAGTATTAATTAAAAAATACTTCTTGGGTTTTTTCCCTTTACCACGGTTTTTCCCGCCCGATGACGTCAAAAGTCACTGCTAAACTTTTGTCTGCCTTTAATAAATATTTTTTAAGATAAACTTTAATAAATAAACACAATGAGTAATAATCTGGTTGCTAAGGGAATGGGAAATTGCAATTTAGGGGTTTAAAGTGTTGTGATACTGTTCATAGCCAAAAATACTTCGTGGAAATTCGACTTTCACGGGCATCCCCCGTGAAAATCGAGGGAACACTGTAATGGTGTCTCCCTTTTGGGCCTTGAATTTATATTTAAAGCAAATCTGAAATATCAGGTGTACATTTTAGGAAGATTCCAAGGAGAAATTTCATAATGTATCCAGCTATCTGTTCCTGTACTGGATTCTTGCAAATTATTTCTTCTCAAAAGGACAAGTCATGCCTGGACCAATGTGGAGAAATCACTGACGTACATCATCTGAATGCTCTGATGCTTGTAGAGCCACAGACTTATAGTAAGAAAAGTTTCTTCAACAAGATAGAGATCTTATTCCATGTTTGTAACTAACTATACTCATGAAGGAATTGTGTTTAATGCTATCATTTAAACTTCACTTGCACATCAGTCTGCAAAGATGATAGCAGTAATATATAATGAGCGGATGACACATTGTGGTACATGTTAAGAATATAAATATTTATTATAATAATACATCTGGCTGATTGTGTGACGAACTAATCATAACCTATTACAAAATTGTTCTGTAACAGCATATTCAGACTCCAGAATGGGTGAGTGGACAACTCAAATAACAAATGCTAGAATCTTAACCAGATACTTATTGTGTACACATTAAACTAGGGCTAAATTAAACTTTTAAAATAGTGTTCACCTTTGAACAAATTATAGTTAGGAAGATAGAATGTCATTTATTCTAGCAGAAAACACTTTAACCTTACTATGTTCTGAATGGATATCACTAATTTTTAATTGCCCAAAATAACAGCTATCATTAACGTTTTATTTCCAGTTCAACAGTAAATTCTTTGTAATATCCTTTTAAACATTTCAGTTAAGCATATTCTTTTTTACATAAACCTTTTTCTGAGTAATATTAATATCTCCTTATATCTTTTTAGGTTTCATTAGCTTCACTATAGTTTTCAAATTTTGCTTCTTATGGCACATTTAATATGTAAAGTATGCAATATATTTATGTGAAAAATATATATCTCAAGTTTTAAGAACTTCTGTAAATTTGGATTTATTTATTTATTTGTTTTTTGCATTAATTACTTGCATCTATGGCCTTTCATTTCTCTTTTCTTTGTTGCTGCACCCTTTTCTTACTTAGAGTCCAGTATTCAATGCAGTATTCTGAGTATTACTGGCTTCATAATCCTCTGCATCAGTTACACGTTCAGTTAGAGGTTTAGCTGTTTCCTGTTTCTCTGAGTCAAAGAAATGTTGACTTTTACACGATTTTGAGCTTTCATTAAACAAACAATCCTTTCTGTCCTCTTGTTTGGGTGGTTTAAACAAATGCTTCTTCTGGTGCATCCCAAGAGCAGCTGCCGTCTTACAAACTTTGGGGCACTGAAAACACGCGTGGCCTTTCCCAGTGTGCTCACGCTTATGCCTTTGCTCATGATTCCTTTTGGTGGAAAGATATAAGAAGCTTTGAAAACAAAACTGACAGTGGTAACGCTTTTCTCCTGTATGGATTCTCTCGTGTATTTTGAGTGTTTCGTTGAGGGTGAATGCTTTGTTACAGTATTGACAGATGAAATCCTTGACAGCAGAATGGGTGCGTTCATGTTTCTGTAAATTGCTGGACATTGAAAAACTTTTCCCGCAGGTTTTGCAAGGGTAGGGTTTTTCCCCCGTATGACACCGCTTATGCATCCTTAAGGTAGAAGAGCTCTGGAAATGCTTTTGGCATAAATCACAAGTGAAAGACTCAGACTCCGTGGTCTCCCAGTGTGAGTGACCATGGGATATTTCTGTAGAAGCGTTCTCCCTTTCACAGAGGTTACAGTTCAGATCTGGCATTTTCTCTTCTCCTTGATTAGAGACCTTGTCTTCAGGAATATTCCTAAGGGCATAAGTGGTAACATAGGCCTTCTCGCTTTCCTTACAGGAATTTCTGCTCCTGTATTTCTCTCTCCATTTTGCTTTTCTCATTTTTCTTAATTGTTTAGATTTCTTTTTTGGTTTGTAATTGTAATATGGCCGCCAAGGTTTATCATTAGAGTCATGGTCACTGACATCATCGCCCATTTCACTTTCAATGTAGTCTGATGGACAAACTCGAGACAGGCTTCTGTCTCTCTTTTCCCGTTCTGCAAGCTGAACTGCCTGGTCGCCTTTGGATTCATATTTAGATCTTCTGCCTTTTTTGTAAAACAATTTAGACCCCAAAATATGTCTTTTCACAATAGCTTCATTTCCAATTTTAACTGTTATTTGACAAAGTGGAGCAACATTGCTGTCAGCAGATGTTCCTGGCCGTGCAGGTTTTGCGATATAAGTTTCAGTCTTACTTGAAGTTTCAAAGATATGTGCAGGTGTGTTAGAAGCTATCCCTGTATTTGTTGTATATTTTACCTCCCTTGCAGTTGCTTCTCTGTCATATAGAGGCACCTTTTTCTTTTCTTTATTGCTTTTTGTTCTACTATTGCCATTGTCTGACTCATAGATAAGATCATTGCTGTCTACTTGACTGACTGTAATGTCTGAAGTCCCATTATCACTTTTTCCTATTGCATTGATAGCATTACTGTGCATTATCACTGATGAAACTCTTCCACTATGTACTATAACAGAAGATGCTGAGTTGTTATAGCTAATAACAGAGGTTGAATTTTCATGGGAATTGCTATTACTAATTGTTTGATGAGAGGAATTATATTCCTGAGGACCGGAATCCTCAACAGAAGATAATGTCCTGTTAGTGGGAGTATTATTGTTCAGATCTGTCCTTGATGAAATTTTCCAGGAAGAAACATTTAGAAGATTTTCAGATGTTGCTGTAGCATCACCACTTGAAGCACTGTCCAAAGTAATACTGGAACTTGGCAACATATTGTGTTCAAAATTCAAGGATGCCACTTCAGAAGTAACAGTATTCTGAATAATACAGGTGCTAGATGGAACTTCATTAACTTGTACACTTTCATATGACGAGTTTCCGTAATTTTTATATGGGGCCCTTTTACATTTCATAGGCAAAAGCCTATAGAGCTTGTAAGGATAAACATTTGGTTTCAAGCCACCATTAGCTGTTTTCTTGTTTACACCTAATCGGTGATCTATTGCATGAAAAGATTTCTGATGGTTCTTGAGTATATAGTATGTCATAAAGGTCTCAAGACAGAAGATACATTGGTATCTCCTTTCACCTGTGTGCCAGATTTCATGTCTGGTACGGTACTCTGCTAATGCAAAGACTTTGTTGCAGTAATGGCAAGGATACGTTCTTCTCCAAGAATGAACATTTGAATGTCTTCGGAGGCTGGACAAGGTAACATAGGTACGTTTGCAAACACTGCAAGTATAAAGTATCTGTCCACCAACAACTTTAACAAAATGGTCTGTTTCTGGCATTGTACCGTTTGTGCCAGGATAATCAGTAAACTCATTTTCAGTTTCTGTGAGCTCAGGGCTTACATACAAGGTGCCATTTTTTTCATTTGAAGGAACAAAATTATCCAGATTATTCTGCTCATTTTCAACGCAAAAATTGTTCAGACCCCTACATGCTTGTTCATGAGTCTCTAGTCCAGCAATATTTTCAAACTGTTTGGTACAATATTTGCAAACTGAAGTCTCTTGAGGTTGCGAATGAAGTTTAAGATGAGTGCTTAATTGACTTTTATCATTAAATGATTTAGTACAACAATTGCAGTTAAAAGGGTGTGGCTTGTCGGTGGCTATTGATTCAGAAAAATTATCGGATTTATTTTCATCTTCCTTAGAAGAGAGAATATTGGTTTTATTTGGTTGGGATTTTTTATAAGAATGGCTGTGGTCACTTATGACTTTATGTGGAGCCTCTGAACTGTTTCCCTTGTGGACTAATATTTTTACAGTAGGAGCATCTGTGATCTGGGAATTAAATCTAGCCTTTGGTGCAATATATGATTGTGCTACTGATTTAACTAGAGGCACTGACTCAGCAGCTTTAGAACAATCTTCACCTGTTTTATAAAGTGGAATGTTTTCATAATAAAAGGAATTTTTTTGTAAAAGATTATAACCTGTTGTAACAGCATAGGAATGTTCAGCTAACGTGCTGGCTCTCTCAACCTCTTTGCATGCATCAGTCCTATCCAGATCACTATTGGAAGCTTTATCTATTTCAGGCATTTTTTTAAAACTTGCCCTCAAGTCAAGAGGAGAAAACAAATTATTACTATTTTCAGTTTCAAAAATTGAGTATGCATTCGTGATTCTTGGTCCATTTGTAATGGCTGAGTCTTCCTGTCTTTTTTCTTCTTTCACATCATTTTTTTCAGTATTGCAAAATGAATACAGGCAAGGGGAACCGGAAAGGCTCTTTTCTGTAAGATCTTCTAAAAAAGATATTCCCAATTTTCTGCCAGCAGCTACAAGATCCACAACAGACTCGTGTTTTTTAACAATGATTGTAGAACTGTAGATATAATTAAGTATCTCTGTGAACACTTCAGCCTTGAGGCCATCTAGTTCCAACACATGTCCAGAAATGCAGATGGTATGACTCCAAAATATATTTTTGAAATAAAGGCTTGAAGCAGCCAGGACATTACTATGGGCTTTGAATTTGGTGTCTTCTACAATTATGGTGACATCACATAAAATTCCCCGAATGCGTTGTTCATTTAATACGGAAAGGACAGTGTCACTGTGGAAGTCATCTTTGAGATCCTTTAAGTGGGACATGATGGTCATCTGTTTAAATAAAGAAGAGATTTTAAAATCAAGAAGATCAAATGCTAAGTTACTTATGGTCCTCATGCCCAATTACAAGCTAATCACTCCTGGCCACTTGCATGCAATATATACCCACAGTACATACAAAGTAAAACATCTGCAATACAATTAAAACTTATAATGATATCATAAAAAATCTGCAGTGAAGCCCAATAAAAAACAACAAAAAAGAAACAAAGAAAAGTGGACAAATATGAAGTTCAGAGGATACCTCAAGAATAGTTCTGTTTTCAGGAGTTTTTAAAAAGTCAACAAGGAATCTTATCTCCAATGCAGACTATACCAGAGCAGTGACATTGTTATAACTGACCAGCAGAAGTCAGAAAACATCAGACAGTCAGTACCAGTTTCTTTTGCCAAAGGACAATTTTTAAAAATCACAGAAAGGTAACCACAATTATTAAAATGCTAGCTCTCTCTCCTCCCCATAATTTCAGTGTATGCTATACATGGTGACTAGACTATTTTTCCAGAAAACAGAAACTGAATTGTTGCTATGGAGAATGGCTGCTTGGTCATCAATGAAGTTAGTCTTGCATACAAATCGTTGCTGAAATCTGTGATTATGCCATAATGACATAGTTTTGCATTTCCCAACAGCTGCAACCCTCTAGGCATGATGGTGGTGTGAGAAGAGAATATATTGACTTCCTTACTCTTATAGACCAGGGGTAAAATATAAGAGTTTGATACACGATGCTTAAACAGGCAGATAAATAATTCCGGACAAGCTTTATAGGACTGTGAATTAAAACAATGGTATAATTTTAGTTAAGATAGATTTCCCATCACTATCTGTATCTTGTGCCATAGCTTCAGCATAACCATTTGGACAACCATGATCTGCAGGAAGAAAATGCAGAAAACCTTTCCCTTTGCTGCCATCTAATGGGGTGTCTGCAGAGTTATAGTCCAGCTCTTATATGCTTAAATAAGAGATTTTTCCGGTGGGCAAGATGCTAAACGAAGTTAATTCTTAAGCAGAAGGGGAAAGGAAGATTTAGAATGACTGAGATAAGGGGAGATGTGCATATTTATTTATTGCATTTATATGGTTGCCTATCTCGTAAGCACAATTCCAATATTACTCAGGCCCACTACTGCAGCTTCGTAACGTGAGAACATGCACTGAACTTGTATCTGAAACGACTTAAACCAGCTGCAACTCTTTATATCACAAACCCCAATAAACAGAGCCCTTGCACCCCTCGAGGTGGCCTTTCAGAACAATGGTTGTGTTTTCTACACTGAGTCTAGCTCATGGTTTTTCTGAAGAGGCCTAGAATTCCCTCACACAGGAGGCCTATGAAGGGAGCCTGATTAGGCCAGTACAGAGGCCTTTAATTCAGGTGGCCCAATCTCATAGGGAACAGTTTCCGCCTGTGTTCCCAGGATCATCCTTTGCCCCAACTCAGGCCTAGGCTTTCCTTACACAGTAGGCCTATGAAGCGAAGGGAGCCGGATAAGGCCTATCCAAAGGGCTTTCAATAAGCGCGCCATGGCCTAAGTAGATCGCCCATCCCCATCTCACCACAGCAGCCCAATCTCACAGGGAACAGTTTCCGCCTGTGTCCCCAGGATCATCCTTTGCCCCAACTCAGGCCTCGGCGTCCCTTACACAGTAGGCCTACGAAGCGAAGGGAGCCGGATAAGTTCTACCCAAAGGGCTTTCAATAAGCGCGCCACAGCCTATGCAGATCGTCCACCCCAACCTCACCGCAGCAGCCCAATCTCACAGGGAACAGCTTCGGCCTGTGTTCCCAAGATCATCCTTTGCCGCAACTCAGGCCTAGCCTAGGCCTCTCTCACACAGTAGGCATACAAAGTGAAGGGAGCCTGATTACACCAGTACAGAGGCCTTTGATTGAGTGTGCCATGGCCTCAGCAGATCGCCTGTCCCCACCTCACAGCTTAGGCCCATGTTCCCAGGATTGTCCTTCGCCCCAACTCATCGCATGAAGGACAGGATCACCCAAACCAAGGGGAAATAGGTACGGAGGCTGCAGAGGAGACCCAGCCTATTTTAGAAGGGGTGGAAGAGGCGCAGCATGGGCCAGCTCAGGGATTTATGTTCCAGGCCCAGACCCAGTTTCAGAAAATGGTAAAATTACATGGTGGCAGAGGCAGCGGGGTGGTGCTTCTAAATCCCCCAACTGTCCACAGTTTCCATAGCTGGGATTTGAACAAGGCCCCTATACTTTTAAAGCCCTGTAAATAAAATTGCTTTGATTTGACATTATAGATATAATGCATTCCTTTCCGTGTGTAATACAAGATTGGGGGAAAAAAATACTCGAGCAACGCCAGGTAAATAGGTAATCATCTACAGTATATAAGATCCTGAAATAAAACACAATCTGCAAAATAGTATTACAGGGAGTTCTCATTTAACACCTGCCTTTTTTAGCAATAATTCACAGTTACAATCAGAGATGGGTTCCTACTGGTTCTAACTAGTTCTTTAGAACTATTCGTAATCTGGTGATGGATGTCATGGGGCCGATTCTGTTGGTGTCTCCGTGGGTGCCGCCATCTTGGATTTTGCCTTTGAGTACATATGCAGAAGCTAATTTTTGCTTCTGCACATATGCAGAAACTATTTTTTTTATTGATGTGGGTGCACGCGCACACAGTGTGAACCAGCAGCAAAAGGATCCAAAAACCCTGGATTACCATGGTGATGAAAAAGTAACTTTATTACCAATCCTCATATATATGACCTTCTTAGGGCTGCAAAGCCCAAAAAAAAAAACCTTTATAAGCACAGTCATAGTTTTATTTAGCATCCATTTTGCTTAGCTTTGAATTGCCAGTCCTAGTTGTGGTCACCAAATGAGTGCAAATTAATGCCCGGAATAATTTTTCATTGTTCATGAAAAAAAAAAACTAATACCAAGTTTTAAATGTCAAAAGAAAAGGGGCCATTTGAATGGGGGAAAGTTTGCCCCAGGAGTAGGGCAGCAATCATATAGCTAACATATATGATTTATAAAGCTAAAAACATGTCTAGAAAATAGAGCAGAAAAATAATGTTAGAATACAGTTCATCTGTCTGGAACCCATACCACATCTCGGACATTAACACCCTTGAAAATGTCCAAAGATATTTCACCAGAAGAGCCATTCACTCCTCCACTCGAAACAGAATATCCTACGAAAGCAGACTATCAATCCTTGGTCTTGAAAACTTAGAACTACGACGCCTAAAACACGATCTAAGTATTGCCCACAAGATCATATGCTGCAACGTTCTACCTGTCAATGACTACTTCAGCTTCAATCACAACAACACAAGAGCACGCAACAGATTCAAACTTAATATTAAACGCTCCAAAAAATATGACTTCAGCAACTGAGTTATCGAAGCATGGAACTCATTACCTGACTCAGTAGTGTGAACCCCTAACCCCCAACATAAGGAACCTTCTAAGGTTCCTTAGAAGTCAGTAAGGGTCTTGCATAAGTGCACCAGTGTGCCTTCCGTCCCCTGTCCAATTGTGTCTCCTCATCTCATTTATCTTTTCTTCCTTTCAAATTTGTTCACCTATACTTTTATATCTTTTCTTCTATTCGTTTCTTTAGTTATATTACTAAATATCTATTCTCTTCAATGTGTATTATGTATTGCACTAAATAAATAAAACAATAAAATAAATAAATAAAAGGTAGAGTGAGAAGTGAAATATTTTTTCTTTAAGCAAGCTATGATGTAATTTAGGTTTAATTGCTGATCTGAGATATGTAATTCCTGTCCTTCCTATGGTATTTCCTCTATCCTTGTCTCATGGACATTTCTAGTATACATTTATTTAATCATGTACTTATTCATGTACGTATGTTTATAAAATTTATGTAATACATATGAATATATATCCCTGGTATGTGGCTCTTGGATAGTACTGCCTACTTTTTCTTGACTAATCCTTGTCATGCCCCAAAAGATGGAATGTGCCCTTAGCTCAAATGCATTTTTTCAACAGTAAGTAAGGAGAACTGAGCCATCAGATGGGAGAGGAAGAGGATTCTCATACAGTGAAAACAAGAAGTATCCAAAATGGAACTTACATTTTATTTTATGTACACGAAGATCATATGCACCAAGACAAACTCCTTGTGTGTCCAATCACACTTGGCCAATAATATTCTATTCCATTCCATTCCATTCCATTCCATTCCACTCCACTCCACTCCACTCCACTCCACTCCACTCCACTCCACTCCACTCCACTCCACTCCACTCCTATCCTATCCTATCCTATCCTATCTATCTATCTATCTATCTATCTATCTATCTATCTATCTATCTATCTATCTATCTATCTATCCATCTATCTATTCAATTTTTATGCCGCCCTTCTCCTTAGACTCAGGGCGGCTTACAACATGTTAGCAATAGCACTTTTTTTTAACAGAGCTAGGCTATTGCCCCCACAATCCGGGTCCTCATTTTACCCACCTCGGAAGGATGGAAGGCTGAGTGAACCTTGAGCCGGTGATGAGATTTGAACCGCTGAATGGGATTTAGCTGAATGGGATTCATTTTTGCAAGTTCAGGCTACAGTGTCTCTCCTCAGATAGTTTTTAGAAGTTTGGGAATGTGTGAGGAAGTAAGCAAGATTATAGGTGCATGAATAACCGTTATATAAATTCTCATTACGAAAACTAAATTTACATGTTGGAATTCCTGTTCACTGCCAACTGTGGTAGATCATGCTACGTATCATTATTTTCACAGTTGAAATTATTTGCTCTATAGTTCAATAATAAACTCCATAAACAATCTTCAAGGAAGGTTGAATGACTTTGATGGTTATAATGTTCTTTTTATACAGTAACACCTATATTCACAAAATGTATGCATCTCCATTTTAGCAACTATTTTTAATTTTTAAAAACAATGTGTAATTGCTAGGATTTCAGGAGGCAAAATATTTTTCACTGCATATTTTCATTTTTCTATTGGACATCTATCTATCTATCTATCTATCATCATTATTATCATCATCATATTTATCTATCTATCTCTACACATTTGAAGGCCAATATGCAAAAAAAGAATATTCAATAGAAAGAGTGTTGAGTGGAATGTTCATTGTTCAATTAATCAATTCTGCCTAGATCTTCTTCCATATGCAGCAGGAAAACAGAATTCTCCTGAATCTAGATATTTAGATGCATTTATATGCAACTTGCAAGTTTGACTACAGATGTTTTCTGGGCATCTGAATTAGCTTAATCACTGGAATAATTAATGCCTTGAAATTACCTGATACAGAATGTATTGCATGAATCTCTAAATGCGATTTTCCTGTTATGACCTACTTCCTTATTGTCTCTTATTCTTGCATTACAGTATCTTAGTCTTGTACGTGTGACCACAAGATGGAGCTCAGTTCAAAGGAGATTACATCGTACTACTGGGGAAAGAGAAAATAACAAATATAATTTTAGTAACATGAGTGATCTATTTCTAAGTTTCCAAATCCATTAGTCATTTGTAACTAACAAATCCTGCTTTATTTATTATAACATCAAGGCTTCCTAAGGACTGAATTTGTCTTATAATACCAGAAATTATGAGCACAATCAATATTTTATATTTCTTATATAGAATAGAATAGAATAGAACAGAATAGAATTCTTTATTGGCCAAGTGTGATTGGACACACAAAGAACTGTCATTGGTGCATGTGCTCAGTATATATAAAAGAAAATATACATTTGTCAAGAGTCATGCGGTACAATACTTAGTGATAGGTTCAAGTAAGCAATCAAGAAACAATCAATATTAATATAAATTGTAAGGATACAAGCAACAAGTTACAGTCATACAGTCCTAAGGGGATGGAGATGAGTGATAGCAATGGTGAGAAAAACTAATAATAATAGTGAGGATAAAGTGGTATTTATTTATTTATTTATTGGATTTATATGCCGCCCCTCTCCGTGAACTCGGAGTGGCTAACAACAGTGGTAAAAACAACACGTGACAATCCAATACTAAAAACAGCTAAAAACTCTTGTTATAAAACCAATCATACATACAAACATACCATGCATAAATTGTAGAAGCCTAGGGGAAAAGAATATCTCAGTCCCCCCATGCCAGAGGTGGGTTTTAAGGAGCTTACGAAAGGCAAGGAGGGTGGGGGCTATTCTAATCTCTGGGGGGAGTTGGTTCCAGAGGGCTGGGGCCGCCACAGAGAAGGCTCTTCCCCTGGGTCCCGCTAAACAGCACTGTTTAGTTGACGGGACCCGGACCTCTGGTCGCTGGGATTTGTGTGGCAGAAGGCAATCCCAGAGACTCATAACCGATTAAAAACCACTATCAAATTGGCATTTATTAAAATTATCCACAGATTATCAGCATCCATATACTTGCTTCAGATTGCACTGCTACAAAAATTGTCCTGATGAAACAAGAATATTAAGTACCCATACTTGTTACAGCATGTGGATAATGGACTGACAGAACAGTGACAAAATTGAGGGTTCCGATTAACATACAGTTTGAGTCATGATAGCCATCATAGGACTGTAATTCAGCAAATGTGTAAGAGCTCTTGTTCTGCAATTGAGTGAGATAGACATATTATCTCTGAAGATACAGTTCCATAGTTAAAGATGGGCTGTATTTTCCTTCTCTGGTAAGGCAGAGAATAAAGAATAACAGAATAACAGATTTGAAGAGGCCCTGGGGTCTTCTAGTCCAATCCTCTGCTTAAGCAGGAGACTTCTAGACAAATGGTTGTCCAATCTCTTCTTAAAAACGTACAGCGATGGAGCACCCGTGATTTCTGGAGGAAAGCCATTCTACTGGTTAGTTGTTCTGCCAAGCAGGAAATTCCTTCTTAGTTCTAGGCTGTATCTCTCTTTGATGAGTTTCTATCCATTACTTCTTATTTTGATCTTAGGTGCTTTGGAGAATAAGTCATTTGTAGTCCTTCTCTTCTGCAACTATTTACCCTCCAGTTCCCTATTTTTATTTATCTTCTCTGCATCTACTTAGAGTATTGTTGTGGTGAGCTCTGGCCCAGCTCCTGCCCCAAGGACTGTGGATGTGGGGGAGACATCCACATGCTGCAGGCCTGTTTTGCCCCCCCCCCAGTGGAATCTGCTGATGAAGGCTCCTCTGACCAAGAAGACATGAGTGACAGGGAGGAGGAGAGTGGGGCAGACAGCTCAGAAGGAGATCAATTATCTAGCTCCTCCTTGGATTCAGAACAAGAGTTAATGATACAGCCACGCATGCGGAGAGCGATGCATAGGCAACAACAACTGAGAGATTATTATCAAAGAAAATGAGGCCACCTGTGGTTGGGTGGGGCTGTGGTAATTAGTGAGGCTGCTATAAATAGCAGCCTGTGGGTTTGGCCATTGTGGAGGATTATCTGATCGTTGTGTTTCATGACTGCTTTACTGAGTTTGACTTTTTGTGTGCTGATTTTTCCCCGCTTTGAAACTAAACCAGAGCAAAGTGGGTTTCACTTTGTGAAAGAAGGACTGTGAATTACCTCACAGCTGCAAGCTAAGTACAGTATCTCAGAACTGATAAGGGACTTGTATAAATTACCAGTTTGTTTGGAGACAAGTGCTCTTTGCTATACCAAAAGACAGCTTAGTTTATTTGAATTTTCATTATAAAGAACATTGTTTTGAATTTTCAAATGTGTGTGTGTCTGAAATTTGTACCTGTGAATTTTTCGGAGGATTCTACCAGAGAGCCTGACAGAACAAGTATCAACATTTTCTTTTGTATCGTAATGAACATATACATCAAACCAAGTCCCTAAAAGTGATAGAGTTTGATTTATTTTTCTATAAAAAGAAGGTTCTAACAAGAGTCCACATGAACTCTTGAAGCATGCAAACAAAAGAGTTGAAGATAATGTCATTTTATATTTGATTCTGTCAAGTCACAACTCAAATGCTTTGAAGCTTCATTCATTTCCATTCAGTTACGTTGTATTTAAATCCTTTATTGGAAATTTGAAATCCCTTTGTTTATGGGAAGGAGTGTTTCCCATAAATTGCTTCTTAGTTATGATCTTTGAATATAGATCCCAGTTTTAAAGTATTCATATGAAAATTGGGTCCATCAATTTGTTGCAATTTGTATATCAAATGAGGCACATAGATAAAACATACAGAAACTAAAATGAGATGAAATAACTAGAATGAAAATAAAAATGTATTAAATATGTAAATTATATCTGTAAGAATAGGTAAAATCTTAGGATATGGTTGCAGAATACATTTTTATGCTGTCTTAAAGTAATGAATATATTTATTTATTCTACCCTTACTTCTGATGCTTTATATTTACTTGCTTGTAACAAAGAAGTCCTAATAGCCCTAAGCTGCCTAATAATGGTGATAATAAGGCCTATAACTACTAAATAAAAGTCTACGTTATAAGGAACAAAATAATAAAACAGCTACCTTTGATGCCTCAGTGAAACTCAAGTGAAAAGTCAAAATCAACGCCCAGCAGTCAGACAATGTAAGAGGAAGAAATGCTGGAAGATAGCCAAAACAAGATAATGCTTTAACACAGTGAACTGTGACCACAAGAACAAAGAGAAGATAAAAATCCTTGTAGATCTAAGTAATTTTAGAGGAAAGAAGAGGACAAATAAATAGAAATAATGAAAGGCAAGATGGCAAGAAACCAAAATAGCACCAATTCAACAGTAGGAGGTCAGGTGCATAATAAGTTAGCAAGAAGCTATAACATTAATTTAATTGGAAGCCAAAGTTTTAACTGGAGAAATATGAGAGGAATAGATGAAATGTGTCATAATCTCAAGTCAAGATGTATACACAAAAACAGAAATCCTTTCCCCACTTTCATCTACACATAGGGCAACCTCCTATCTTCATGCTTTTATAATAATAATGCTAATGATAACAACAGAGTTGGAAGGGACCTTGGAGGTCTTCTGGTCCAAGCCCCTGCTTAGGCAGGAAACCCTACACTACTTCAGACAGATGGTTATCCAACATCTGCTTAAAAACTTCCAGTGCTGGGGCATTCACAACTTCTGGAGGCAAGTTGTTCTACTGATCAACCGTTCTGACTGTCAGGAATTTTCTCCTTAGTTCTAAGTTACTTCTCTCCTTGTTTAGTTTCCACCCATTGCTTCTTGTTCTACCCTCAGATGCTTTGGAGAATAGGTTTACTCCTTCTTCTTTGTGACTATCCCTGAGATACTGGAACACTGCTATCATGTCTCCCCTGGTCCTTCTTTTCATTAAACTAGCCATGCCCAATTCCTGCAACCATTTTTCATATGTTTTAGCCTGCAGTCCCCTAATCATCTTTGTTGCTCTTCTCTGCACTTTTTCTAGAGTCTCAATATCCTTTTTGCATCATGGCGACCAAAACTGAATGCAGTTTTTTATTTATTTATTTATTTATTCATTTATTCATTTATTCATTTATTCATTTATTTATTGGATTTGTATGCCGCACCTCTCCGCAGACTCAGGGTGGCTAACAACAGCAATAAAACAGCATATAATAATAATCCAATACTAAAACAGTTAAAAACCCTTATTATAAAACCAAACATACGTACAGACATACCATGCATAAAATTGTAAAGGCCTAGGGGGAAAGAATATCTCAATTCCCCCATGCCTGGCGGCAGAGGTGGGTCTTAAGCTTACGAAAGGCAAGGAGGGTGGGGGCAATTCTAATCTCTGGGGGGAGTTGGTTCCAGAGGGCCAGGGCCACCACAGAGAAGGCTCTTCCCCTGGGTCCCGCCAAGTGACATTGTTTAGTTGACAGGACCCGGAGAAGACCCACTCTGTGGGACCTAACTGGTCTCTGGGATTCGTGCAGGAGAAGGCCTTACCAAGGCTTTATAAAGTAGTATTAACACTTCATGTGATCTTGATTCTATCCTGTTAATGCAGCCTAGAACTGTGTTGGCTTTTTTGGCAGCTGCTGCACACTGCTGGCTCATATTTAAATGGCTGTCCACTAAGACTCCAAGATCCCTCTCATAGTTACTATGTTGAGCAATGTACCACATATACTGTACCTGTGCATTTTGTTTTTCTTGCCTTCCTCTCCTCCCAAATATGTACCTGATCAACTTTATTTCATCTTTAGTCTTTTCATGTTAAAATGTTGCTTTCCCCTTGAAGCAGTGGTAACTTATATAACATCTGTTAAACTTCCTTACCCATTATCTCAGAGGCAATAATTCTCCCACATGGGACCAATCCTCTTGGTTACTTCATTCTTGTTCTAGGAGGTACCACCTATTCTAACATTGTTCCAAAGATATCTTATTTTAGGAAAAGGGAGAATGTGGCATTTTGAAATGGGTTCTCTTAGCACCACCATCACAGAAACATAGAAGTCTGATGGCAGAAAAAGACCTCATGGTCCATCTAGTCTGTCCTTATAGTATTTTCTGTATTTTATCTTAGGATGAATATATGTGTATCCCAGGCATGTTTAAATTCAGTTACTGTGGATTTATCTACCACGTCTGCTGGAAGTTTGTTCCAAGGATCTACTATTCTTTCAGTAAAATAATATTTTCTCATGTTGCTTTTGAGCTTTCCCCCAACTAACTTCAGATTGTGTCCCCTTGATCATGTGTTCATTTTCCTATTAAAAACACTTCCCTCCTGAATCTTATTTAAGCCAACGGATCTGAAATAACAGATGCCAGATTAAAGCAGGCAATGAAATTGTCATTCACTTGCAGATTGGCTGATTCACAAATTCTGGAATAAACTCGTTTTGCCATACATCTTGGTCCATGCGAGAACAGCGCCCTTTCAAATCTCCACACTGCAGAAGCCCTGCTGTTCAAAGGAGCAGATCTGGCAGATGCTTAAATCCAAGTCTGTGACTAGTAAATAGTTTCCTACCCCATCTGTAGCCTGATACTTGAGTTAAAAAAATTCTCAAAGTTGAGTTTTATGGCTGGGAGGCTTTGATAACTTCCCATTCTGATTCTTGTCTCACCATCTACTTCTGCAATTCTTGTTTCTTTATATTTGCGAAATATAGTGTGACATACACTTGTCCCAGTTCTGGTGTCCCAGATACCTACTCTGATACCTACACTTAGGCAATAGATAATTGCTATCTGATTAACCATTGTCAAGACTAGTATCATTTTCTTCCATTCTTTTCCATTGCAAAATTGGGGCACTAGAACGGCTGTGTATATGTTCCAATTTTTCCTAATTTTGTTCGTCCAGATTTGATAGATTTCAAATTCTCTAGCTAGCATATCTTTAGTCATGTTGGCGACATTATAAGAGATTAAGGTCTTGTCCAACAATGCAGACTGTAATTGTGTTCTTAGTATCATACATGTAGCTGTCGTTTAGTAAACACAACTGGGATTGGCAACTCAATCGTTAAGCAAAGTAGCTGCTACTTTGCAATCACAATTTTATGGTATTATTTCAGCTTTTTTTCGCTTTGGAGAGGTCATAAATATGAGGACTGGTCATGACCATCACAACTGCAAATGGCTAAACAATGATTACCTGCACTGCACTGGTATCTGGAAATACTGAATAAGAAGTATTGGATAGCATTGAAGGCACTGATGCTAAGAGGTACTGGGTTTACAATAAATCTGGGAGAAAATGCAGCCGCTAAAAACAAAGGGTTAAACACTGCAATGTAATATTGGAGCCAGGAGGAAGGAAAATTGATTTAGATAAAAGCCTTGTATGCTAGCCTTTCACCAAGGAATACAAAGCAGTTAAAAACTGAATGCAATATTTAGATATTGAAAATTTTTGAATTGGTATGATTAAAGCTCAGTGCATAAATTCCCAATGAATGAATGATCCAGGTAGTAGTGTCACTGAACAAAATATAGCAAGGATAGAGGTATATATCAGAGAATATTACCAATACAATTCATTCTGATTCTGACAGTCAATGAGAACCAAAGGTGAATTTTATCTTATCACATTGTGAATACATAGCACACTTCATTCCGCTCAGATAAAAGAAAACGCACTTGAGGAATGCCTTTCAAAACCTATGTAAATTGGTTAAAATTAATTTCTAATTGGATATATTAATAGATTAAAGAATATGGGCCTAGGAATGGTGCGGAAGATGTCATAAGGAAATTTTTCCCATGTCCAAAACAATACTAGAATTTGGAATCACTTTATGATCTTGATTTGGGAACATTGTTTTTCACTTAATGAATCAGTAAATCATTACAGTATTAAAATGATAAACAAAGAGGAGAGCTGTTCAAGGAAGATTTTAAAAAATCAAATAACCTTGCCAAATGTCAGTGTAGTTCTGATTGCTGAGGACAATGATACATGTTAGAAATAGCACAATCTCTCTATCAGCTTCCTGAATATAATATGTTCTTGGTCATTAAAAAAAACATTTGAAAAAGTGGTTTGTTGGCCAATCAATCAAAGCAATGTTAATGTTCTTATGAGCATATTTTCTTCTTTGCTGTACGCGCTAATAATTACCAAATACTGTACATAATTTTTAGAAATGACTCAAAGGAAAATTTTTCTAAGGTTTTAAGATAGTAGAAAAGTTAATATAAACTTGAAATGGGTCAGAAAGCATAGGCAACTGATCTTAGAAAATTGTAACTACTCTCAGCTTCCATTTCTTTCTCTGTCTCTCTCCCAAAGCTACACTTGAAAATGGAACTCAGGCAAGTACACTAATGTACACACAACAAAGGATATGAAAATATTAATACTGTAAATTCAATACCATGAATGTATCTTGCTGTTTCCACAATAGAAGTTTCATTATGGTTTTCATATTTGCAATGTTGCTTTTCAGCTAACGCCACTGACAAGTTATAAAGTTGAATTTACATCTAACATTTTCACACAATTAGTCATTGTTGAGAAAAGCTGCACCTGACCCTAGAATGAACAAATGCTGGCTACTTTTTTGCTATTGATGTTCCCTACATCACATTACATCTGATGCTTCCTGGTGAAACAAAGTACTGTAGAGTGTGTGCGTTTGTTTCTTCATACTGATCAGGATGTGTATCTACCTAATCACTGTTGCTCTGCCAGTGTCTATATGAGTGTGTTTCTCTTCTCACCTCATGTGGCATCTATGCTTTTCTAGATATATGTGCACCGAAAACTATTGGAAGTTGCACATGCCTTTTTCTGGGTTATGTCAATAGGAGGAAAGGGTTTCAAAGGGTTTAGAAATGGTGGAAAATATTTGTAGCTCAGGAGGTAGATGTTGGTGGTGGTTTGTTCTCTGAGCTTGTTTAGTTTCTAAACATGTTGTCACCAGGCTAGGTCACATCAGCAGCGGAACTTTGGTTGAAGTGTCTTGTTTCAGTTCTCATCTGCTTTTGCAGGCTTATGTGGTCAGTTGGTCATAGAAGGAAGGGGTTTTACATGGGCAGGAAGGAGTTTAAAAAGGTATAGCCAGGAGTACGTATTCCTACTTGATCCACAACTGCTTCTGCCATAGGATTGCAATGTGGACTTGCATAAAGTCAACTGTAAATCAACAAACCTGTATTATGTCTGGGCACAAGATATATTCCTAGTATTAACTCTGCCAAGGGTTCCTTAAAAATCATGTTACCCACATGCATGATTTTGTGTTATAGTTATACAGTGATACCTCGTCTTACAAACGCCTCGTCATACAAACTTTTCGAGATACAAACCCGGGGTTTAAGATTTTTTTGCCTCTTCTTACAAACTATTTTCACCTTACAAACCCACCACCACTGCTGGGATGCCCCGCCTCCGGACTTCTGTTGCCAGTGAAGCACCCATTTTTGCACTGCTGGGATTACCTTGAGGCTCTCCTCCATGGGAAACCCCACCTCCAGACTTCCGTGTTTTTGTGGTGATGCAGGGGAATCTCAGCAGCACAAAAACAGGTGCTTTGCTGGCAATGGAAGTCCGGAGGTGGGGTTTCCCAGCGAGGGGAAATTGCAGCATCGCAAAAACACAGAGGTCCGGAGGTGGGGTTTTGAGGACTTCGGTGTTTTTGCAATGCTGCAATTTCACTGATGCTCCCTTCGCTGGGAATGCTGGGATTCCCCTGCAGCATCACAAAAGCACAGAAGTCTGGAGGTGGGGTTTCCCATGGAGGGGAGCCTTAGGGAAATCCCAGCAGCGCAAAAAAAGACGCTTCGGCTGGCAAAAGGGGTGAATTTTGGGCTTGCACGCATTAATCACTTTTCCATTGATTCCTATGGGAAACATTGTTTCGTCTTACAAACTTTTCACCTTAAGAACCTCATCCTGGAACCAATTAAGTTTGTAAGACAAGGTATCACTGTATTTTGAATTCTCAATGCAAAAGTATAGTATGTTGGGGTACAAGAGAAATTGGCAACATCTTGCCTTATTCTTCAGGTCTCAATCACTGCCTAACTAAAAAAATAAATAAAGTTGCAAACATGTATCTTTTTGGACTTTTCTTTTATGAATCATATGCATTCTGTGATATCAATTATATATATGTGTGTGTGTGTGTGTCACATGTGTTTTTGCTGAATTTGAAAATTAAGGGAGACTAGGATAGATCTATTTCGGCCTTATTTTGGCCTCATCAGCTAGCCATCCCCACTGAGACTTGAATCTGCAACCTTGCCTTGTAAAGCTAGGCTATAGTATCCAATCCCTTCAGCTCTGCACCAGGGAAGGGTTACATATTTTTGTGTCAAACATATATATCACATATTTTTGCTGAATTTTTAAAATTAATGTTAAAAAATTAAAACATGTAATACATGCAGAACATAGTTTGTTGGCTATGAATAAATTAACTGCCTTGAAATGGCCCTGGGTTGTTTTTATATATATAAACAAACAAACAGAAAAAACATCTATCTATCTATCTATCTATCTATCTATCTATCTATCTATCTATCTATCTATGTACACACACACTGTACTTTTAAAAGTCCTCATCTTCATATTGGAAACTCCTTGTTCATACTCATATTCAAGACTTTAAATAATTTCCCCATTACATATATAGGAGAAGCTATTTCCAAAACTATGGCAACAATAATGTCCTTCATAGTCAGAGAGTGTCCAGATTTTAAATCTGTTTAGAGTTATTTTTGGTGAGCAAACTGCAGCAGTTTTACATATTTTCCACTTCCTCCAGTGGCTAAAAAATTCAAGGTCTGTGTTATCAAAACACACTGTATGGGAGAGAGGTTGCTAGAATTTATTGCTGTGTTTAAAAAATATATCCTGTATTATTTCTACCAGTTCGCTGTTGATTTAATAAAAGATAAATTATTTTTGATTTTTTTTTTTTTTAAAATAGGATTTTGTGAATTTTCAAAGGCTGAGTTTGGTATTTTTATACTTAATTAGGAAGTGAGCAAGGTGTCTAGGTGTGTGTCTTAGCCTTTTTGGCTTCTGATGCTACTTCAACAAAACTCATGGAAAAACATCACAAGTGTTCTGTCGGGCTCTCTGGTACACTCCTCCCAAAAATTCACAGGTACAAATTTCAGACACACACACGTTTGAAAATTCAAAACAATGTTCTTTATAATGAAAATTCACTTAAACCATAGCAAAGAGCACTCATCTCCAAACAAACTGGTAATTTGTACAAGTCCCTTATCAGTTCTGTGATACTTAGCTTGCAGCTGTGAGACAATTCACAGTCCTTCTTCTTTCACAAAGTGAAACACACTTTGCTCTGGTTTAGTTTCAAAGTGGGGAAAAATCAGCACACAAAAGGTCAAAGTCAGTAAAGCAGTCATGAAACACAAGGATCAGATAATCCTCCACAATGGCCAAACCCACAGGGTGCTATTTATAGCAGCCTCACTAATTACCACAGTCCCACCCAACCACAGGTGGCCTCATTTTCTTTGATAATAATCTCTCAGTTGTTGTTGCCTATGCATCGCTCTCCGCATGTGTGGCTGTATCATTAACTCTTGTTCTGAATCCAAGGAGGAGCTAGATAATTGATCTCCTTCTGAGCTGTCTGCCCCACTCTCCTCCTCCCTGTCACTCATGTCTTCTTGGTCAGAGGAGCCTTCATCAGCAGATTCCACAGGGGGGGGGGAAACAGGCCTGCAGCATGTGGATGTCTCCCCCACATTCACAGTCCTTGGGGCAGGAGCTGGGCCAAAGCTAACTACAACAACAAGGAAGCTGTTCCTGTTAGAATCTTTCATAGTACAACACATGGACCATCAGAGAGGCTTCAGAGTAATAGAAAGATATGTAAAAGAAATCAGACACTTGCAGAGGCATTGTTGATCATCTCAACAATAAAACTCATGCTAAAGTACTACCAAAAAAATTCAAAACATTTTCGAGCATTCTGACAAGATGACCAAACATCAGTAACAAAATTAAGTAGAAATCTATTTTACAGGGGAATAAACCCAGGAGAAATTGCAAGGCAATTTTGACATAGCATGAATTTACACATACACTAGTAGAGTGTAATTAGAGATAAGAAGCACAGTATACTTAGCAGGTAGTAAGTCCAGTAATCCCACTTTAAAAATAAAGAAAATTGAAGTATGCTTGGCCTTCAGCTAATTTCCAATGTCTTTGAGAGTACTAGTTCTACATGCTGATTTAAAGTGACATGTAAAACAGATATCACTCTTAAGTTACTAGAAATTGAAACCAATCATAGTTTTAAACTACAACTAAACTTATTTTATTTTATTTATTTATTTATTTATTGGATTTGTATGCCGCCCCTCTCCGCAGACTCGGGGCGGCTAACAACAATGATAAAAACAGCATGTAACAATCCAATTAATAAAACAACTAAAAACCCTTATAATAAAACCAAACATACACACAAACATACCATGCATAATTTGTAATGGCCTAGGGGGAAGGAATATCTTAACTCCCCCATGCCTGCTGGCATAAATGAGTCTTGAGTAGTTTACGAAAGACAGGGAGGGTGGGGGCAGTTCTAATCTCCAGGGGGAGTTGGTTCCAGAGGGCCGGGGCCGCCACAGAGAAGGCTCTTCCCCTGGGGCCCGCCAAACGACATTGTTTAGTCGACGGGACCCGGAGAAGGCCAACTCTGTGGGACCTTATTGGTCGCTGGGATTCGTGCGGTAGCAGGCGGTTCTGGAGGTAATCTGGTCCCATGCCAGATTATGACTTGTTAATGCAGGGAGGAACTGCAAATTATGCTTAAGAAGCCACACAAAATGGAGGTAAGACCCCAGGATAATCAAGTGACATGTTAGACCACATTATGACAAATCTAAAAAATGCATATTCAAACATTAGAGTATTGAAGATTATTTTCAAACGGCCAAGTCGCTGAGAAACACTGCAGTATGGCCACAAAACACCCTTAACTACTGTGAGATCAGGACAGAAAAACTAGGTGGCAAAAATGGGGCAGAGAAAAATAACTCTTTGGTGCCACTAATGAATTTCAGAGTTTTGCAGCCTAGTTCTCATAATCTTAGTTTACAGTAATGTGTGAATCATCAACATCGTGTACAATGTATGAGTTAGGCCACTACGTCTTTTCAGGGATTTAAAAATATGGCTGAACATAATATAGGAATCTAACCCTTAGGAAGAGATTATTTCAGCTACAAAATAAAATAGGATATGAATAATCACTATTAGGCTTATATATTGGTTCATTCCAGAAATCAATCATATTTTCTAAAGTATATAAACTGGTAAACTGAATTATGCTTAAATAATGGTTATGCTGTGAATTTATTTTCTGAGTAGGTTTTTAAATATGAGCTTCCTCAAGCCATCAGAGAATGTTCACATCAGCCTTCCCAAACTGGAAGCCTTCCAGATCTGTGGGAAATCAATCCACTAGCTTGTCCATATACAGTGGTACCTCTACTTAAGAACGCCTTTACTTAAGAACTTTTCTAGATAAGAACCGGGTGTTCAAGATTTTTTTGCCTCTACTAAGAACCATTTTCTACTTAAGAACCCGAGCCTGGAAAAATTTCCCAGGAAATTTGAGAGCGGCACGAAGGCCCAGCCAGTTTCCTGCCATTCCCCCTGGGTTTCTCTCTCTGGCGCAGTGTATGAGAGGCAGCTTCGCGCCGGGTGTATGGGAGGCGCGTGCTCCTCCTCACTGCGTCAGAGTCTCTCTTTTTTTTTTAAGCCTTAAAGTTTTGGATTTTTTTTATTCCCCTCACCTCACCTTCTTCCTTCAGCAGCGATTGTCCTCCTCCTCCTCTTTTTCCTCCTCCTCCTCCCACCCAAATTCCGAGCTCTTACTTCTTTCCTAAAGAGTTTGCACACATTATTTGCTTTTACGTTGATTCCTATGGGAAAAATTGCTTCTACTTAAGAACGTTTCTACTTAAGAACCTGGTCACGGAACGAATTAAATTCTTAAGTAGAGGTACCACTGTATATGAATTTGGTATGAATGATTAGTACGTGTTGTTGAATCATTTTTAAAATTTTAGTAATTGCTCATTTCTTCTTTGACTTCTTTTTATTATTGTCATTGTCATTGTAATTTTATATTGTTGTGAGCCGTCCTGAGTCCTTTGGGATTGGGCGGCATAGAAGCCAAATTAAACAAATAAATAAATAATATATAAATCTGCCTAAATTACCAGCCTTTTGCTTTCTGGAAAGTCTGGGAGATGAAGCATATATAAAGCATGCTGTATATGCTGGAATTGTGAGTAAGAGATTACAGTTCCAAGCAGATCCCAGCATCAGGCCATTAGTGATGAATAATGGAAGATATAGTTCAGAGTCTTTCCATTCTTTCAGTATGTGCTGGTCTCCTTCCAGTGATAAAGTGGGAAACCATGAATTCACATCCGATCTTAGCCAAGAAAGCCAGTTACTTTCTCTCAGTCTAATCTACCAAACAAGACTGTTGTTGTGGGTAAAATAGAAGACAGGTATACTGCATATAATGAGCCGGGGTGGCGCAGCAGGTAGAGTGCTGTACTGCAGGCCACTGAAGCTTACTTGTAGATCTGAAGGTCAGCGGTTCAAATTTCATCACCGGCTCAACGTTGACTCAGCCTTCCATCCTTCCGAGGTGGGTAAAACGAGGACCCGGATTGTGGGGGTAAGAGCCTAGCTCTGTTAAAAAAGTGCTATTGCTAACATGTTGTAAGCCACCCTGAGTCTAAGGAGAAGGGCAGCATAAAAATCAAATAAATAAATAAATATGTTTGCTGCCTTGAGTTATTGGTAAAAAAAGTAGGGGAAATAAATAAACATTTAACAAGTTGAGACCTGTTTGTGCAATTAAGTATAGCCATTACTAAATTGTTCTGCTGCATTTCTGAGAACAGCAGAAACAGAGTAGATATACATACCAAATTTCCTCCAAAATGGAAATAAGGCAGCCATCTTCTCTTTATTTTACTTAGAACTCCATTAAAGCGAGATCAGTTGAGATGCACCACCAAACTCTGAGAATGGAAGATGTCTCCTATCGTGTGCTGATTCCTTCCCTCAAACCAGTGTTCCCTCTAATTTTTTGGGGGGGTGAGCGGAAAAGTATAGTGTCTGAGCGGCAGTCCCTTCGGGACTGGGTGGCACAGAAATAATAAATAAATAAACAAACAAACAAACAAACAAAAAACCCACCCTGTTTTGCCTCAGAGAATTTTAAAATAAAATACTGTACTGTGTGTCTATAACAGTGAGCTCATAATAGGGCAACTCTATCAATATCAAAATGCCACTTAAATAGTTGAGCTAGTTTCAAACTAGATTTTCATTTTCTTTCTCTCTTCCTTACTCCCATTCTTTTTCTTTCTCTTTTCCTTCCTCTCTTTTTTCTATCTGTTTCTCTCTCTTCCTCTCTTCCTCTCTCTCTCCTTCCCTCTCACTCTTTCCCTCTCGGCTTCTGGGCAGGTTTGGAAAACTCTGAGTTGATGATGATTTTTAAGTGAGCGATTGCTCATTGCTCAGCTTAGAGGGAACTATGCCTCAAACTAGGTTGTTTAGCCATCTTTTTCAAGGAAGAGACCCCACAGGAGATTTATGGTGTTTCCTCAGAATTCTAAATGCCATATAACCATATAGGGAATTATAAATATAATATTATATTCTGAGTTGCTGCCATCAATTATTAATAATAGGATGTTGAGGGAGGCAAATTTTACTTGATGATCAGGACAAACTTACAAATAGGAAGACCAATTTGAGAATAGTACCAATTACCTCCAGAGAAAATATCTGTGGATAAATTGGTTTCTGGCAACGAAGAATATATTAGAGTTATGGCATAAATGGTGACGGTTTATTCTGAGCTTGTATGAATCAATGAGGGCTCTTCCATCTACTGAGATACATTGGGAGGAATTATTGCTACAGCACTATAAATTTTCAGGCTCCAAACTGGATATAACTTGTTTTGGAAGAAAGCCAATGGAAAATGATTGGCATTTTATAATAATTTTATTTGTTTACAAATATATAGACAGAACATATCATAATACTGCAGAAGACTACCAAAGCCATTGCCCTTACACCTGGTAATAAGGGGTGTGGGTTCACACATTGCAGAAAATAAGGATGTCTCCTAACCATAGCTTTGTTGACTAAACTATAGAAACCTTTGGCAAATCAAACATCTGGCAATTCCAAATCTCAACCAACAAATACTCTGTCTTGTACATTGGCAAAAAGAACTAGAACACCAAATACAAGCGGAATAAACAAGACCATGAAGATGACCCTCACTCTGTCAAAGATCTTGGAACACTCATATCGAATGACCTAAGTGCCAACAACATTGCCAAAAAGGCTTCAAGAGTTGTTAACCTAAGCTTACGTAGCTTCTTCTCCGGTAATATTGCACTACTAACCAGAGCATACAAAACATTCGCCAGACCAATCCTTGAATACAGTTCATCTGTCTGGAATAACACTGCATACTGGACATAAATACATTAGAAAGTGTCCAGAGATACTTTATTACAAGAGCCCTCTACTCCTCTACTCACAACAGAATACCTTATATAACCAGACTTGAAATCCTGGGCTTAGAAAGCTTATTGTATGGCGAGTAGAGGAGTGGAGGGCCAACCCCCCAAAACTTTACCGTTAGACTGTCCACTGTTGACCTCACCCGATTCCTAAGAGGTTACTAAAGGGCATGCATAAGCGCACCAACGTGCCTACGGTCTCTGTCCAATTGTTCCTTCTTATCAGTACCCATTTTATGTATATAAGCAATGTTATATCTATGTATATTACAGATATATATTTGACAAATAAAAATAAATAAAAATAAAATACTTTGGGGTGAGCATGCCCCTATAAAAGAATAAGTGTTCTATAATTGATTTCCTGCCCGATTTATCTCTCAACCAATCTGAATTTATATACAGTATACAATAAATTTTATATTGTTAGTTATAGTCAGTTTTTAAAGATGAACTATTCCTTTTAAGTATCTGCCTATTTTACTAGTGTCTAATCCACTTGCGTTGACTCACTGACTTTTCTATGTAGCAGTCCAACTTTACTGGCTAGATTAGATTTACTGAATGTTACAATGCATAATAATTTTCCTTTGGCTGCCGTATACATGACAACTTGTTTTGATTTTCATCTTTGTTTAGGCATCCAACTTTCATGGGGATACTCACTGAGACTTAGAAACCTAATTAGCTATATTATCTTTGTTTTTGACTAAGCAAGCTCTCTGTTCTTTTGTCCTTTCTCTTTCAGTTGAAAATAATGGCTAATATGCCCACGATATTTTATTTCCACTTCTTTATTCTCCAAGCTGCCTTTTGCACATTCAATTAAATCAACGTAACCCAGAATATACATGTGTACTCCACATTTAATTGCTGTATGTAAATCATCAACATTATCATTTTAGCCATTGTCTATGCACTTGCAGGATAGCAATAGCGTTTAGACTTATATACCGCTTCAGTGCTTTACAGCCCTCTCTAAGCGATTTACAAAGTAAGCATATCGCCCCCAACAATCTGGGTCTTCATTTTGCCCACCTCAGAAGGATGAAAGGCTGAGTCAACCTTGAGACTGGTGACATCTGAAATGGTGAACTATGGAAGCAGCTTGCAGTGCTGCACTCTAACCACTGTGCCACCAAGGCTCCTTTAATGATGAGGTCTCAAGGTCTCTTCCGCATGTTTCCAATCAATACAATTCTTAGCTTTCTTTTGCCAATTGGACCCACAGTACTTGCTGGTGTTGTCAAATCATATTGTTTTAGGTCTCTTTCATGGATGTGTTTTATCAAGTGGGTTTCATTCTATCAATGCCTGCCATCAGCGTTTCTTGCTATCTATCTATCTATCTATCTATCTATCTATCTATCTATCTATCTATCTATCTATCTATCTATCTATCTATCTATTTGATTTTTATGCCGCCCTTCTCCTTAGATTCAGGGCGGCTTACAACAAGTTAGCAGTAGCACTTTTTAACAGAGCCAGCATATTGCCCCCACAATTCGGGTCCTCATTTTACCCACCTCGGAAGGCTGGAAGGCTGAGTCAACCTTGAGCCGGTGATGAGATTTGAACCGCTGACCTTCAGATCTACAGTCAGCTTCAGTGGCCTGCACTACAGCACTCTACCTGCTGCGCCACCCTGGCTCTTGCTATGTGACCAGCCTATTTCCATTTCAATTATTTTACCCTCTTGATGCTAATGTATACTTTTTTTCCCCTCTAATCCAGTGATTTTCAACCTTTTCTGAGCCGCGGCACATTTTTTTACATTTACAAAATCCTGGGGCACACCACCAACCAAAATGACACAAAATGACACCCTAAGACACTCTTCTCTCTTTTTCCATCCCTGCCTCCTCCTCCCCCCTGTGTGTGTGTGTGTGTGTGTGTATAAATACACACTCTTGAACTATTTCCAAAAACAGGTGAGGGCTGGGGTTTTTCTCTCTCTTATTCTTTGGGTGCTTTTTATCATATGCTTTAAATCAAGAGTCACTTCTCTCTTTCTTTTGTTTCTCTCTCTTTCCTCTCATTCTCTGTCTCAATTATTTTCTCATTTCTTTTTTCCTCCCCCTTTTTCTCTCATTTCTCTCTCTCCCTTCCTCTCCTTTTCTCTCTCTCTCTTGCTTTCTTTCTCTCTTGCTTTCTTTTCTCTCTCTTTCGCTCTCTCTCTTGCTTTCTCTCTCCTTTTCTCTCTTTCGCTCTCTCTCTTGCTTTCTTTCTCTCTCTCTTGCTTTCTCTCTCTTGCTTTTCTTTCTCTCTTGCTTTCTCTCTCTCTCTCACTCTCTTTCTCTCTTTCTCTTTCTTTCTTTCTCTCTCTTTCTCTATCTCTCTCACTCTCTCTCTCTCAGCAAAAAGTTGTGAGACCGGAACCTGAGCTTCCTTCTTCGCGGCACACCTGACCATGTCTCGTGGCACACTGGTTGAAAAACACTGCTCTAATCCATGTGCAGGTCTGTCTATACTGTCTTGTAATGCCAAGCATGTATCTTTCCATGGCTCATATGTAAATATGGACCAGCATCTTCTTAATCAAAATTTATGTTTTCAATATTTGATTAGGTTTATCAAACCATGCTTTGGATGCTAGCTTTAGCCTGCATGTGCATTTCTGCAATTTACATACCAGTTATTATTTGTCTCTTCAAAATTTGATTATTGGTCTATCTTCTTTTTCAGATCGCCATGCATAGAGGTTGTTTTTTCCGTGCAGTATCTGAAACACCTCTAAGCTTAGAATTCTAATACTTGCATGCTTAACTACTGCTGCAAAAATATAATAAATCTTGTCATAGTCTTGTCTGTATTCCTTAACTTTTAAACCTAGCTTTATGGTATTGCATATTTCACGAGCATAATACATGTTCTGAAAGAATGCTTACAGTCTATGGCTTTCTTGCCCTTTGGTAGCTCTGTTAAAATTCATGTTTCATTTTGTGCAAGGATTTCTTTGCTTCTCATGCAGCTCCCTTCCTTCTCTGTGCCTCCTGTGTTGCTGGCTAACACTATACTTTTTTCCATGGATTGGGCCCATCCCTTCAAGCCTCTCTTGATTCCTTTATTAGATATTTCAAATCTTCTTCCCTCTAATTCTGGATTTTGCTTCCCTTTGTGAATTGCCTAGACAGACATGCTATTGGTAAAACTAGGTTGGTTTATATTTTACTGGAAATAATTTATCCTTTATTGAAAGAAGCAATATTATGGGTGTTTACCTTTCTCAGTTAAGTCCAAAGCCATGTAGCCTTTTATTTTTATTTGATAAACCAGCAGGGTTCAAGAATTAAACTGCTTTTCTCTCCTTAGCATAAGATCCCCAAAATTAGCTTTATTGTACTTACTTGGTAGTTTATTGTAACTAAGTCTATTTTTAAGTAGAATTTTATAGCTATTGCACAAAATAACATAGATTAATACAATTTGCATCCAATTCAGTTGTATAACAAGCTTTGTGAAATATACTCATTTTATTATGATTTACTGGTTATTTCAGTTTAATACTGCCTTTTCGGCATGTACAATCAGATTTATTGATTTGATGCACCATTATATATCAAACATTTTCCTTTCAAAATCTTATCTAATTTCAAATAAGCAATTTATATTTGCTAATATAAATAGTTTTTCTTTCTGTATATCATTTTTTGTAACCCTTCTGAAGGCTTGATTTTTCTTTTAGGACATTCCATATGGATCCTTATTTCTGTAAAGTCTGCTTTTTCTTTTAATATATATATATTTTAAATACATCATCTTTCATTATAGTAATGATGGACTACATTGATATTATTTAGAGAATTCCCTTCAATTGCATGTGCTTGCATATTTCCAGTTTGGCAATTATATTCTCAAGGGAATTTCATCATAAAGTATCACTATCTGTACCATATATGTATAGTTTTGTGGTAATTATCTTAATAACAGTTCCTTGATCAAATTATCTGAAAGGTTCCAGGAAGTCATCATCTTACAACAGTTCACTTAGTGATTGTTCAGTTACAATGGCATTGAAAAATATGAGTTATGACAGTTTTTCAGTTACGACTTTTGCAGTATCTCCATGATCATGTGAGGAAAATTCAGATGTTAGGTGACTGGTTCATATTTATGACCGCTGCTGTATCTCAAGGTTATATGATCACCATTATAACCTTCTGAAAAGTAAGGTCAATGGGAAACCACATTCGTTTAACAACTGGATTACTAATTTATCAGCTGCAGTGATTCACTTAACAGCTGTGGCAAGAAAGATCCCAAAATGGGGCAAAACTCACTTAACAAATGTCTCATCTTAGCAACAGAAATTTGGGGCTCAATTGTGGTCATAAGTTGAGAACTACCTATATTCTGTTTTTGTGCCTCCAAATAGAAAACTACCTTAACATATCTTCCATTAAACTATTAAAAATTCTGATATTTTCAAACGTACTAGTTTTCTTAAAAATAACATTTTAAAGGTTATATAAGGTTGTTAAGTTTTTAATATTTATTATACATTATTCACCATCCCTCTGTGAGAAAGATGGATAGTTCTTAAATATGCTAAACAAGCGCATAAAATAATGTACCATATAATTGTACATTCCTAATGATGTATATATCTTCCTTCACTTGTTCTAAATCTCTTTTTCTAAATCAGTTTTCAATAAATGTCAATTAGTTTGTTGAGTTAATTATCTCAGATTTGGTAATCTATATGTATTTTTTATCCAAGCTGTTCTGACTTGGACTTTTTCTGGCATCTTCAAATATTCTGAGAAGTTTATCTTTTTCAAATAATGCTTCTATTTGTATGCGTCATTGCTATGTTCTTTCCCATCTTCATGAGATTTTTCTAATCTAGTCCATTTATGCAAGTTCTGACAGTACGAAAGAAATGGTCCTCAGTTAGGATGTGTTAACTCCCAGTGAACCTCCGTGATACATGTCTCTGATCATTGGTTCAGATATATGCTGGACCCAAAATAATTTAGAACTTGCTCTGAATGCTCAGTGTGTAGTTCGGGCGTCATACAGTACTAGGCCTGTAACTCTTTTGTTGGAAAATTGTGTTAGGTAAGTTCCAGTTTAGTTTGTACCCAGCATACTGCCACTTAATTCCTATATTCAGATCAAAGCAAGCACATTTGCCATAAGTCAGCAAAAATATCTATCTTGACATTTATTAAACATTAGCAAACATCTAAAATAGTTACTATTTAGTAAATATGTAGCAACAAAACTGGATAAAATATAGGGGGGGGGGAATAAGGAAGAGACAAATGTAACCAAACTGTCAGCATTGTTTATATGAAATATCAAATAGAAGCTGCTAGAGCTACTGAAACAATACTGGGAATAATAAGCATGGATGGTTACAAAGCTTTTGATAATTCCATCTTTAATCATTTTATGCACAAGAAGTAGCATGTACATGAATCATGGTTTGATAACTGGAACTTAACCCAATCTCTCCTTTTGTCTGGATTGTAAAGGAAACAATTTGGTAATGGGTAAAAACATCCAACATTAATGGCTATTTAGAAAATGAATAGCTATTTATAGCCTGTTGGAGGAAAATAATACATGCCAATGTTTTGGTTCACTTATCAAACTGGTACTTTGCCACATTTTATCATGGTCTGTTATATAAGCTATGTAATTCACACATCATACTAAGTCACAAGCTATGGTTTATAAACTTCAATAACCGGGTTCACACAAATAGCATCCAAAGACATAAATAAGCAAATCACATTATCGCGTTATTTAACAATGTCATTAGTACTACTGTGTGCTAAATGGCTGAGGGGAACAAGAAAGGATGGATGGGAAAATGGATAGTAATTGGTTGGCAATATTTTAAAAAATGAGAATCAGCATTGCATGTCAATAAACCTATCTGGCTTACAAAAACCAGGATAAACATTAAATATGGAAGCACTAGGTACAGAAAACATGCTGCCATCTAATGGCTATCTGGATTTCTGTAGCTTAGAGCTAGTTGCCCTATACTAAAAAGAACTGCATTTTTTTCCCCTGATACCATCATTTGTTCTTTGTAGAGATGGAGGCTATGTGAAGGTTTTGTGCAGCAAACTGCTTACCCCTAATGGGCCTTTCATGCCTACATGATCTCACCCAGTTCACATAGCCAGGAGAATTTATGACATTATCCCTGGCTGGAATCTAATCTCATCTAGGTTGTGTCAATGGGATGTTCTTAAAGATTTGCTGGGAGAATTCATCAACAAAAATGCTGTTACTTTCTTCTACCTTTTGCTGCTTTGAAAACTATAAAAAGTAATAAACACTGCGAAGGCAGTCAGACATCTTAGCATCCTGCAATGGCTTGTCTCTAATTCCACCAGTTCTTCAAAGATGAAATGAAAACCAAGAAGTGCTTCGTAAATCCTTAGTTTCCTGCTCTCCTGTAGAAATCATTAATACGCTAATCTAGAATGATGTGTAAGAGTTACCGTATTAAAAGGGGAAAAATATACAAACAAAATGAATAATAATGTTCCTAACACTATCAAGGACTAGGTAATTGCACTGTATTTTTCTAAAGCAAATTATCAAAATAATTCATCCTGAAAAAATGTAATCAATCCTATCACTATCTTTGTACTGAAAGTTAGTATTTAAAAGGATTATTTAAAAGTGAATAAAAATGTCTGATTTTAGTGCATTCATCCATTTACATAATTTTGAGTACTGTAATATGTAGTCTACAGCTTAATTTTAAAACAGGTTTTATTAGGATTTTTCTGAAACAAAAGTTATTATTATTATTATTATTATTATTATTTGTGTTTATTGTGAGCTAACATATCAAATTAATATTGTCATTTGCTGTAAATATTTGTGACTGATGGAACTGTATTTCTTAATACTGCCACCAAACATATATATTGAGTGCTGAATGTGATAATCTTCAATTATTTTGAAGATAAGCATTTGAAAAGATGGCTCCTATGCTGAAAATATCTTTACAAAGAGTTGTGTTTCATTTAGACTGCATATTCTAAAGTATCTATATCAAAAGTGGAGAAATATTTATACTAAAAGTAATACCTTTAACCCTTAGGTTTAATTTTACAGATATTATTAAAAATATCAGATAAGCTTATTTTCATTACATGTTATGTTGTTGTCACCTTCATCTTGCATTAGTGTTATAATAAATTACAAACTGCATCATCACAGCTTAACACCTTATATATTTCATTGTACAAGATTATACAATGATTGGTTAGAATGTCAAGATTACGTTACGGGTAGATAATAAAAATCTGTAAAATTGATAAAAGAAATAATGAGAGAAGAAAGCTTTAAGCCAGTTTATAATTTTCAGTTGTTTTTAAATTTAGTACTGGACCTGTTTTAAGTATAAATAAATATTCTACATTTGTGTGACAGTGAATTCCTTCATACTATGGTGTTGTTTTAGTGAGAACATAACTAGCGTTGTGGCATTGCTTAAGTAATCAAATTAATATGACATAAAATATTAGATTTACAGGCTAAAATCTCCAATCAATTAAAAATCATAGCCATGTAAAAAGTGTTATGAAATGATCATTTGCACTGAAAAATAATAAACAATAATAAATGCCTTTGCAGCTCTATTATTGCATCCTTTAACAGAATTTGGTTACCAAGGTAACAGGTTGGCCCAATATTGATGTGAAACAACTACTGTATATTATAAAGCAGTATATTAGTGTACGTTATATGTCTATAAAACGACTTAAAAATTAGCTTACACATTAGGATATCTACACATTTTGTTTTAATTTGCTGTAAGTTTAATTCTAATTCGCATTTAATTCAAAGGGAAAGGAATATATACTGTATAGGTGCTAATCTTTTAAAAAATAGCTGACATCTCAAAAAGAAAAAATATTGTATTTAAATTATCCTTACTTTATGTCGACAATCTTTATAAAAGAACAATCATTAAATTAGTTTTTATGATAAATGCCAAAAGACCGCTTTTTTAGCACAAAATTTGAATATTTTTAATTTTTGTCACAGCTACAGTCACAACTTAGACGTTTGTATCTTAGCAAAAAGCCTATTCATGTTCATAGTTGACATTCAAATCTTTTAAAATTGTCTTTTATAAAAGTCTTTTATTGCATAAGCGGTGCCACGCCCTGATTACCTAGCAGAAATGCTATTTTCCATTTCGGGAGAGGTGTTTTTAAACTGCCAAAACTGTCTCTCGAATAAAAGCAAAGAAAATATTTTAGAAGTCTCTCATGACCAAATATACTTATTTAATAGCTCATCAGCTCAGTGCCTACATTTTCATATTCTTCCTTTGTGGAATAACAATTGGTTAAAAAAAGCATGCAAATCTTCACCTACCTGTTTATGTGGTTTAATTAAGTCTTAGCATGGCAGTGCACTCAGCCATTCTTGTTTAAAGCAATGGAGAGACCGTGAAAGCTTGACTATTTTTTTTTAAAAAAACAACGATCCTAAAAGAAAAAAAGCTGTTTTCACAAACACCTTGCTTGAACAGACTGTGACCAAGATAGCTGGATTTATCAATGGGAAGGAGAGATGTGGAATGCGGAGAAATCTTCTCATCCAAGGTGGTGCTGAAAAGGTGATGGTTTGTTTTTAAAGCTGCAGCACAGGACTTTCCTCTCCTTTTCTGAAAGGTTCAAGGCTTGAAGATGACCACTGACTGCAAAGGCCGCTTGTCACATCTGCTTGAACATCAGCCCAGGATGATTGCCCTTGCTGAAAAAGAAAAACTCAGCAACCCAAAGCCCTATGCACACCTCTTACGCAGTAAGAGTTAAAAATAGATTGCAGGGGCTTTATAAGAAACACGTCAGTTTCGAAGGGTTTAATTTGATATTGCCATTAATTAGCAATACAACATATATTATTTAAAGAGCAGCCAAGGCAAAGGATGACACCAACTGGAAACAGCATCCGCTTAATTCTTTTTAAAAAATAATCGTACTAACAATAGAGCCAATGCCGGTTTTGAAGTGAGCTATTAACAAACCGTACAGAAAATGACACTGAGTTCTGAAAATGCCTGCTTATATAGTAACATCCATTAGGAAGAACAAGCCCTTGCTATGGCATGATATGGCACGCAGAGCTCTCATTAGAAATACTAGGCATGGTGTAATGAATTCAGTCTCGAGACCATGCAGGCAGCATAAGCTGCATTAATCCTGCCTGCCATTTTAAGCTTGCAACAGAACGAGAGAGAGAGGGAGAGAGAGAGAGAGAGAGAGAGAGAGAGAGGGAGAGAGAGACAGCCACAGCAACACAGATCCACTACGAGAAAAGGCAAGGGACAGCTCACCTTAAACACAGTATCTGATTAATGTTTTAAGTGACATTGCAAATATGCTCTGTCTTAGAGCAACTGTGTGGGAGGGAACAAAGGAAAAGTGGGGAGGGGGACCCTGTCATCAACTGATGATGCAAGGTAAATTGTTACTATGCTGTGTTCAGCAAAGCTCCAGTTTCTTCAACAATGCAGCCTTGAAGTATGGCAGATTTTCTGGCAAAACTCTTTTTGCAGATCCTTTTCTACTGAGAAAACCAGAAGATTTGTTTTTTCCTAAGAAAAAAAAAGAGGATCGGAAAGAAAATCCGTCACAATATCCTTCTTGATGAATGAAGATTTCACATAGTACGTATTAGGTCCTAGCTCTCTAGTACTATTGTTCTGTCTTGATATTTTCTTTACCACAAATAATTTACTCTGTTGTTGTTAGGCGAGACCACCATTGCTAAAGCATTAATTCTGCAGTGGATGACTGAAATGCTGAGCCTATTGACAAAATCACAGGCACATCAGGTCCGGCTGCAGAATCAGCTGTTTACATCTGGGTTGCATCCTGCTTAACCACAAGCAAGGTTACAGCTAAATATATCTGCAAGGCATAAACGGAAGCTATTTTGCAAGACGTCTTTTGCTTCAGAACGCCTTTCCATCCTTAAAAAGTTCCTAAAATCAGTGCTTGCTAGAAAATGAAGAATCACACTCTTCTGCATTGTTCTATGCCATGGAGAATGACCTTAAACATTACTCCTGAAAAAAATCCACCATTGATTTATAAAATAGTAACGCGATATATACATCATATATATATATATATATACATGCATATAACATATAGCGGGCGGGGGGGGGAGCAGATTGGCCAAACTGCATGCCCGCTTCTTAAGCTCAAGTGTTGCTTTTTATTCATAGGTTTTTCTCTGCTATTGTAGTACTGTACATTGACATTTTGGCATCATGGAAGTCAGTGTAGCCGCTAAAGTACTCTCAGTTTTAACAATCCAGATCTAACGTTTTAAATATATAATTAAAATAAACCACAAAAACTAAAGCCGATCACTGTCACACACCCGTGGAAACTGCTTTTTTCTTGCTTTTGAAATTAATAGCATGTTATCTTATTTCACTGCATTGGAGACGCTGGATGGGAGCAGGATCAAATATTTAACGATGAAGACAGGATTTTAGAAATAATTTTGTTCTGTTAAAAAGAAACGTACACATAAAATATATATGGAGGAGCAAAAAATAAGTTTTTTTTTTTAAAAAAAACTGCCTGGAATAGAAATATATCTTGATTTCTATTTATTGCCAGAATTTCTTTTCAGGAAAAATAGAGAGGGATGGAATGGAGGAATAGGGAGGTGGAGCAGAGCTGCTCCTGATGATAATCACTAAGATTAAGCAGAATTAATAGAAGCAGAAAAAAATTCTCCCTGACTAGAGAATAATAAAATATTTCCCATTACGAAGGATTACAAAGAGTTGTAGACAGGGGTGGGTTCTGGATACTGCCGGTTTGGTCAGGGATGCACTCCGTGTTCATGTGTACACCACATTCATGTGCAGTACTAAAAAAACCAAGATGCTGGTGCCTACAGTGCCATTGAGAGAACCGGCTCAGGGGCGTGTCGGTTCCACCAATCAAGGCCGCCAAGTTACCAACGGTTCAATAGAACCAGTCAGAACCAGTAGGAACCCATCTCTGCTTATAGGTTTTATTCTTTTTCAACTCACAAAACACAAATCTACTGGAATCTTTCAAAAGTGCTCTTATTTCTAACTCTACAAAATAATCTTTTTATATGCAGGTTGGCGGGACCACAGGGGAGGGCCTTCTCTGTGGCTGCCCCGGCTCTATGGCACCAACTACCGCCCGATGTCCATACTGCTCCTACCCTGCTGGCCTTTCGTAAGGCCACAAAGACCTGGCTTTGTCGGCAGGCCTGGGGGCCATAAATTTACATCCTTGATGCCAACTCTATGAGTGGTGTGCATGTGTATGATTGTGACTGCTCTTTTTTAATAACTTTTTAATGGGTTTTTAGTTTTAGATAATGTTTTAGTTTTAGATAATGTTCTACTTCTTTTTAGTGCTTTGTATCTATTTATATTGTATTTTTATTATTGTTGTAAGCCGCCCTAAATCCTTCGGGATTGGGCGGCATAGAAGATGAATGAATGAATGAATGAATGAATGAATGAATGAATGAATGAATGAATGAATAAATAAATATTTCAGATACATGGAATCTTATATCAAACACCAATGTGTTCATGCCACTGGTATAGTTAATCTGGAAATCTCTTTTGGTACAAATGCCTGTCTCCAAAATTATTATTATTATTATTATTATTATTATTATTATTATTATTATTATTATTATTCACCAACATCTTGGTTCTTTTAGTACACACGTGCATGCAATGTACACATGCACATGGAATGTATCCTTGACCAAACATAATAACAATAACAACAACAACCACAAGTCTTGTGGGACTTTCAAATACAGACAGATCATATTTGGAACACAACATGCCAGATATCACAGTTGTTGAGAGCCGAAGAGTAGGGTTTAGTGATATCGCTGTACCAACGTATTTGTTCATAAATTAACTAAGAACAGCCTGAGCTTTCCATTTACAGGAAAAACAAAGAATAATTCTACTTACACAAGTAAAGATTGTAATAAACGGAAAAGTAATAAAGAATCTTAAAGTCCTTTTTTCTTTATTGCTACTTAAAAAAGAAATTATAACATAGTCATATAAAGTTTGAGGCCTTGCGAAAAGTCTAATGTGAGGTTGTCTTATAAATTTATGATTCCCTGCCTCTTTTAAGAAGCTCTGAACTTCGTTATTGTCCTCCGCTTTGTGATTTGAATATCAAACACCATAAAATTCAGCACTTTAATTATATACTATTTCTATTTACAGATTCTGACATCATCACTGGAAGCATTTCAAGAATATGAAGAAGAATTGAGATGTATAACTCATAATCTGATGACACCAAAGTACTATGTATAGATAAAGTTTTTCCAGGGTCTTTTTGACAATTACAGACTTAGCACAGCAGATATTTAATGTTTTATAATGATAACACTTGTTTAGAGGGCAGTGTCAAAATTAAATGGGATGAGAAAAATAAAAACTATATATAACTTGAGCAACAGAATTTCTATATCACGATACACCTTTTTAATTTCATGTCATGTTAACCACTGCAGACATAATACAGCTTAAATTCCACTTTCGTCTATCCTACTTGAATTTATTGGCCCTTCACTCTACTTAGCACAAACCAACATTGGGTTGGGCCAACACAGGTAGCAATTATATTATATGAGATCATCAAGCACATTATGAAACCACAGTTAAGTAGGTATTTGTGTTGTACAGTTTTATAATATATTTTGAACAGATTTTCCTTAAAAAGATTAAAATGGGTTGTTATCATGTCAGATTTATACTTAGTAAAGCCCTAAGCTACATAAAGCTCAGAGGTCCCTTATTATAAATTTACATGATACAAGATACAGAAGCATATCACAAAAGTTCACACCAAACCAGGAGTCACCACAAAAAAATTGAAAAATATATATATTTACTTTTTATTTATTTAATAACACAGTATTTAAAGTGAAAAATGCAAATTATTTTCAACTGAATGCATTTATTGTTGATATATTTATCATTTGATTTGCTTAATCTCTCCCATAGAGGATAATATAGTATAACCTACAAATAAGAGTTGTAATTTTGCTGGCAAAACAAGTAATCACAATCCCTTTTATTAATATAAGAAATAATGAATTAGTTTGCAAAATCAGAAAACTGATATCAAGTGCAACTTAAAACACTTCATTTCTTGATTTCTCAAAAGCAAATCATGAATTATCTGCTTAAGTGATATGTTGCACAACTTATCACTTTCTGGGAACATTAAATTAATTACATTAAAGCCTTTTAAAGTACAAAAACCTTGTTACTTAAGAATTTATAAACTATGGTACACATGAAATGTCATATAAAAATTTAAAAGAGAAAGAAAGAAAGAAAGAAAGAAAGAAAGAAAGAAAGAAACCTAACCCAATTTTGCAGGATTGTGGGGCCCTAAACTGTAGCTTATTTAGTCTGGCATTGGTTATTACTTTTTAAATTCTTATATATGCCATTATTCTTAAAACAAATAAACAGGAAAGTTATGCAATAATTATATTACTTATTATTTATTTAATAAATGTCATTAAATAAATGATGTAACAATTATAGAATATGTGGTTTATAACTAAAGATCATAAAATTAGCATATTGTAAAATGAGTATATTGTACAGTATATTAATGAACATATTATAGTTTATTAAAGTTACGAGCATTTTTGTATGTACTTTCAAGTCACTCTTGGTTCCTGCATGCTGTATAAATACATTTTTATAAAATTTTAAAGCAATGTTTTCAGAAGTTGCTTGCTATTGCCTTCTTCCTTCCTAGTTTTAAGAGAAAGGGACACGGCCAAAGTTATCTAAATAGCTTTGTTTCTAGCATGGTGTGTTTCACCTCTTCACAAGCTGGCTCTCAAATTAAATACTGTATATTTATTATTAAAGCAATATTAAGTCAAGTTTCTGTTAAAGAAAAGTAGAAGATGCAAGTAGCGTACAAAATAACATAGTACTACAATATCATGTAAAATTTTATTTACAAATGATTAAATTTTATTAATTTAATTTAATTAATTATATTATATAAAATTATATAAAAATAAATTAATTATTTGTAAATTTTATTTACAAAAGATTAAAAATAATTTGTAAAATCATGTAAAACATGGGAACAATACAATTGTTTGCTAATATTTAGTATCAAAACAAACTTAGGGAAAGCAAATAACAGCAAAGCAAAAATTATGCCACAAACACCCTGGAGGAGCAAAACACTTACTTGTCTCTGAATAGTAACAGTATTGTTTGTCTTTCTTTCCAGAAAAATCAGGTCATAAGCTGCGCCATTGAAAGACTTTTCTAGTTGATTGTTACAGTCGGAAGGCCACCAACTAGCAGTATTATAGAAGCAGTTGCTATATTAAGTGCTTTCATTTTCCTTCTTAACCAAGCCAAGAGAACTGCCTGCTAACAAACTCTCAGGTCTCTAAAGTATTATTGAAAACATCAAAATAGAGCTCCAAAGGTTGTTTGAATGTAATCATTTAACTCCATTAAATTTGCTTTATTGGTTTCTATTTCTTTAATTAATCCTTTCAACTCAATGAGATTTTTATGTAGCACATAAAGTTAACATGGCTGCAGACGTGGGCTGCTAAGGTGTAACGGTGATGTGTGCTCCCCCCCATGGTTCTGAGGTCTAGCGGAGTCCAGCGCAATTCTGCTACTGCACCTGGGCAGCAATAGAATTGCACTAGACTCCGCTAGCTCTCAGAGCCACAAGGGTGAGCACACGTCATCGTTCTACCTTAGCTGCCCACCTCTGCATGCATGGAATTATGCCCAACCAGTAAGCCTAACATTTTCAACGTTTTGAAAATATATGTGAGTTGTGCCCTATTTTATGCAATTTTTGCCACAGTTATTAAGCAAATCGTGTAGTTGTTTCCTGGATCTGATTTCCCTAATTGGCTTTACATTTTAGAAGCCAGTTGGAAAGATTACAAATGGGGATCACATAACTCAGGGACAGTGCAACTGTCACAAATAAATGCCTGTTATCAAGCACTGAAATTTTGATTAAGTGACCATGGAAATGTTGCAACTTTCTTAAGTGTAAAAACTAGTCATTATTTTCAATGCCGTTGTAACTTTGTACAGTCACAAATGAATGGTTATAAGTTGAGAACCACCTGTAGAAATCTCCATTGCTGAATTGGCTCTAAAACTTATATGATTAGACATAGTGAGACAGTCACCTTACAAGAATAACATTTTGGAGGACAGAATTGTATGGGTCACACAGTATATACTTACGTCTCAGCTAGCTTGCTGCCTTTAGATACAGTGGAGGAAAATATCAATTTCCCAGTGTGGATTATAACGTGTCTGCGTTTTTGCCCCTGATAAAAGTGAGTGGCAAGTCCGGTTAGCTTCTAAACCTGAAAAGGGAAAGAGAGCATTTTCAGAGGAAAACATTTCAGAATGTTTTTGTCAAGCAATAATTTAAATTAATTATTATCACTTATGTAATCTTTAGCAAAGTCTATTGAGATGATGGGATGATGTTATATAATTACTTTCAATTTAAAACAATATAATGGTTAAGGTGCTGGCCTACAACTTTGGACCAGCTGCTCTTTCTCAGCCCAACCTAGCTCAAAGGATTGTTGTGGGGGAAAATGGATGTACAGGTAGGCCTCAACTTATGGAGCATCTTGCCACTCGATGTGGGTTTGGCCCCAACTTTCCTATCAAATTTTGTTGCATAAATCAAATCTAAAGTACATACAGATAACTGATTCAGTTGCATTCATTAACTTCTTTAAATACATAATAATATATATACCATATCACAAGTAGTTCTTCCAAGTAAATACAAGGCAGGAAAGAGCAGTCAGTTGCATTTCAGAGCTCAGAGCAAAAATAGTAGTTTCATTTTAGCACAGCAGACAAGCACAGAGATCTCTCTTAGGTTTCTGTTTCAATTCACTGCACAGACTCAGATGTGTTTAAGCTCTCATTGGCTGACTTAGTTGCTCTGCCTATTCATTGGCTGACCTTGTTATCATGGCACTCTCATGAATATTCTAACACTCCTTATCATTTTGTAAGGCCTCAAGACCTGGCTCTGGCAGTTAGCTTGCAGCCCCAAAGGCAGTTAGTGGTGGTAGTGGTCAATTAACAACAGATCCCCACCTTCCCCCTGCCCCCCACCTTTTAAAAGATTTTAATGTCTTAACTCATTTTGGTTTTTTAATCTAAGTAAATGTATATGATTGAAAGTTGACATGTGGTAAAATGGGCTGCCAATAAATTTTATAAATAAATAAATGAAGAGCATAGACCAGTGATGACAAACCTTTTTTCCCTCAGGTGCCAAAAGAGCATGCACACGTGCTATTGAGCATGTGCGAGTGCACACACCCATAATTCAATGCCTGGGGAGGGCGAAAACAGCTCCCCACCACCCCCAGAATGCCTTCTGGAGGCCAGAAATGGTCTGTTTCCCAATTTCTGGTGGGCCCAATAGGCTCATGTTTCATCCTCCACAGGTTCCAAAAGCTTCTGGTGCACCCGGTAGGCTCGTGTTTCGCCCTCCCCGGGATCCAAAGGCTTCTGGTGCACCCGGTAGGCTCGTGTTTCGCCCTCCCCGGGCTCCAAAGGCTTCTGGTGCACCCGGTAGGCTCGTGTTTCGCCCTCCCCGGGCTCCAAAGGCTTCTGGTGGGCCCAATAGGCTCGTGTTTCGCCCTCCCCGGGCTCCAAAGGCTTCTGGTGCACCCAGTAGGCTCGTGTTTCGCCCTCCCCGGGCTCCAAAGGCTTCTGGTGCACCCGGTAGGCTCGTGTTTCACCCTCCCCGGGCTCCAAAGGCTTCTGGTGCACCCGGTAGGCTCGTGTTTCGCCCTCCCCGGGCTCCAAAGGCTTTCCTGGAGCTGGGGGAGGATAAAAACACCTTCCTCCATCGCCCCGAAGGCTGCCTTCAAGCCAAAAATGCCCCTCCCAGAGCCTCTGCACAAGCCAAATATCAACTGGCTGGCATATACATGCATGTTGGAGGTGAGATTGGCAATGGCTTGCGTGCCAGTAGATAAGGCTCCACATGCCACCTGTGGCACCCGTGCCATAGGTTTGCCATCACTGGCCTAGACCCTCACATATCTCAAGGTAATTGTTGTTGCAATGGCCCCAGAAAAGGAATAAACATACAATATGCTTTTACTCTTGCCTTTCATCTTTCTGTTACCAGTGCTGTCACTGGACATTAGTGGGCAGGCTCAACCCCCAGCCAAGCTATTTATCTTGGGCACAGACAGAACAATTTACAATCCTTGTCAGAGCCAGGCCCTGCTTGAAGAACTGGCTGATCACGGACCTTTTCCCTCTAGCAAAATAGCCACAGGAAAATAGAAAAGAAACTGCAACATGGGATTCAGACAGCTTCAGGGTGGCTTTTAATGCACAGCAGGTGTGGTTTATTAGGATACATTTGCATAGCATCTGAATTAAAATTGGAGTCTTTTTGTTGTTAACAAGGTGAGAGCCAGTTTAGCACTATGGTTAAGGTTCTCGACCAGAAAGTGGAAGCCTGGATTCTAATCTAAAGGAAGATAAGAACGAAAGAAAAATGGTGAATTTTGAACCATTCATTCTCTTTCATCACCAATCCACTTCATAGGATTGCTGTGGAAAAAACAGTAGAGAGAATTATGTATCGGTAATCGAAAATTATATTATTTACTAGCATTATTTATGGGTTTTTAAAGATGCCATTCCGAATTTCATAACTTCCAGGCACTATCTTCATATATATTACTTAATGTCTATTCTCTTCCATATGTATTGTATATTGGAAAAAGAATAAATAAATAAATAAATAAATAAATAAATAAATAAATAAATAATTGGGTAACGTTTTCCACAGCATCTCCAGCCTGGCCAGGGTGATGTTTGTTTGTTTGTTTGTTTTTGTTTATTTATTTGTTTATTTATTTATTTATATATTTATTTATTTATACTGTATATTTATTTATTTATTTATTTATTGGATTTGTATGCCGCCCCTCTCCGCAGACTCGGGGCGGCTAACAACAGTAATAAAACAGCATATAACAATAATCCAATACTAAAAACTCTTAAAAACCCATTATTATAAAAACCAATCATACATACAGACATACCATGCATAAAATTGTAAAGGCCTAGGGGGAAAGCATATCTCAATTCCCCCATGCCTGGCGGCAGAGATGGGTTTTAAGCAGCTTACGAAAGGCAAGGAGGGTGGGGGCAATTCTAATCTCTGGGGGGAGTTGGTTCCAGAGGGCCGGGGCCGCCACAGAAAAGGCTCTTGTATAGTTGAACCTTCACTTTTGATGATACCTCATTCCAAACTGTTAGAAAATCTATTCTGAAAGTTCTATATAATTAAATATTATAGTGATGAGTACTATAGTACTCTTATTAGGACCGAAGAGAAACTTGATCAATCTTCCCCTATAACTATAATTTGGAACTGCCTACATTGGAGTGGACAGTAAAGAATTATTCATGACTCCTGATAACAGTCCAGGAAGATATCATAACTAATGGTATTGAAATGTGCTTTTGCTATTTAATATAGAGTCTTTCTTTATCCAGTTCTGCATTTTCCAACACAATTATATTTAGAAGTCTAATGCATTTATAATTAGCCAGATATTTTCTTTATCTTTTTAAATTATGGACCTAACCCTAGTTCAGTTTAGACCTAACCCTGATCTTGGGGGATACATTCTGTATGAACTATGTTTGCAAAGATTGAAGTGAAAATAAAACTCTACCAGTCTATATTCTGAGAACTTCAGAGCAAATAAAGTCCCCTCTGGGGGCTTTGATAAATTTCAGTGAACATTTCATGAGTTCGTATAAAACTCAGTTGGGGCAAATTACTATACAGAATGCAGCTTAGACAATCAAGTAAAAATAGAAACTATAATTAAACTATAATTAAATATTATCTTTTGACTCATTGATAGAAAAAAAATGCCTTTCTTTGTCTCCCTCTTGACCAGGTATTGTCCTATTTCAAATTCTTAAAATTGGGTTTCTTGAGGCAGAAAACCCAGTGAAGTTAGTTTAATTTCACATCATATGAAGGAACATTTGGATGGAAACCAAGTAGATGATTAACTACATACATTCTGTGCTCAGCAGTGAACCTCTTAAAAAGCCAGATACAGTATGGTGTTTTCCTTCAGCCATTCTCAATGGTAATTTGCCAAAATTCCTTTTCCTGAAGAGCTTGTCTCAGCAATTCTAATTCCATAGAAATCATCAATATGTTTTGTTGTAGTGCTCATATTATCAAGTATCTCTACCTGTTTGAAACATATGCCAGGATGTTGACATAAGTTTCATTTTGCTTTTCTCTTATAAGACAATACGACTAACATTTCCTATAATGTAGCAAAACGTTCAATGCACACAAATTACAACAGAATATGATTTGCAATAATGAAGATTAAATATGCTCAGGATGAGTTATTTCACATTCGGTGTCAGTAGAATTTTACATATGTTTAACAATTTTATTCTGTTATACTATTATTACATTTTATTCTGGTCTACTATTGTTACATAATTTTGTGGCCCAAATTTTTATGATTGATCAATATGTTCTAAATACCCCCCCAGATGATCTATGAAGACCAACAGGACTGCACTCTATTCTACTGCAGTTTTTGGCTGGTACGTGGTCTGAGCCCTGACTGGAAGAGATCAGAATACACACACACACACACACACACACAATTGTGCTTATGATATAGACATATCAAAGAACTGTTTAAAGCATCTATTTAAAAACAAGATAAGAAAAGCTGAACTCTCAGGATCTGCAGGACTTAGATGAACTTAATATGAATGGGGTGATCTACATCCTTTCTCCTCATTATACATACTATCAAACAACTTGTGATCCATTACATTTCAGCAATACACTCGTAAATGAATTTCAGCTAATACCTGCTCTGCGAGAAGATGAGCAGCAGGGAAGCTAACCACATACAACTTCTTTTAGTCAAGGCTCTGTGTGAGGCAAAAACTCTTACTATCTTACTCTTACATCCCCTGATAATAAGCCCAATCAGGCTTTTCAGTGCATGGCAATAATGTCAAGCGCTTATTTCAGGGTTCAAAAAAATATAAGACAAGATCTTGTTTTTGGGAAGACATGCAGTGATGGGCTGCCAAAATTTTTACTGCCGCACTGTGGGCGTGGCTAATTTTGTGGGTGTGACTTGATGGTCACATGACCGGCTAGGAGTGGCTTGCTGGCCATGTGACCAGGTGGGAGTGGCTTCACAATCATGTGACCGAGGGTACTTAAAGGTCATGTGACTGGGTGGGAGTGCTTACCGACCAAGATAAGTTTTCAAATAGGTGCTTGGACTCTTTTTCAGTTGATTAAGTCACATTATTTGAATAGCCAAAAAAAGGACAAATGATAGACAGCATTATTTGTTGAGGAGCACTGAACCCACAAGGTTCAGTATGATAACAGATTGGGCAAGTAGCTCAGTTTTCTTTAATTGCTATAAAAGTTCATTTCTAGATAATGATTAAAATGATTAATGTGCCTATGGGTAAAAAAATACTATTTAATTATTTCCTATTTTAAAACTAATTAAGAATCATACTAAGGTACTAGAGAAGATAGAACAATAAAAAAATATTAAGTATTCAATAAAGAGTGTAGCAGCCCATTACTGTCCTTACCGAATAATGGGCAGCCAAAATTTTTACTGCCACACTGTGGATGTGGCTTATTTTGTGGGTGTGGCTTAATTGTCATGTGACTGGGTAAAAGTGACTTGCCAACCATGTGATCGGGTGGGAGTGGCTTGAACAATCATCATTGTTAAAGTGAACTGTTAAGTCCTTGACTTACCAGTGTCGCTCACTGGGGTGACAAATTGCTTTGTGTTTCCCGCGCTCTCCTTCCTGGGTCGCCCCTCCACCTCAGGCTGGGTAGCTAGGTGAACGGGTGCTGCCACAAGCAAAAATGCTGCCAGCACTGCTTCCACCCCGCCTTCTGCTTGCACCTCAGGCAGGAGGTGGCCGTGTGAGGCTGGAAGGGAGCCGAACAGGAGAGAGGGAAGGTCATCCGAGGCCAGGAAGGAGGAAAGAGGAAAAAAGCAAGGAGCGCAGACGTAGCATCAGGAAAACAGAACCGGAGGAGTCCTGGCAGACGCAGTGAGCTCTTTCATCCTCACACTGGAGCGGACCCCGACCTCTGAGGACCGGTCACAGACAACAGGTGGGCCAGTCATAGACAGCGGGCACGGATGCGGCCCACGGGTCACCCCTTGCCCAGGTCTGTTCTAACCACTAACCATATTGCTTTCTAACTAGTATCTCATCCATAATTATACCAAGTACTGTATTTTAATTTTACCTTAATTTTTCCATTCATTGTATAAAGATCAATTCTGAGTGCTTTTGGAATGTGCATGAGGTTTTATAAATAATTCATTTCCTCACATATATCTTGCCAAGGAAGGTTATTGAGGGCAGAGGAGAAAGAAGACTAAATTATTTCTATGGCATCTCTGCTTTCCCCTCCCAGTTCAAGTAATAATGACGCAAGATTGCTTGAAGCATGTTTCTGACGAACATATTAAAAGACCTTTCAAAGGCAGAGCTACACAGGAATATACACTGCTCAAAAAAAATAAAGGGAACACTTAAACAACACAATATAACTCCAAGTAAATCAAACTTATGTGAAATCAAACTGTCCTCTTAGAAAGCAACACTGATTGACAATCAATTTCACGTGCTGTTGTGCACATTCAACTTTGTACAGAACAAAGTATTCAATGAGAATATTTCATTCATTCAGATCTGGGATGTGTTATTTGAGTGTTCCCTTTATTTTGTTTTGAGCAGTATATATTTTGATTATTATTTTGAATGCCTAGTTCCCAAACCTTTGGGGCCTACAAACACATCTGGAATGATGGGTGTAAGTGCTTTTACACTTCTACCCATAAGTCACAAAATACCCACCATGTCCTATCAATTAAAGGCAGATTTAAAAACAAAAGCAAACTGATGAGGCAACAGAAAAAGTAGCCTATCTAAGAATTAGAATCTTAATAAAATGAAAGAATTTTTTTCTCTTTCAATGAAGAAAACAATAATTGAGAAACAAGTAAATGATGATATTTAGAACAACATCCAATCCTCAAATAAATATATACCTGCTCTGCAAAAACGCTTCACACAGCCAGATCAGGTGATACACATACCCAGAGAGAGAGAGATAAAAACATACAGCAGAGCAGCCAAAGGAAACCTTTTTATTTTAAGCAAATATTTTATTAAGCAAAACAAGGACAAAAATATCAAAAGCATGACAACACAAAGTATCTTGCTGCCCTCAAGGATGTTTTCTCAGGATGTTTTCAGTATAATTTTAATTTTCTTCTCTCTCTTTTTCCTCCCACTCCAAAGCCCAGATATCTGATGCGTCTCAAAACAAATTATCAGGGTACATCCCATTGTCATTTTTACTTGCTGGATCTTATCAAATTCAGAAGCAACTTTGAAAATAAAGAAGTATTAGATGCATTCCTTTTGCAACATGGCAATTAACCAGTTCTTTTAATTAGTCAATATGTAGAAATACAAATAGAACAAGTTTGAGGTCCTCAGACTTATGACCCTCAAAACTTTACCAAAGATGGTACATTTGTACAATTCTAGTTTGAATTTCTAAGTATTGCAATGCTAATACCTCTGGAGGTGATGTAAAAACTCAGAGGAAATAAAAGAAAAAGCAGGGAAGGGGTTTAGCAGCCCTAAAGCAAGTCATAATGGAGTAAAGAATCTAGTATATGCTAACAAACTGTAGATACCCACGGTTGCATTGACATTAACAAGCATCAGGTTAGAAGGCTGGTTGTATAAACCGCCCAAAGAAAAAATATATTGCTCCAGTTGCAGTATGAAAAATATTGTACACCAAATACCATCACATTTGAGCAGTGCGATCTGATAGTATTTTGAGAAAAAAGAGAGACTTGGGACCAGGAGTAGGTTCCACTTACCTTTGCTAGTGGTTCGCATCACAACGTTTTGCACATGTCCCCTTGTGCAATTTTGCTCCTCAACAACACAGATGAGGAGCTGATTAATTAATAATAATAATAATTTATTAGATTTGTATGCCGCCCCTCTCCGAAGACTCGGGACGGCTCACAACAATAATAAAAACAATGTTACAGTGGAACAAATCTAATATTAAAAGAGAAAAAGACATATAAAACCCTATCATTTAAAACCAAACAACACATACATACCAAACATAAAGTATAAAAGCCTGGGGAAGGTGTCACAGTTCCCCCATGCCTGGCAATATAGGTGGGTCTTGAGTAGCTTACGAAAGACAAGGAGGGTGGGGGCAGTTCTAATCTCCGGGGGAAGTTGATTCAAGATGGCCGGGGCTGCCACAGAGAAGGCTCTTCCCCTGGGGCCCACCAAACGACATTGTTTAGTCGAAAGGACCCGGAGAAGGCCAACTCTGTGGGACCTTATCGATCGCTGGGATTTATGCGGCAGCAGGCGGTTCCGGGGGTACTCTGGTCCAGTGCCATGTAGGGCTTTAAAGATCATAACCAACACTTTGAATTGTGACCGGAAACTGATCGGCAACCAGTGCAGGCCACGGAGTGTTGTAGAAACGTGGGCGAACCTGGGAAGCCCCACGATGGCTCTCGCGGCCGCATTCTGCATGATCTGAAGTTTCCGAACACTTTTCAAGCTGTGATCAGCTGTGCTTTGTGCAAAGGAATAAAGGTCAGTATAAAACTGGGGGCGAGTGAGAGGGACCTTTTACAAGGAGCAGAACAGGAAAAATGTTCACAACAGTAAAAAATTCACAACGAATTCAAAACAAATTCAAAAAAGAAGATGGTGGCAGCCATGGACTGGCACTAGCCGATCCAGTTCAGTGATGTCACTGGCTGGTCGTTACTGCTTCAGGCGATCGGATCTGAACTGGGGGGAACCCACCCCTGTTTGAGACTCTATGTGGACCTGGACCTATGCTGAAACATTCTTGAAAGTCAAAATGCAGCACTCCAAGATTCCAACTGGATATATCGGCCAAGCTCTTGATTAAAAGTATAATCCACTGAAACGAAATGAGATAAGAATAGAGAATATTCATTAACAGAATTACTTTCACTTTGGAAACCAATTTGATTAAGACAGAGAGGTTGTTGTTTTTTTTAGTTTCTTAGTAACAGCATTTCTGTGAACCAACAAATTGGCTGCCCTCTTCTCAGATAAGTGAGGAATCTGCAGATGGCTCTTGTTTTCCCAAGCTGGCCATGAATCTTTACTGAACTGTACATAGGCTATTTCACTGGCCTTGAAATGCTCAGTGTAACTTTTTAACTCTGTATATTCAGTTGAGTCGAATCATTGCATGTGTTTTACACAGTTCTGAAGTATCCAAGAGTTATAGTCCAAAAACATATTCAGAAACATAAGCACAGCATTTATTAGATATATTAATTACATTGGAGACATTTATACATTACATAGAGAAGTGGTTCTTCCTTTTACTGGATTTTCAGTCACTTGAAGATGCAGTGGGTTGCTATTATTATTTACCAAGTAGTTATTGTCTTGAGTTCCTTCTTTTTTGATGCAGAGTTTCTCCAGTATTTCCTTATTACGAAGTCCATAAACAACAGGGCTAAAGCTTTGTGCAAAGGAAAAAACCACAAAAGCTCCAAATTTTATTTCTGTGTATTCTGTTCCTTTCCCAATGGCTCCAATAACCAAAGGTGGAAGAATATGAAAACTCATCTGCAAGCCATGAATAATAATGGTTTTTCTGGCTTTCTTATTTGAAGAATTAAAGTGACCAGAAAGTTTTCCTTCTCTGCACATTAAGATGTAACCGGTCATTATGGCAGCTGTGAGAAGTGATATGAGAAGAAGACCAGATATTTTTGCAAAATTGCCACCAAGCATAGTAGGACAAGAGGGTTCTTCTTCAAAAATTTCCTCTGGATTCTGGTCTGTGCCTTCAATAATGATCAATAATGTACATTTGAATATAGTCCCAATCCAAATAGAAGCTGTCACTTTGTTTTTTACTGAGTGCGCAAATGCCGAGTATCTCAAAGGCCAGCAAACTGCAAGGCAAGTATTGAGGACCATCAAAGCTAGAGTGATGAGGACTGATTCTGCAGTTGCTGCTTGTATTCTGAAGATGATCCAGATCCAGAGAGTTTGCACTCGGGATATTTGTATTGCATTGCTTATAACACCAAAAGCACAGAATGAAGTACAGCCAATGAGATGGTGGCAGAGAAAGAAGTATCTGACTTCTTTCCTTATTCTGTAATCCTGTCTTATAATATTAATTATCAATATACTCATAGTGATAGTGAAGGTGAAATTAATGAAATAAAGGCCTGCTTTTACTGCTATTAAGGTTTGTATTAAATCAGATTTGTTCCGTGAAGAATAGTTGGATGAATTCATAATGAATAGGTATTTTCTTCCCTGAAAATACACAAATATTAGATTAATAATAGCATTGAAATCATATGTAGTCTCGTGGCAAATAAGTAATATAAAATAATAGGATTATAATATGCATCAGTTGCTGCTCATTTTGTTTGTTAGAAATATATGCCACAATTTCCTCAGGAAATTAAAGTGATTACATGACAATCTCCACTCTTTTTATCCCCACAAAAGTGCAAAAAATAGGTTGATCTGAAAAAAGCGACTAAGCTACAGTCACGTAATAAATTGCATGGGTGAAGGTATATTTAAAGTTGAATGTCCCTGGCTTAAATATAATATAACACTAGAACCGCTACACTGTCCTGACTTTCTATGTACAGTGGTACCTCTAATTACGAACTTAATTTGTTCCGTGACCAGGTCCTTAAATAGAAACATTTGTAAGTAGAAGCAATTTTTCTCATAGGAATCAATGTAAAAGCAAATAATGTGTGCAATTGGGCAAACCACTGGGAGGGTGGAGGCCCTGTTTCCTCCCAGGAGATTCGTAAAGAAGTCCGATGGAGGTTTCTCCCTGCCTTTTCAGATTACAGTTTTGGGGGCTTGGGTTTGTAAGTGGAAAATGGTTCTTGAAAAGAGGCAAAAAAATCTTGAAAACCCAGTTCTTATCTGGAAAAATTTATAAGTAGAGGCGTTCTTAGGTAGAGGTACCACTGTATTATATAATGGCTTAATCAACTTTTCTTCCTTTTCATTCTATAAAATGAAGTGTTAATCTATATGTAACTAAAACTTTCCTATTTGTGGTTTGTAACCAGAGATGGTTTTTAGCAAGTTCGGACCAGCTCTGGAGAACCTGTAGCGGACATTTTGAATAATTTAGAGAACCAGTAAATACCACCCCTGACTGGCCCCACCCCCATCTATTTTCTGATAGGGAAGAAATGGGGATTTTGCAGTAACCTTTCCCTGGAGTGGGGGGGGAGGAATGCAGATTTTACAATATCCTTCCCCTGCTACACCCACCAAGCTACATCATGACCACCAAGCCACGGCCACAGAACCAGTAGTACTTTTTTTAAAATTCCACCACTATTGTATCCTTTATTTGGGTGATACAGTGCATCATAGATGAACATTTTGTGGTATCTCAAACGACCAATTAATGCATCCAAAATCCAGGACCCATTACTCATGTGAGATTGAAATTCTAAAGATCTTCAGAAAGATTGTGTTGGCAAAATTGTGGCCATTGCACCACCGCTATGTGGTACTTTGATTTCTGATGTTCTCTGCCAGCTTTCCACAAGAAAAGTCAGTAAGGAAGCCAACAGGAAGTAAGAACTCACTCCCCTCTCACTGGTATTGTTTTGGTGGTGTGTTTTTTTTCCCTGTCAACCCATGGTCATTTGTGTTATCAGTTTAGGAATATTATTATTATTATTATTATTATTATTATTTATTAGATTTGTATGCCGCCCCTCTCCGCAGACTCGGGGCGGTTCACAGCAACAATAAAACAATGTACAACAAATCTAATAATTTTAAAAACACTAAAAATCCCTTATTAAAAGCAAACATACACACAAACATACCATGCATAAACTGTATAGGCCCGGGGGAGATGTCTCAATTCCCCCATGCCTGACGGCAGAGGAGGGTTTTAAGGAGTTTACGAAAGGCAAGGAGGGTGGGGGCAGTCCTAATCTCCGGGGGGAGCTGGTTGCAGAGGGTCGGGGCCACCACAGAGAAGGCTCTTCCCCTGGGTCCCGCCAAATGACATTGTTTAGTCAATGGGACCCAGAGAAGGCCAACTCTATGGGACCTAACCAGTCGCTGGGATTCATGCTGCAGAAGGCGGTCCCGGAAATATTCTGGTCTGATGCAATGCCTAACGGGTCATGGGTTGTCTCTAGTTGGTAATCAGGTTGTGATGGAATATGTACCTGGAGAATCTGGAGAGAGGAGTTTGAGCAACACAAAGCTTTCCCAGTGGATGAGGGAGTGGGGAAGAGATTCAGAGTAGCCACACCCTAGAACAGTGATGGCTGTTCTAGGGTGTGACAGGTGGCACGCGATGGCTGTTCTAGGGTGTGACAGGTGGCACATGATGGCTGTTCTAGGGTGTGACAGGTGGCACGCAATGGCTGTTCTAGGGTGTGACAGGTGGCACGCGATGGCTGTTCTAGGGTGTCACAGGGGTCACGCGATGGCTGTTCTAGGGTGTCACAGGGGGCACGCGATGGCTGTTCTAGGGTGTCACAGGTGGCACGCGATGGCTGTTCTAGGGTATCACAGGTGGCACGCGATGGCTGTTCTAGGGTGTCACAGGGGGCACGCGATGGCTGTTCTAGGGTGTCACAGGTGGCACGCGATGGCTGTTCTAGGGTGTCACAGGTGGCACGCGATGGCTAGGGTGTCACAGGTGGCACGCAGAGCCATATCTGCTGGAACACGAGCCATTGCCCTAGCTCAGCTCCAATGTACATGTGTGTGCCTGCCAGCTGATTTTTGGCTAGCACAGAGGCTCCGGGAAGGTGTTTTTGGCTTCCAGAGAGCCTCTGACGGGGGCCATTTTTACTCTTCCCCAAGCTCCAGGGAAGCCTTTGGGGCCTGGGAAGGGCAAAACATGGGCATACTTTGTATGCCGCCCCGAGTCTACGGAGAGGGGCAGCATACAAATTTAATAAATAATAATAATACTAGAGCCACCAGAAATTGAGAAACAGGCCATTTCCGACCTCCAAAGGGCCACTGGGTTGTGGGGGAAGCTGTTTTTGCCCTGCCCAGGCTTTGAATTATGGGTATGGGCACTCACGCATGCGCAATAGCATGCACGCATGCTCTTTCGGCACCTGAGGGGAAAAAAGGTTCACCATTACTGCCCTCGAACCTCTCAGGATATATCTAGACTATTGAGTTACAACTTCAGCTTGGTAAATTTTTTACATTAGATATAAGAACTCATGGATTTCATAATATTTTCTTTGGCTTTGGACCTAACAAATTCTGTATCACACATGAAAAGCTAAAAATGCTCCAAGCTAACACTTACTAGCCATACTCATGAACTTTCAAACTGGTAAAGGAAAAGTTTTGCTAATAGTTAACTCAGGCCGTCAGTATCATTAGCTTGCATTATTTAAGAATTTATTAGAAATAAAGTCAATACAGTGCTCCCTCGATTTTTGCGGGGGATGTGTTCCGAGACCGCCTGCGAAAGTCGAATTTCCGCGAAGTAGAGATGCAGAAGTAAATACACTATTTTGGGCTATGAACAGTATCACAAACCTTCCCTTAACACTTTAAACCCCTAAATTACAATTTCCTATTCCCTTAGCAACCATTTAGATTACTACTCACCATGTTTATTTATTAAAGTTTATTTAAAAAAATATTTATTAAAGGCAGACGAAAGTTTGGCAATGACATATGACATCATCGGGTGGGAAAAACCATGGTATAGGGAAAAAACCCACGAAGTATTTTTTAATTAATATTTTTGAAAAACCCTGGTATAGACTTTTCGCTAAGTTTGATCCCGTGAAAATCGAGGGAACACTGTATAATATATTTGGAGAAAGCAGGGTGAGTTCAGTCAGGAAAAAATGAACTTTCGTGAACTTTCATGAATTTTCAAAGTGAGTTCAGTCAGAAAAAATGCATGAATTTATAGGAGGTTTTTCTTTTTTAAAAAATTCAGCATTTTTTAGTACAGGAGAGAAAAAAACTGCAACACTTGTCTGACATGAAGTGAAACCAGCAGTTTTATTAATGCCTTCAAAGGAAATATTGACTTCTCAATTTCTGAGAACTAGTAAGATGTAATTTAAAGTGTTGACTAGAACAGCAACAACTCAATTTCTTCAAAACTTTCTTCAAAAACTCTCTTTGCCATGGAAAATTTCCTGGTAAGTTTGAACCAATTGATTACTCTTAATCCAGCTGACATAATTCATCCAAATCAAAATCCATGTTCAGATCTTACCTTGTCTCTGGATTTGGTCTAGTAGTTTTTCAACTGAAATTAAATTAAACTCCTGATTATATAGGAACATTTAATGCCAGACTTACCTTGAAAGAAAATAGCATATTTACAAATGGGGGGGGGGGGGTGAAAAAGAGGAGGGGAAAAGGATCAATTGATAACGTAAGTATCTCTACATATTATTTGGTTGAATTGTTAATTAATTGTACAGCTGTTATTGCTTTATCACCAGTGCTTCAGTTCTTCCCATAGCAAATTTAGAAAGTGTTGAAAGGAATTTGTGATCATTGCAAAAATAACTAGTTAGGTGGACCTAAGCTCAGTTTGAAGGAGACTTGAATTTACAGAGATTCAAACTTGTTTTTATGAAAGCCCAGCTATTGCAGTAAAATGCCTTTCCCCCCCCCCAATGTTCACAAAATTTTGAATAAAAACAATATTCAAGTCAAATTTATATAAAGCCGCTGGAAGAGATTGTCCGGAAATTTATAGTTTATTAATGACTCATATTAGAACTATTTGTCTACTCCTAGAATCTGATTACTTGTTGCTTTATCTGCATTAGAACCAGTACTGGGTTGCTCACAGTTCAGCCCGATTCTAAGAACCATAAGCAGCAGGGGCAGGAGGCTTCACCCACCTACCAAAGATGCTTCTATGCACGCAAACGTGTAGTAAAGGGCTTTAGAACCCACTACAGTATTGATTACAACTGACTAGGGAATATTATCTACATTGGGTTTCTTTACATTTAGAACTTCACTTGATCCCCAAAATTGGATTCATAGGATCTCTGAGGATCAAAGACGTACCTTTTTTATCTACTTAGGTTGCGTACCCTACGAGACTAGACTTTCAATCCTGGGCCTAGAAAGTTTAGAACTAAGATGCCTTAAACAAGATCTAAGTATTGCCCACAAGATCATATGCTGCAATGTCCTGCCTGTTGGCGACTACTTCAGCTTCAACCACAACAACACAAGAGCACACAACAGATTTAAACTTAATATTAACCGCTCCAAACTTGACTGTAAAAAATATGACTTCAGTAACCGAGTTGTCGAAGTGTGGAACTCATTACCGGACTCATAGTGTCATCCCCAAACCCCCAACACTTTACCCTTAGATTATCTATGGTTGATCTCTCCAGATTCCTAAGAGGTCAGTAAGGGGCAAGTACAAGTGCACTAGAGTGCCTTCCATCCCCTGTCCTATTGCTCTCCTATATCTCCCATACCTTTCTTCTATTCCTATATCTCTTCTTCTATTCTTTCATTGATTTGTTCTGTTACTATACCTTCTTTTCTATTATTTCTTAGATATATTTTATTATGAGTATCTCCTCTATAACCTTCATCATGTATTTTACTATGTGTATATAGATATATACCCACTAAAACCCTCATTGTGTATTGGACAAAATAAATAAATAAATAAATAAAATAAATACACCTTTTCTTGATTTGTTCTAGCCCCCCCAGAAATTCATGGTCTCAGATTTAAAACTTAGGCTTTTTAAGTTATGTTACCATATTTACCATTAAGCTTTGTGACAATGTCAAATTAGATTTTTGGAAGATTTTTCAAAAAATTGTATTTTCACAGAATGCTCACATTAATTTAATATATTCAAAATATAAAGTTACCTACTTCGCTCTTAGGAGGACAGCCACATTAGTCTATGGTAGCCAAAAATAATTTTTTTAAAAAAATTAGGAGTCCGGTAGCACTTTCCTGATTAACAAATGTTATTAAAAAGCTTTCATGAGCTGCAGCAGAGAGTAAATTCCACTGTATCTCCTTTCTCTATTTCAGAGTACTAACAATGCCATAGCAAAATGAAGAAGTAGTAGTAGTACGTGGAGGAAGTTTTACCTACCAGATGCCATCAATTCTACATGCCATTTAGCTCTTTCACATCACAATGATTCTTCAGCTATTAATTGCATGTAAGGTAAAGACCTCTCTCTGAAAGCAGGGGAAATCCTTTAGTGTGTCAATACCTGTACCTCTTAGATGGTGGATTTTGGTCAACAGTACTGTGGTGAAATCAGGTGCTGAGTTACAGATAAGAGGAATAAAGAGAACAATAGCCTTAAGTCAGTGCTGTGTAGGAAGTGACACAGGAAGGATCCTCCCTAACTTCTTACCAGCATTTTATCAGATCGTTTATGAAAAGTACGCTTCAGTCTAGCAAGATTTTGTCTATGAGTGATAAAGAAATTGCTTGGATCATTTACATGTGTCATTTTCAGCTTCCCACACCTAACAAATACAAATTGGTTTGAAGGTAGACCTTAGATTAAAGATCCTAGCATGCACAGGACAAAATGAGCAGGCAGCTTAGAGATAAAACTAGACCTTAGTTACATTTATGGCATAGGGAAAAATGTGTAATACAATACCGAAAAAGTGGATTGAAACCTGGTTACACTGTGTTCTTCTCGTGAGCATTGAGTATTATATGAAGATGACTAAGACTGCTAATTTAGTCTATTTTCTTTTCTTTTCTTATGGAAGCACAATTAACCAAAGTAATAATGGACAATGAAATTCGATATTTTGGGGAACATCTGGTACAAATCACAGAAAAAGAAAACCATAACGTACAATGTAAGAGGATTAAATGATAAAGAGCATAAATGAACACATTTAATGTAAGAGAGGGAAATTGGTAAGTAGCAATGTGCTTGGGAAACTAAGGCAAAAAGAAAGATGTATCAGGGAAGGTTTTTAAATACACAATATCAATATCAACTTTATTTGATTAGTCAATCGACCATATCAAAGCAAGAAAAAGGACCACATCGGTCGTCATAAAACTGTGACTGGTTAAAATACAGTAAAATTGGCTAAAATAGAGGGAATTTGAATAAATAATAAGTTAAAATGCAGTATAATAAGCTAAAATTGAGTAGTAAAACATGAGAATATAACTCGTGCAAAGGATTATATTAAACAAAACTAAGATACTGATATAAAATATTCTTAAGTAAGTTCATCTCCTTTGCATGCCACCCCAATATGTTCTATAAAACGTATTCTCATCTGAACAGCCCTGACTATAAACTTAGCGGTTCTAGAAACTACATATATATTTGTACCCTGAAGAAAATGTGATAATTGTTTATTACAGTCCCAGTGTATGATTTTGTCAAGTAGGGGCTGTAAATACTGAGGTCTTACTGAGGAGTATAGTTTACAATTGAATAGCACATGTGCAATGTCTTCTATTTCTGGTGCACCGCAAATGCAAGTTCTCTCAAAATATGGTACTTGGTGGAATTGTCCATATTTGACCATAGAATCTAACTGCTCAAATCTTGCTCTAGTGAGTGCTGTTCTATGGTATTGGGTCAGACCCATTGTCAGGTATTTTTCTAGTTGAAAGGCTCTTTTGTTCTTGGCTAACCATTTCAGTGACCTGCACTTAGAAAGTACCTCAATATCAGTTTGTGCATTAACATCTAAAACTCTTTGTTTAAACATTTCCTTGGCCTGATGTCCAGCTGAAAGCAGGTGTTGCATTGAGAAACCGAGATATAGGGTGGTTTGAGAAAGCTGGTTGACCCATGTAGTGGGTTTGGGTGTGCCCATCTGTTCTTCTAAGCACATTTTTGGGAGTCTGTCAGGTTCCATTGGGAGAATCCTCCACCAATAGTTGAAGACTTTAATAACTGTTAAACTGTAGATGGAATGGATGCCAGTTTCAGCTCTTACTGCTGCTGCGGATGTATTTCTGTCGGTCCCCAAGATGGTTCTTAGAAAGCATGCTTGGCTTTGTTCTAGTGGTGCAGCCTTTAACAGGCCCCACAATTCCACACCATATGTTAGCACAGGTGTGGTTTTTGCTTTATAGTTTTTAAATACACACATGGTTATGAAAATGTCAGTTTCATTTCATTGTCATAAAGTATGAATTTGTATATCGTGGACTGTTGCAAGTGTATGAGAAGATAAAAATTCATTTGTTGATTCTAATTGCATGTCATGCTCCAGTGAACAGCAATGAAGGAATGAATTTGAAGATGAATGAAGATGATTTTTTTGGGGGGGGGGGGGGGACAGTGTAACATTCTGAAAGAATACGATCTCGAAAAAGTAATTCTGTTAACTGACATGAATGGATTAGTTGGAGCAAAATAAGAGATTACAAAAAAGGTTACAGGGCCATTCCGAGTCCCAAGAATTAATGAGATTGGGGGTTGCTGATTATCTGCTTTAAAGAAGCTCTGCTAATTTTAAATATGTGGTTTGACCATGTTTCTTCATAACTACACATAGCAAAAGAAGAGACTATAAAGAGTGAATCCTGGGGAAAATCCAAAGAAAAACCTTTTTTTTTTAGTATAGGGAGAAAGAAAAATATTTAAAGAGAGGAAGATGAACATAAAAAGACAGAAACAGCAAGAGATTTATGTGGATTATAAAACAAGCATTTAGCAGATTGAATGGAATTAGCAATACAAATAATCTAATGATTGTTGCACTATGAATGATAGAATATATTCAGAGGTGCCATTCAGCAGGTTCTGACCAGTTCTGGAGAACCAGTAGCAGACATTTTGAGTAGTTTGGAGAACTGGTAAATACCACCACTGGCTGGCCCCATACCCATCTATTTTCTGCCTCCAAGGTCCCATGAGCAGCAGCCAAATCTCACATGCATGGCACGTGCACGGCTGGCAGTGATGGAACTGCGCGCGCAGCTCCATTTCCGCGGGTCGAACAGCATGCACTTCCTGCCCATTCCTGGGTGAACCTGTGTAAAAGGTACTAGAGTTGTAGGTCATTTGGTCCAGCCTCCTGCTCATGCAGGAGTCCTTATACAGTAGTCCCTCGCTATACCGCACTTCACCTACTGCGGCTTCACTTCATCGCGGGTTTCTGAGGAAGTCGATCGGCAGATTTAAACAGCCCGCCGAACTCGATCGGCAGGTTTTTCAAAAAAAAAAATATCTAAAATTGTAAATACTGTATTTAAATACTGTATCTAAAATAAATACTGTATGGGAAGGGTTTATAAACACTTAAAACAATGAAAACTTACCAAACAATTACAATATAAATACTTAAATAAGTACTATCAGTCGATAAATTCCCCATCGCGGATTTCACCTATCGCGGCCAGGTCTGGAACGTAACACCAGCGATAGGTGAGGGACTACTGTATTATTTCGGACAAATGGCAGTCCAATTCCACTGATCGATTGCTCTCACCATCAGAAAGTTCCTCTTTATTTCCAGGTTGAATCTCTCTTTAGTCAGCTTCCATCTTTTTTACCCTGTATTTTCTGTTTTTTTCTGTTTAATATGGGTTTGGTTCATTTTTAATGCAAAGTTATCATAACTTTTCTTGCCTCATATTTTAAATTTTATTTACAGTTTTTATGTTTTAATATTGTATCTGTACACCGCCAGAGTCCTTCTGTGAGGGATATGAATAGTTTCTAAATTTGATAAATACACAATGAATAAATAAATAAATTTCAAAATGGTAGTGTTTATTGTTCATGACAATATCCTATCACTGAATTTTCACAATGTATCACTGGATATGTTGCTGCAACACAAGTATCCCAAATAACTAAGTCAGGAATCATATTTTCTCAAAATATTGAATATATATCTGTCAAGAATCAGAGAAATGTAATTATGTACATGCGGCTACAAAAACTCTTCCATAGGAAATATTTTCAAACAGGGACTGGGAATGCTTGAAACTGGAGTCCTGCACCAGCAGAGCTTTTTCTGTTTCGTGACCTAAATTATCTGTTCTAAATCTTGGATTCTTATCACAAGAATAATCACTGCCATCTAGCTGATAGTTACAAGAACTAAATTCAGCTAGATCAGTAAAGATAGGTAGCTGCTTTGTAATATCTACTGACTAGATGGGGTGACTCTTGGATGTTTCAGACAACTTTCTGGAATATTGTATTTATTAGGTTTTTATATGTGAAATATCCATCTGAGAAATATCAGTAATACCATGTAGCGAGCCAGTCACATCAATCATCATTCAAACATATTGCAGCAACCATAAACATCAGAAAAATGAAATAGAAGTTCTATACAACATCTGCCAAAAAATAAATATCCACGCAACTGGTCAGGTCAAAAAGTACCTGACCAGTGACCACTCAATATAGACAACCAAAACAAGCTATAAAAAGGATAACACTGCATCAGAAACCAACAGACTACTACAACCACATGGCATCAGCACACAAATCAACTAAAGCTCTCCAAAACATCCTAAGTAAACCCAAAGACCCAGCAGCTCCAGAAAAAAAACCAGGAGTCATCCACAATGTAGAGTGTAACAGACTGCAACAGATACTACATAGGCAAACAAAGCAGAAGGCAGCCTGAGTGCACCATGAACACAACTATTACTAATCAGAAGACATGATGAAAACTCCTTAATTTAACAACATGTCAACAGATTTAACCATAGTTTTAATTGGGAAACTGTGGTCATTGTAATCTAGACCAAGTCAACTTGAAAAATGCTAGAGAATTGCTGGAAGCCTGGCACATTGATAATCAATAGGCACATAGATAAAAATGACATCTACATACCATTCAAAACAGACAATCAACATGCTAGACGAGGAAAAAAAAGACCACCAGCAATTAATACCAAGATGAGCAGAGATCAACACCAATATTAACATCAGGCCAACAATCCAACAATCAAGAAGTAAACCCAATCAAAGAACTGCGAAACAGTAAAAAGGCCAATGAAATAACTACCAAGATCACCTCCACCCACACTGACATGGCAAGCCAATAGAATATAAAATAAGAGCAAGCCCCAATCCTTGAGATAGCACTGGTGATGTTAACTGGTGTAAGTAGTGAAACATCACAAGAAAACAACCAGCTCAGAGAGCACCAAGGACCCCTAAAATCATCATTCAGTTTTGTGCTTTCTATTTAATATGTTCACTATCTACCTTTTTTTCAAACAAAGCCAAGAGAGAAAACAGATTAAGAAAGAGTTCTAAGCAGTGGACAATATCAGTACTAGTCTAATTTTTCCTGAGAACCAGTTTTCCAATTAACGCCACTCAAAAAGTCTCCAATTTGGCTTGTCACCTATTAGCTAATATTAATGTTCAGTTTGGTAGCAAGAACATAGCCAGTTTTCTCTTTGTCTCTCCTCTCTATCTATTCTGTGTTGTACTTAAAGATGGATCTGAGCATTTGCCTTTGCACTTTAAACATGTTCATTTTATTATCATAAAGAGAGGGACTGTATGTACTGTATATCTCAAAATCAAGATTCCATGCCATAAAAACCTAATTCAGCTGGTTTTATCATAATGTCATTTTTTTCATCCCTGCCCCTTTTTAAAAAAAAGATTCATATTAAGAGTTCTACAAGTCAGAAAGTCCCTTGGTATTTTGTCATATTTAGGATGATATCGTTCAAAGTAATTTTTTAATGAGCTACATGTTTCCCTTTATTTTTTAAACCCATTAAGTATTGCAAAACATTTTAGGGAAATTAGAATTTACCTACACAGAGATTTACTGTTTGTAAATTTTATGTATTTTATATCTGCATTTATTCTTACATCTAAATGTAATAAAATCTTGTTTGATAAATTTCTATAATGTCAGAACTGAACTTAAAAAGAAGATTATTATAGCCAAATAGAAATCACCACTGAGAAATGATTATGTATTAACTTGATGGAATCATACCCTAACCAGGGAGTCCAAGAGTAAAAATTTAGAATATACCAAGGTCTATTGTCATTGTTAGCAGTGAAACAGCAAAGTTAGTGAAGTTTAAGGGGTCAATTGAATGACTAATCATTAAAACTGAATTGCAGAAAGAACATCAATAATGGGCATATTTTTTTTCTTAAAGAAAAAAATTCTAATGCTCTAGTAAGACTTGAGAATCTTTGATACATTTAATGTGTTTATCTAATAATTATCCATTGAGAAATGTTCATGTTTAAATAGTAAACATGGACAAGATTGGACCTAGATTTTTTCAGAGAAGTACAAAAAATATTTTTATTAGTAGCATGGTTAACTTTGTTAAGACATAAGCTTTCTGTATTAAAATCCATTTTATCAGATGTGTAACTTTCATCTGAAGTGGATTCTACTCTATAGAATGTACTGTTTACTATTAAAACAAAATGTTAATTTTAAAAAAGAAATAAAACTAATACAATTTAAAAGGCTGTTGATTTCCAGCAGTAATATTAATACTGTTCAGTATTTTCAATATTTAATAACTTTTGTTCCTCAATTTAAATTCCAAAATAGTGCAAATATATGATTAAAAACAAACTGAAAATAAGGTATTAAAATGTTAATATTAAAGAAGATATTGAAACCATAAAAAACAGCAATGTATTAAAAGATCTTTAGACCCAGAAATATTTATGCAGAAGTTAATAAGGATGTGAATGACAGCCAATTTTCTACTTACTTCGTCTGTTTCTTCTAAGTAACTTCTGAAGGTAGGTTGACCACAAAGTCAGCTACAATCAGATTTCCAGCTGCATAAGCAGATCTTTCTCACTTGATTATTGACATATTAATTATTGAGACAACAAAGCAGTACAAATGCCTCTATTCAGGCAGGTTTGTTTGCTCTGCTTCTCTCAAAATGTACTGATGTTACAGACAACCAGGAAATTGAAAAAAAGCAACAGCAGTGATACCAGTCTTCAGTACTCTGAAGAATAAAGATATGGCAGAATTTACTATTCAGTTCATTATCCTATACAGATAATGCTGTATGTAATAATACATGTTTTCTTACATTGGTCATTCACCCAATGTCTCTCTAAACAGTGATGTCACTGTCACTATTTGGATCATGCTAAATCAGAGTTTTTTCCATTTTCTCAATAAACACTAAATGATTGGGTTTGTACAACGCAATGTATTCTAAAATGTGGTTTACAAAGTACAGTGGGTAGTTTGCTTATAACAAGCTAAGTCAGAAAATCAGATCAAAACATTATGACCAAGATAATGTATACAATTCTTGTGATTTGTAGTACTGTTTGTTTCATAGAGTCTACACATTTCAGTATGTAAGTGAAATTTGGTAGCAAGTATTTACTGCTTTTCTTGATTCCACAAAACAGAAGACTTTGCATGGGATTTGGGGCATCTACTTTGTACTTATATGTACCATGGTGGCACAGTGGTTAGAATGCAGTATTACAGGCTAATTCTGCCTCCAGCACTTCAATTCTCATCGGCTCAAGATTGACTCAGACTTCCATCCTTCCGAGGTCGGTAAAATGAGAACCCAAATTGTTGGGGGCAATAAGTTGACCCTATAAATCACTTAGCGAGGACAACAGCTTAGAGAGCACTGTAAAGTGGTATATAAGTTACTTCTATGGGAGTTACCCAATCACTCCCAAAGAAGATTGCTCTGTTCATCAGACATGCTGTTGTGGTTAGCTCTGGCCCAGCTCCTGCCCCAAGGACTGTGGATGTGGGGGAGATATCCACATGCTGCAGGCCTGTTTTGCCCCTGGTGGAATCTGCTGATGAAGGCTCCTCTGACCAAGAAGACATGAGTGACAGGGAGGAGGAGAGTGTGGCAGACAGCTCAGAAGGAGATCAATTATCTAGCTCCTCCTTGGATTCAGAACAAGAGTTAATGATACAGCCATGCATGCAGAGAGCGATGCACAGGCAACAACAGCTGAGAGATTATTATCAAATAAAATGAGGCCACCTGTGGTTGGGTGGGGCTGTGGTGATTAGTGAGGCTGCTATAAAGAGCAGCCTGTGGGTTTGGCCATTGTGGAGGATTATCTGATCATTGTGTTTCGTGACTGCTTTACTGACTTCGACCTTTTGTGTGCTAATTTTTCCCGCTTTGAAACTAAACCAAAGTGTGTTTCACTTTGTGAAAGAAGAAGGACTGTGAATTGCCTCACAGCTGCAAGCTAAGTATCACAGAAATGATAAGGGACTTATACAAATTACCAGTTTATTTGGAGACAAGTGCTCCTTGCTATACCAAAAGAGGGCTTAGTTTAAGTGAATTTCCATTATAAAGAACATTGTTTTGAATTTTCAAACGTTTGTGTGTGTCTGAAATTTGTACCTGTGAATTTTTGGGAGGAGTCTACCAGAGAGCCCGACAGAACACATGCTAAGCCATAATTTTTCTAATAAACCATGGGGACCTGCAGTTATACAATACAGGAAACCATGATTTATAAACTGCAACAAAATACCACAAAGCCATAATATTCTTTATTATTTAGTGAATGAACGTATTATGTGAATCTAGTCATGACAATTAATTAAAACATTAACGGTGAAAGAATGGCTTAGCTATAGAATAAGATAATATATTATGTTTACACAGCATGTTACATTTATTTATTTTTTCCAAAACAGGTGGACACTTTTCAAAGAAATCCCTGAACAGCAGCCATCCACTAATTATATTTTCTGAGAATTTTCTGAGAATTTTTCTGACATCTCTATGTGGCCCAGAGATTGCACACATACAGACTAGTGCTTTAGATTGCTGTCTCCTCCTCCTAAATGGTCAACAACAACAACAACAACAAATTAGGTGGACAAGGACACCGACAAAGAAGAACTCACTGGCATTCATTTCTGCTAAGCTAAGGAACCACAGCAATGATAAGCTACCAAAATTTTTACTACCACACTGTGGCCGTGGCTTATGTATTTATTTTCAACATCTTTCAGGGCAAATTGGGTGCTCTGGGGTGGAGCTCCATTTTCACTCCCCCGCTGTATCCCCCCTCCCGCCAGCCAGTACCCCACCCCTGAGCCACAGTCTAGATCAATGATTTTCAACCTTTTTTGAGCCGCGGCACATTTTTTACATTTACAAATTCCTGGGACACACAACCAACCAAAATGATATAAAATGACACTCTAACACAGTACATATTATACATATAGTTAATATTCTAAATGTATTTATACTCAATTAGTGTGAAACCGAGGCCAACATTTACCTCCAGTCCTGACCAGGATTAGAAATTGGGACCATGGGTAGGAGTAGCAGCTTCAACTACTCACCACGGCCAAACAATGACAGGTGTGTGGCAGCCCGAGCAGGGACCTTCCTGGATGTGGATGAGAGGTGGCCTGCTATTGGTTCATCACTAGTGATCGGGATGAATCCTAGAAGGTGATTGGTCAGTGAGCGTTCCCTGTGCCTCCACTCTTCCTGTTGCTGATAGCTGGAGGGATTGTGAGGGGATTGTTTGTGTTTGGATGGAGGTGGCTGGCGGCAGGCCGGATAAATTGCCTCCACGGGCCGTATTCGGCACATGGGCCATAGTTTGGGGACCCATATTTAACTTCCCCATGGCACACCTGACCATGTCTTACGGCACACTAGTGTACCGCAGCACACTGGTTGAAAAACATTGGTCTAGATCACCTAAAGGTGCCATAGTTCTCTACTTACAGGATTCTGGAGTGAAGGAGCTACTCTGGAGGAATATCAATCTCAGGAATTGAAAATAACCAGGCAACTCAGGCTAACTCCAGTTATCATGTGTCACAAATCAGAAGATCATGGTCCTGGTCCCAAGCAGCCTCCTTTCTGAGCATGTATGGTGTACTGTGAAAAGAGAGACACCCAACTGGATCCTCTCAAAACAAGCGTGGCCCCATGTCCTTAATTGGGTGTGACCTGTTGACTGGAACATATGAAAATACTCCAACCTTGATGTTGCACTTTTATGCCTGGAATCACATACTGTATATGTCCTCAACCTTTGCTTTCTGACCCTGGAGCAGCTGATCACATTTCTGTAATGTCCGAATCAGGGGTGGTTCACATCATGACACACATTTTGCGCACGTGCACACGCTTCACTCGTGCATGCAGTGAACACCCATAATCGTGCACACATGTGCAGAAGCAGAATCAAAGATGATGGCATCAATGGACCGACAGAACTGGATCTAGGATGTCACCACCAGTTTACTAACGGTTTTAAAGAACCAGTTAGAACCGGTAGGAACCCACCTCTGGTTTTAAGATCCATAAGCAAAATATGCCTCTTTCCCAATTAAACTCTTTTGCTAAGAGCCATGTGGCCTGGTGTTTAGAATGCAGTATTGCAATATTGCAGATTATTTCTGCCAATTGTCGGCAGTTCGATCCTGACTAGCTCAAGGTTGACTCAGCTGTACATCCTTCTGTGGTTGGTAAAACGAGAAGCCAGATTGTTGGCGCAATATGTTGATTGCAAATCGCTTAGAGAGAGCTGTAAAATATTATGAAGTGGTATATAAGTCTAAGTGCTATTGTCAGAGTTCCAATTAATATCCAAGAAATAATTCAGAGTCCAAACCTTGGCCTCCTTCCAAGTTCCAATTTATTAACAGTCATGTTGGCCACACACGGTAGGCAACCCGAAAGTAACTTTTCCTACAGTTCTCCACCCAGGTTAAGGTTCATCCCTTGTCCCCACACCCATAAGTTCATCACATGGACCACACCAGTTCTCTCAACGTCCACGATCCTCCCCTGTACTTCTGGCTGGTGCTCAACAACAGATGACCTTGAATCTCTGGAAATAATTTGTTGTGGCTAGTATCTTTCCCTCTCATGCAACCACCCCTCCCCAATTCCCACAGTACTATTCTACTTGTCACAGGCCAAAGTCTCCAACTCAAAATGATGGCTCTGGCCTGATAGCTATTGCTACTGCTAGCAAGCTTGCTCTCTCACTCTCTCTCACTCTGTCTGTATGTGTGTGTGTGTTTGAGTGCATGTGTGCTTGTATAGACTTGTGTTCTGCCTGCCATTCCCAATAAATGCTTGCACCCCTTGCTTGCACCAAAAATAACCATTTCAAACACAGTCCTAGGAACATGATCATCTACAACAGGACATAAAAGAGGGCACAGTTATAGCTTGGCACTTGAGTACACATGGAATTCATATAATCAGTAGATCCCCATATCTTCAATTAACAGATCGCAAATTAGTGGATGCTAGGAAACAACTTGACCCATGTACTCTGTGTGCTGCATTTTAAATAAAAGCCATAGTGAATGAAAGGAATTGCTAAACAGGAATAAAATGAGGTGTCTCTCTTAAGATTTCGTTTCCTCGGGATTTTTTTAACAATCAAAAAATGATAATTGCAAAACCACCATGTTGCAAAGAATCAGTCTCACTGGGAATGGGGGCAGGGGATGTGATGCTATCATTATGCAAAGGCTGCAGCTTCTCTCCTCAGATGTCAAGCAATAAATGTGTAATTGTAGCATTCATTTGATGATATTACATGCATGCAATTCTGGCTTAATTATGATTTGCTATGCTTGCCATTGGTTCCTACAATCTTGACCAAGAATTTTCCATGGCGTCACAGATTTCAAATCACTGGATTATTGGCAGGGGGGACGATTTTGGTAAGGCTGGCACAAAAAAGATGAAGATGGTAGTTTTGGGTGCATGGCTGCAGGTGCCATCTTGAATTTTTGAATTTGTCCCTGGGAACACCTTTATCCTAGAGATACTTTCAGAAAATGGTAGATTATTCCAGACAGTGCTTTGCTGGTACTCCAGTCTAGATAAATGAATCACCCTGCATGACTAGTGGGGATGAGGAAAGATACCTCATCAGTGTTTGCCTTTCTTATTAATGAATGTTTTATAGCAAGTTCATAATGGACACCATTTGCTGAACATTAGTATCAGAGTCATGTTGATTGTGTACTGTGCCATTAAAACAGACAAGCTAATCACCTTTCAGCCTACATTTCAGGCAAACTGGCCCTCATATGATTGGTTGATGTTCTATATATCATGTGAAATTGTGAACTCTCATATTAGGTAAATCAATTAAATTATAGAAACATAGAAATATAGAAACATAGAAGATTAACAGCAGAAAAAGACCTCACGGTCCATATACCGGTAGTCTGCCCTTATACTATTTTCTGTATTTTATCTTAGGATGGATATATGTTTATGCTAGGTACTGTGGTTTTACCAACCATGTCTGCTTGAAGTTTGTTCCAAGCATCTACTACTCTTTCAGTAAAATATTTTCTCATGTTGCTTCTGCTTCCCCCCCCAACTAATCTCAGATTGTGCCCCCTTGTTCTTGTGTTCACTTTCCTATTAAAAACACTTCCCTCCTGAACTTATTTAACTCTTTAACATAGGTAAATGTTTTGATCATGTCCCTCCTTTCCCTTCTGTCCTCCAGACTATACAGATTGAGTTCATTAAGTTTCCTGATAAGTTTTATGCTTAAGACCTTACACCATTTTTTTAGCCCGTCTTTGGACCTGTTCAATTTTATCAATATCGTTTTGTAGGTGAGGTCTCCAGAACTGAACACAGTATTCCAAATGTGGTCTCACCAGCGGGATCACATCATAGCTCAGGTAAACTTACAATCGTACAATCCAACTTTTCTGAATGCCTCTACTTGCGATATAAGAATGCTCTTGACTTATGTGAAAGCATCAGATGTGCCCAGTGACCTAAAGGAAGGCTGTCCCTTTATGTTGACAGCTTATTTTTGAAATCATTTAACTTTATAATCCTGATGATAAAAATCACTGATTTTGCTCCTTTTTCCAAGATTAATAGAACAATAATTTAATATAATATTAATATTTGAATAGTTTAATATTAATGGAATATATCAAGAATTAATGTAAACATCAAGTAGAAAAGACCTATTGTTTTGTATGCTTGTAGACAAGATCAGGAAGCCAAAGTTATAAATGTTAATGCATGTTAAATTAAGCAAAACTAAAGTGTTTATTCGTGTGATATACAGGTAAATAATTTCTTTATATATTTCTTCTTTCCCTTTCCTATATTTATTTTCTCTTCGATGTTTTCTAACTTTTCTTTTTTCTCTCATTTTCTAGTTCTTAGTCTTTTAATTGCAACGTTTAATAAAAATTACTACAATTACTACAGTCTTCGGAGAGGGGCGGCATACAAATCTAATAAACTATAACTATAAAACCAAGAGGGGCAAATTGTTCAGTGGCTCCATGGTAACAAACATTATCTCATGGGTAGTCTTTTGAGGATTGCCTCTCAGTGATAGATTGGGGCCAAGGCCAAAAATGGGCATGGGACAGAGTCAGATGAAGCGTTTTCACACTTATTCATCCTTCTTTCATTTGTCCTCTACCCAGCTGGCAGAGGAGCAGGTCATCCATGCCAGAACTGTCAAATGACCATTTGTGCAAGGCTTTTGAAACTAGGTGCAGGGTTGTCCCGCTGTTGCAGCAACTATACGAAAGAAAAAGGCCGACCTAAACACCTCACAGTGGAGTTTATGGGAAAGGTTCTACTAGAAAGGAATATACGTAGCTCAGGATGCAGCTGTGGGTCCTTGGTTTTCTCCGAGTTTGGTGGTTTGCCTGCAGAGATTTCAATACTCAACTAACCGAGCCGTGTCACATCAACACTGTCTTCTACCTCATTGCATCCCAGTGGCTGCTCAGGTCCCACAGAGTTGGCCTTCTCCAGGTTCCATCAACCAACTATTTGGCAGGGCCTAGGGGAAGAGCCTTCTCTGTGGTGGCCCCGGCCTTTTGGAATCAACTCCCCCCAGAGATTCGTACTGCCACCACCCTCTCAGTCTCTCATAAGGCCTTAAGAACGCACCTCTGCCGGCAGAGGCCAGTCAAATTTTTAACATCTACCCTGGCATACGCCTGAATGATAGGATGAATGTGGATGGTTTTTTTTAAATATATTGGGGTTTTAGAATTTAAATTATATGTTTTAGTATTGAAGTTTTTTAGAGTATTTTACTATTAAATTTGTTACATGTTTTGCATTTACTTGTGAGCATCCTGAGTCTCAGAAGAGCAGTATAAAAATCTAACGAACAAACAAATAATAATAATAATTATAATAATAATATATTTATTATTATTAATAATATATTATTATTAATTATTATTATTTGCATTTATATGCCACTCAACTCCAAAATGGACTCTAAGTAGCTAACAATGGTTATAAATACAATACAAGTAAAAAAGCAGTAAAAACATCAATAAAATCGCATATATCATTAAACAAAAAACCATGTGTATTAACAATCAATCTTAATTCCAGGCCTGCCTGAAAAGCCAGGTTTTGACGGCTTTCTGAAAAACGAGTAGAGAGGAGATAATGCGAATCTCTGGGGGGCAGTTGATTCCATAGGGTCGGAGCCGCCACAGAAGGCTCTTCCCTGAGGTCCTGACATTGTTTGGAAGACGAGACCTGGCCTTACTGGCCTCTGTGGGCCCTTACTGGCCACAGTGAGGTATGGGGGAGGAGGCGGTCCCATAAATAGTCTGGCTCTGAGCCATTTAGGGCTTTAACGGTAATAACCAACACCTTGAATTGTGTTCAAATAAACAATAAATCAAGACAAATGACCAATAATATTAATAATATTAATAATATTAATAATATTAATAATATTAATAATATTAATAATATTAATAATATTAATAATATTAATAATATTAATAATATTAATAATATTAATATTAATATTAATAATAATAATAATAATAATTATTATTATTATTTATTGGATTTGTATGCCGCCCCTCTCCGTAGACTCGGGGCAGCATACAAATAAACCAACACGGAGCACCAAGGATTGTTAGTTCTACAATTAGTTCCTGAATAAATGTATGTAAGGAATAAAATACTGTATACACTATACCCGGGGCCTCCAACCTTGGCAGCTGGTGTCTCCAACTTTGGCAACTTTAAGACTTGTGGACTTCAACTCCCAGAGTTCCTCAGCCAGCACAGGAACTCTAGGAGTTGAAGTCCACAAGTCTTAAAGTTGCCAAGATTGGAGACCACCGCAGTTGCACGTCAGCTTTGGAGGTGCAAGAAAATCCTTCATTTAAAAAAAAATGTGGAAAAAAAATCGCAATATAAATACAGTTGCACACATAGTTTCGTCGCGGTCCCCTTGCCGTTCAGACCGTAAAATGCCACAGGTGAGGAAGATACCGCTTTGGCCGGCCAGCTCACGCCGCTAACCTGCCCGAAGAAGCGACTTGCCAGCTTCGCGGTAGCCGCCCGGCCAGGCAGGTTCCAAGAACCCTCCAAACCCCACCCCAGAACCTTTCAGTCACCGGCCCCGAGGGGGCGCGCGAGAGCATGCGCGGGGCTTCCAAGCTTCTGCCAAAACCAGCGCCAGCCGGTGCGCGCGTATGCGCGCGCGTGTCGCCCGCCTGGAAGACCGCGCAAATGACAAGCGATGGGCTAGTTGGGGGGGGGGGGGAGAAGAAGGAGGAGATTTACACCGAGGGAACTCCTCTGGGAACAAAAGGGCAACGGCCGGGAGGGGAGAATGGAGGATATAAGCCTCAACCCAGCCTCAGCCTTGCTGGCTTCCCTCAACTCTTTCGCGCCTTTTCGAGAGAAAAGCTCCGGGCGCTGAGTGGGGGGGAAAATAAAATGCCTCTTGGAAAACGGGGGCGAGCACCCGCGGCGGTGCCGTCCCAATTCTCGGGAGGCATTCGGGAGTAAAAAAAACCCGGTCCCTTTCGGGGTGAGTTGGTGAGGTGTGTGTACTACTACTCGGCCTATCCGGGTCTCTTTCTCTCCCTCCCGCCTTCTCCTTCCAGGCCGGGCTGGTTTAGGATTGTTTCGGTGAGGAAGGATGCGAGCGCCCAGGTAGAAAGGCAAAGGAGGCGGCGGCGGCGGCGGCGGCGGCGGCGGCGGCGGCGCAGCTTTGTCTGCCGGCGGCGATAAAGGTTGGCTGCTCTGCAGAGAGGTAACTGGCGGTCACTCGCCTCTCGTCTCCGCTGGGTAAGATTTCTGCCGCTTGGTCGGAGGCTCTTTGCAAGCGCCGGATTCTTCTCCCCGGGAAGCGCCTTTTTGAGCCTGGCGCTTCCCTGGTCCGCACTCGGCTGGCGAGCTGTGCTTCTCGGGGGGGCGCTGATCCCTGGTCCAGCCTGGCTTGAAGGGTGGGCGGGGAGGCGCTCCGTGGGTTTGAATGAGGAAAGAGAAGCCCGGCTTTTGTGGACTTCGTACAATTTGTTGTTATATCGTTTACATTATTTTCGAAAAGCAGAAAGAAACACTGGGGTTGGTGAGGTAAAGTGGTGACCTGCGATTGCAAAGCTCAGCTGTGGAGCTGCTGAATATTATTAATATTTTTTAACCTCAAAATTTCATTGTGAACATACAAACGAGGCTGCGCCTGTGTCACTGTTTATAGTCTGGTGGAGGTCATGTAAAAGTGATATATAAAGGCAACAAAGAAATAAATATCCGTGTTACATAAGTGCAGTAGCAGTACTGTATCCAAAGGATAGCTTTCCCAGTCCAGCATCTTGCCAGATCTGTTGGACTACAACTCATGCCCAACGTTGGCTGGGTACAGTGAAGGGATGCAAAAATTTTAACTACCACACTGTGGGCGTGGCTTATTTTGTGGGTGTGGCTTGCCAGCCAGCTGACCAGGTGGGAGTGTCTTAAATTTAAGTTTAATTGGATTTGTATGCCGCCCCTCCCCGAGGACCCTGGTCACATGATCTTGACGATCATGTGACCAGGGGGTGGTTTAAAGGTCATGTGACTGACTTAAATGTGGCCAACTTGATGTCACTCAAGTCAAAGGATTGTGTTAGGTTTAGGGTTAGGGTGCCTGGCCTCTCCTCGCCTCAAAGAGATACAATTTTCCTATCTATTTTCTATTAGTATGTTGTGAGCCGCCCTGAGTCTTTGGAGTGCCATACAAATCTAATAAATTATTATTATTATTACGGTAATCCCTCGCTACTTCGTGGTTCATCTTTTGCGGATTTGCTACTTCACGGGTTTTCAAATATGGGCTTAAATCCATTAAAATTTTTAAATCCATTAAAAATTCATAAAATTCTTCTACTGTACTCTATTAAAAAAACTGGTAGGATATCACATGTAGTTCCAGCTGAGAAACATTATAGAATGACTGTTTAATGCAAAGGGTGGGTTTTAAAAGTCCAAATACTCATTAAATACATTAAAAAAATATTTCCTCTATTTCACGGAAATTCGTTTTTCATGGGTGGTCTTGGAACGCATCCCCTGTGAAAAACGAGGGAACATCCAAAATATACTATTTAATTCTATGTATCAATGCCATATGTGTACATAGATATTACACACAGGCACACAAAAATATACATATCTAATATATAAACTGTATGCGTATGTACACACACAAACGTACACACAGCTCTTCTAAAATTATACACATTCATCCTCATTTACTGCTATAGGAAAAACACCCAAAGCCCAGAAGGGAAAAAAAGAAAAAAATTCAGAATTTTTCTACCTGTTCTGCATACCTGACCATACCCGAGGAGCCCATCACTGGCTGAGTATGAAAGGTGTTGTAGTCCAATATATTTTGAAGACAACAGGTTGGGAAAAATGGTTAAATAGGCATACTTATTTCTATAGCAAGCCTGCCATAATCATAATATTACTACTGTTTTTATTTAAACAAGTAATAATACCAGTAGTAACAAGTACAACTCAATGTGCTTTATAATCTATTTATTTATTAAAATTAATATTAAATAAATTATGCCACCCATGTTCCTAGGTGACTCTGAGTGACTTACAGATTAAAACAAAAAAAGTTAATAAAATTAAAATAACACATAGAAACACAAACTTCAAATATTAAGAATCTATGTTTTAGAAGGTCAAATGTGTAGGTATTAAACATGACAATCTTTATCAGGATGGTTCTCCCTGAATAAATTAGTACTCCAAAATTAAAAGTTAACCAATAACTTTTAATAATGTGAAACATTGAGTGTGTGGGTTTTTAAAAAAAGTTTTGTTATTGTGCACTACTTTGTTCTAAGACACATTGCTTCATTGATGATTTTGAACCCATGTACCCAGCAACCCTGTGACGCTTTCTTAGAAATTAGAGTAATATCTGGAGAGCTTACTCGAGAAAAGCATTTAGGTTTACTTGGCAAGGGAAATGAACAAGAATTGTGCAATAAGTCCTCATAATACACAGAATTCATTAGGGCTGTACTTACTTTTTCAGTCTATTTCCAAATAACTTTATTTGCAAATGCAAAATTATTTCTTCATAATTTATTTATATTAGTTGAATTGAATTAATATTCATTTATCTCAACCTGTGTTTTTTGGCAATGTTGGACTAAGTGCCAATCCTCTTCAGTCTAAGAACCTGTAGGCCTACACACCTAAAGGATGCCAGACTGGAAAAAGTTAGACTATTCATACATACTTTTTTTTAGATAAATTAATGGGGAAGAGGTGGTATGGTGGTGTAATATAGATGTTAGCTATGTACCCATTAGAAATACGAGATATATATATAGAGAGAGAGAGAGAGAGAAGAAAGGAACGAAGGAAGGAAGGAAGGAAGGAAGCAAAGAAGCATTTCTCTGTAGCTCGAATAGAACATACAGTAACTCTTAAAAGTTGCTTAATTTTTCTATCAGAAATAGATGGATTGAAGCCTTTGGATTGCATCTGGTCCCTAGAGACCTTTCCTGTGATTCTCAGAACAGCACTGAAAAAAGCAATTCATGACCATTTTTCACACTTCTGACAATTGCAGCATCCCCCCATGGTCATGTTATTTAAATTTGCATGCTTGACAACTAACTCACATTCATGATGGTTGACGTGTCCTGGAGTCATGTGATCCCCTTTTGTGACATGACAAGCAAAGTCATTGGGGAAATCAGATTCACTTAACTTCAGCGATTCATTTGACAAATGTGGCAAGAAAAGTCATAAAATGGAACAAAACTCACTTAACAGATTTCTCACTTAGCAATATAAATTTTGGACTCAGTTGGGGTTGTAAGTTGAGGATGACCTGTCGTTCAGATTCTTGTAAAGAGCTCAAGCTTACAGAGCTTACAATAAACCTTTATACCCATTTGAACTGTCTGGCTCTCTTGCTTTTGGTCAAAAGTTGACAGTTCAATATCCCCACATCTAGTGACACAAAGGGATCTTGGTATCACCAAGAATCAAGCTGATTTTGATTCTGGGTTATACGACAAACACATCAGTATAGATTTCTTGGTAGTAGCAGGGAAGTGGTTTATGCCTGTATTCCTTGGTTCATGCCAGGGCTTTGCCTCATGAGCTCTACAGATAATGAGGAGAATCAGGGGAAGACATCTGCGACTACTGTAACGCTCTCTACATGGGGCTACCTTTGAAAAGTGTTCGGAAACTTCAGAACGTGCAGAATGCAGCTGCGAGAGCAATCATGGGCTTTCCCAAAAATGCCCATGTCACACCAACACTCCGCAGTCTGCATTGGTTGCCAATCAGTTTCTGGTAACAATTCAAAGTGTTGGTTATGACCAATAAAGCCCTTCATGGCACCGGACCAGATTATCGCAGGGACCGCCTTCTGCTGCATGAATCCCAGTGACCAGTTAGGTCCCACAGAGTGGGTCTTCCCTGGGTCCCGTCAACTAAACAATGTCGCTTGGCGGGACACAGGGGAAGAGCCTTCTCTGTGGCGGCCCCAGCCCTCTGGAACCAACTCCCCCCAGAGTTTTTAGTATTGGATTATTATTATATGCTGTCTTATTATTGCTGTTAGCCGCCCCGAGTCTCCGGAGAGGGGCGGCATAAAAATCCAAGAAAGAAAGAAAGAAAGAAAGAAAGAAAAAGAAAGAAAGAAATGGTTTAAAAAGTGGCCAAGGAATACTAGGCTATATCAGTTCAGGCAGACCAAGTTACCCTAGACCCATGATGGTGAACCTATGGCACACTTGCCACAAGTGGCACGCGGAGCCATATCCGGGGGCACACGAGGCGTTGCCCTATGTGAGCTCCAGCATGCGGATGTGCCCTGGCCAGTTGTTTTCAGCCTCCCTAGGCATTTTCACTCTCCCCAGGCTTCAGGAAAGCCTCCAGAGCCTGTGGATGGTAAAAAACAGACACAACGGGCCTATTGGACATTTGAAAATTTATGTCTGATAGGCCTGTTGGGCCGTTCTTTGTGCTCCCCAGGCTCAAGAGGCTTTCCTGAGGTCTGGGAAGGGTGAAAAATGGCCCAACGGGCCTGCCAGAAGTCTGGAGGCATCAGTGGGGCCTACGTGCATGCATGGGGGAGGCAGCATGGAGAGGGTTATGCACACGTGCATGAGGAGAGGGTGTTGCATTATGAATGTGGCCAGGCGCACATACGTTGTCGCATGCATGTGTGCCCTTTTGACATCTGAGCAAAAAAAGATTCACCATCACTGGACTAGACTGTAAAGAGGGAATTACGCTCTTTCCTTGTTGAATGTGTCCTCTTCTTATTTGCTTTGCTGCCTTCGAAATGAAATTCAATCTAGAATACCTCCAAAGCAATGTTTTTCAGACTTGGCAATTTGAAGATACGTAGGCCAACTCTCAGAAAAAGAACGTAAGAAGAGCCATGCTGAATCAGGCCAAAGCCCATCAAGTCCAGCATTCTGTGTCACACAATTGTCCATGGGGATCTTGAGCAGAAAGAGAAGGCAAAACCCTCCCTTTCCCCTGACCCCCAACAAATGGTACTCAAGGGAATCCTGCCTGCTTCAAGTAACATAGAGGCGGCACTTGGAAATCCATTTCAATAACCACCGATACACTTGGCATCCATGAATCTGTCTAATCCTGCCTTTATAGCTATTAAGGCTGACAGCTGTCACGACCTCTTCTGGAAGTGAATTCCATAAACTAACGACCCTCTGGATGAAGAAATATTTCCCTTTATTTGTCCTCACTTTCTTACCTATGAGCTTTAGGGAGTGCCCCTTCGTCCCAGTATTATGTGATAGAGAAAATAATTTTTCACTATCCACCTTTTCTATCTCATGCATGATTTTTATACATTTCGATCAAGTCACCTCTTAAACACTGTCTTTCAAGGCTGAAGAGACCAAGGCGTTGCAACCTGGTTTCAAAAGGGAGGTGCTCCATTTCCTTGATCATTCTTGTTGCCCTTTCTTGCACCTTTTCCAGTTCCATTATATCCTTCTTGAGGTGCGGTGACCGGAACTGTACACAGTACTCCAAGTGTGGCCTCATCATCGATTTTTACAGAAGCAATACTTGCTGATCTATTTTCGATTTCCTTCCTATCATGCCAAGCATGCAATTTGCTTTTTTTTTTTACTGCTGTTGTACACTGGGTTGACATCTTCATTAAGCTGTCCACCAAAACCCCAAGATCCCTTTCTTGGGTTGTCTCAGAAAGTTTGGTCCCCATCACTTGGTAGGTATAATTGGAGTTCTTTGCCCTGATATGCATAACTTTGCACTTGTTTAGGTTAAAATGCATTTCCTACTTGCTCAATTTCCACAAATCTTTCTGGAGCTCCTAACAATCAGTTTCACTTTTTACTACCCGGAACAATTTAGTGTCATCAGCAAACTTTACTACCTCACTATTTACTTCTACATCCAGATCATTAATGAATAAATTAAAAAGTAAAGGTCCCAAAACTGAACCTCGGGGTACACCACTTCATACTTCTTCGGAAAAAGAATTCTTGGAGTTAAAGTCCACACATCTTCAGGTTGCTATGTTTGAAAATCTTTGCTCTAAACTAAAGGATGTATTAGTTTTGTTGCCATCGTTAAATAGTTGCCTGAATTTATTTATTTATTAAACACGTTTATAAGGATGCTCAACTTATAAACATGACTCCAGGCAGCTTACAACACTTGCAAATACAGTACTTTTGTTTGCTTCTCTATTGCTTTAGATATATTTGAGTAGGAAGGTTATAGGCAGGATACAAAAGTGCAAAATTACTTCCTTAATGTTAAACAAGGTCCCTGTGAATGTTTACAGGTAGTCTTTACTTAACTACTAGTTGCTTAGCAATTGAAGTTATGATGCACCTTCCCAAAAGCTAGTTCTGGAGTTTCAGCAGCTGCATCCACCCCCATAAATCATATGACTTTATTTTGGGTGCTTGGCAACCAGCTCACCCTTCTGGCCAATTGCAGTGTTCCACAATCATATGACTACAATTTATGACACTTTTTTTGCCAGTTTCTGGATTTTCAGTTACTTTCCAAGAAAGAAAAACTACTCACAGAAATGCTTTGATCTGCTTAATTACTATTGTATTTGCTTAATGATCACAAAAGAAGCTGTAAAATCAAATTCAGTCACATGGGTACCTCAACTACTCTCATTACTTACAGAGGACATGTGGGACTCCATTAGTTGAGAATCATCTGTATTAAGTTAATCTGGTGCTAAATCTCCAAGATTCCTTCAGACCACTTCTTCTAGACCAACTATCTTTCAGTTCTTCCCTTTCCTATAGAATATTGATAGGGGGAATTGCCCTGCATGTCTGTGTTCTGATTGACAGTTCTGTTGCCCAGTTGTCTCAAATGACCAGCAGCAAGAGGGCCAAAGGCAACTGCACATGGGAGAGGGAGATATTGTTTCTACAAATCCCAGCGACCGATAAGGTCCCACAGAGTTGGCCTTCTCCGGGTCCCGTCGACTAAACAATGTCGTTTGGTGGGCCCCAGGGGAAGAACCTTCTCTGTGGTGGCCCAGGCCCTCTGGAACCAACTCCCCCTGGAGATTAGAACTGCCCCCACCCTCCCTGTCTTTCGTAAACTACTCAAGACTCATTTATGCCGCCAGGCATGGGGGAGTTGAGATAGCTCTTCCCCCTAGGCCATTACAAGTTATGCATGGTATGTTTGTGTGTATGTTTGGTTTTATAATAGGGGTTTTTAGTTGTTTTTTTATTATTGGATTGTACATGTTGTGTTTATTATTGTTGTTAGCCGCCCCGAGTCTGCGGAGAGGGGCGGCATACAAATCCAATAATTATTATTATTATAAATTATTATTATTAAGAAGCACTTTACAGATTATATTACACATTACTAGAGCTGGACGGGACCTTGTAGGTCATCTAGTACAACCTCCCCCTCAAGCTGGAGCCCCTACACCACTTCATACAGATGGCAGTCCAATTTCTTATTGAAGGTCTCAAGTTTTGGAGTTCCCACAGCCTCCGTAGGCAAGCTGCTCCACTGGTTGACCGCTCTCACCATCAGAAAGTTTCTCCTTATTTCCAGGTTGAATCTCTCCTTGGTCAGTTTTCATCCATTGTCCCTTGTCTGGCCTTCTAGTGCCTTGGAAAACAGTCTGACCCCCTCTCCTCTCTGGTAGCCCCTCAAGTATTGGAGAACGTATCATGTCTCCCCTGGGCCATCTCGTCACTAGACTATCTATGCCCAGATATATGTTATAGTTTCCAGTCCCCTAATCATGCCGGTGGCTCTACTCTGCACTTTCTCTAGTTTCAATATCTTTTATATCAGTAATGTAGGTGTGGTCACACTAAGGCTTTATAGAGTGGTATTAATATTTCCCTAGTCCTAGATTGTATCCCTCTATTAATGCAGTTTAGGATTGCATTGGCTTTTTTTGGCTGCCTGTTGGCTCATGTTTAGCTGGTTGTCTACTAGGACTCCAAAGATCCCTCTCATAGTCACTGCTATTGAGTGTGGTTTCACCCAATTCATATATATATGAGGGTTACCCAGAAAGCAATGCACCACATTTTTCTTCAACAATTTTTTATTGAACACAATTCTCTCTCAACCCAACAAACAAGTTAAATAAACAGGGAAAAATTGTTAAAATGTGATCAACAAATGTAATGAAATAGTAAATAATATAAATGTAGGATAGAGAAGTATGGATATATGTGTGTTCGTATATAAAAGTTAGAAGAAGTAATATTCAGAGCAAGTTATACCAATGGGAAAAAACCCCTGCAAAGACTTAGGGCTTGGAAAACATTCTTTGTAGAGAGTAACAAAGATACAACCTGCACGGTAAGAACTGGGAAGATTGTTAGCACCTAGTTAGGTCTGGGGAAAAAAGCTTTGAAAAAAGCTACATTCAGAGTATAAACTGCACCTGATTTTTAAGCCTCTTTTAGGGAGGAAAAGGGTGCATCTTATACTGCAAAAATACGGTAAATCATGTAAATACATCTCATCTTTTAGCAATTCTTTTCTTGGTTTGGTAATTTCTTCTACTGAAATGGGAATGTATGATGCTCGAAATAATATTTTAATTTTCATGAAAATTCACCAAGGTAATAATTCTTCCTTCATATGTTTATTTTGCAATTCGATCCTTATCTTTAAGCTGCCCAGAGTCACGTTATAGGGAAGATGAGTGGCATAAAAATGTATTAAATAAATATATTATTATTATTCGTACGGTCTATATATTTATTTATTTTGCATAGGTCACTCATTTTTGTATTCAAGAAACTATTTTTCTTTTTTTACTTTCTGTTGTTTATTATTAAATGTCCATTTCTACAGCATTCAATTAATGTTAATGTTTCTCTTGACAATGCCAACTCCTATTCCCAAAGTCAGAAGACTTTTTTTACATAGTGACAGTTTTGCTTCTTCTAACAATTGTTACATTCCTTGTAAACAAATTACATGCTGGCATTTCCCTTTCGAATAGGATTTGCACCTCTTAACATTTTTCTGTCCAATTTCCTGTCTTTAGAAAGCATTCTAGCAAAGGTTACATATCATTCACTTGCTCATCTATTTCAAAATTTTTGCATAACTTGCAGTTTTCACTTTGAGTTTTCTGTTAAACAAAAACCCTTCTGTCCCTGATACATTAATTTTCTGATCCATACTCCTTGTTACAGTGTATAGTGTGTCTAACATTCATTGCAAATCATTTAGGTTCTCAGCCAATAAATTATCATCTCAATACACAAAAACGCACTCTTTTACATCCTCGATCAATATATCCTTACAAATGCAGTTTTCACATATTTATGAAACAAGTGGCATAGATATCTCAAAATGAATCATATATTTTCATTCCCATTTTTTCAGAAATGAAAATCTGGTTAAAAGTTGCTAAACTGTGTAGCAATCTGGAAAGAAATGCATTAACAACAGCTAAAGCTAAAGCTAAAAACATTACAAAGTCAGTATATAGTACCTAACCAAAACTATAAAATTAATACTTGTAGAAAATCTTATATTTGTAATCTAACACATTTTACTAATAAGATTTAAATCAGATAGCCCTGTCATCTAATTTTACTGCCATTTTCACCATATACTCCCAATTACTTCTGCCAATCATTTTGGATTATTAAATCACAAAGAAGCTAAATATGTGAGTAAGGTATGTTGATGACACGTAACATATTTTGCATTCATGGAGAATAAGATTTTTTAAATAAATGCAAATAATATTTGCAATAATAAAAAAACAAAACAAAAATGTGCTGTCTCCCCGGATGTTCTCATACAAAGCATAATAATAATTAACAATTGGTCAGCCAAGCCACATTGATAAACACTGTGCCTCAACTACCAATCAATTTTTTTCCAGAAGGAAAAAGAATAAGGAGCATGAAGCTCAGTTACAACATGTACTAACATGAAAGATAAGACATGGGAAAGTAAGAATACAAAAGAAGTCTTAAAAATATAACTACTCATCAAGGACGATTAAATAGAGAATGAAAACATAAAACACAAAAAACAGCAAACAAAGATTCATTGCAACAATTAATACACTATATAGTGGAATATATAATGTTGTTTGATGACAAATGGTTTGCTGTCAAAATTATGCATTATATATGTTTACAGTTGTGTTATGCATAGAAATGATTTTATGTAACTGAAAAAGGCCAATATGCATATTCTTTCCTTTCCTTGATTTTACCCTAAAATATTCTGTCTCCTATTAAGAATCTTTGATTAGCAATATAACCCCACTATTTCTTTCAATATTTCAGCACAATCAAATCAATAAAGTTTTTAGATTTATAATTTGTTCGTGTGGTATAGATTTACACTTAAAATATATGTTCAAAGGAGACCTATTTCTAAGCAGATACACACATACAGTTAAAACGTTGATTCATTTTTGTGACTCAAAGCAATCTAATCATATTTTGTTTGTACACATTTTGGCTTCATCTATCTATTTATGTCACCTAGTAGCATTATTGTCACTCATTCACCCCCAGATCCCATTCATTCTGAAAAATGTGGAAATTTTCCCCAAACTCATATCTGTTTTTTCTATTGTAGCCATTCATTGGGATGTGACTTGCAACTATCATCAACCTGAATATTTCTAGTTTCTTATGCAATCTTGATGAAATCAGTTCTGGTATATATTTGTTCTTTTTATTAATAATTAAATGTATATCTTTAGCTTCCTAATTATTCATCAACTCAAACTCCAGACCAGACTATCTTCTTGCAGAAAAAGTGTGTCTGTGTGTTGTATATATCACAGTCTTCAGCAGTTCAGTCTGCACTTGATGACCTCTGCCACTTGTCATGGTTGGTAGAGATTGGGGGAGGCTGAGAAGGAAGACAGAGTAGGCATAAACTATCAAATAACAAGAGTTGATTGATAGTTTATCTTAAATATATAAATGTAATTTTATGGGGAAATAATTTGGGAAGTACTGTTTCAAATCATTCAAAGAGAATTTGATTTAGTTAACTCACTGCAAATGAAAGTGGGAAATTTCACCTAGTTTCTAAGATTTTGTACTTTCCCCAGAACACTATTAAATATCATAGTGAAATTTGAAATCTTTCTGAAATCTGAGTAGTTCTAGCTCCCTTGATCTTGTGTGGGACAATAATAGCTATGGTCAACTGAGGCCTACTGGACCTACTATCACATGTGGTGGACCTGCCCTGTGATACCAAAAACTATGGTATAAAATAAAAATTTGGTTAGAAGAAAAAACTAAGCAAAAAATCAGAAAGAAACCAGAAACATTTCTTCTTGGGATACTAGACCGAAATATAGAAAAGCAATATCATTATATAATATTACTCATACTCAAAGCTATAAGAATCATTCTGGCACAATACTGAAACGAGGGGTACCAACCGAAAATATTACAATTAAAAAGATTTTGGATTGTGCAGAACTAGATAAATTGACTATCAAATTAAAGAAAAAGAAGATTTGGAATATTATAAAATATAGAAATTGCTGTGGGAGTGGCTCGACAGAAGAAAATAAAACAATATATTAAACATTAGGATATTAGTATTAAGATTGTAAGGACAAATGAATATAATACTACATCATAGCAATACTTAGAAATATATATACTAATCAGAGGTGTTATAATTAAGTTCCTCAGAGATATATAAATTACAATGACAGTAGAAACAGATAAAATAGTAAATAAGCGTAAAATAATAGCCAATGTATGTACAGTGTTCCCTCGCTTTTCGCGGGGGATCCGTTCCGAGACCGCCCGCGAAAGTTGAATTTCCGCGAAGTAGAGATGCGGAAGTAAATACACTATTTTTGGCTATGAAAAGTATCACAAGCCTTCCCTTAACACTTTAAACCCCTAAATTGCAATTTTCCATTCCCTTAGCAACCATTCAGATTATTACTCACCATGTTTATTTATTAAAGTTTATTTTAAAAAATATTTATTAAAGGCAGACGAAAGTTTGGCGATGACATATGACGTCATCGGGTGGGAAAAACCGTGGTATAGGGAAAAAACCCGCAAAGTATTTTTTAATTAATATTTTTGAAAAACCGTGGTATAGACTTTCTGCGAAGTTCGAACCCGCGGAAATCAAGGGAACACTGTACTGCAAAATAACCTTAAAGGTATAAATGTATGTATAAATGTTTTTGGCTTTGGTTCATTTGGTATAATGTCTTATTTGTTTGTATTTTCTTTTTTGTAATTTTTAAAGTTTATATACTAATAAAAATTATTTTTTTAAAAATAAATGGTCAGCTGAAGATTTTATATTACAATTTTAATTATATAGAGATGATGCAGTACAGTAGCATTACATATTAGTACTGATAGTAACAATTATTATAATGTATTTTAGATGCTACAGGCACATCAATACTAAGTTAATATAGGATCTCTACTATAGAGATTATCTTGCAAGCTAATATACTATTGCCTCCTGCAAACTAGAATTATATGTAATGTATTGACAATTACAAAGGATATCTGTTTACAGGTAGTTCTCAACTTATGATCACAATTGAGCCTTACATTTATGTTGCTAAGTGAGGAATTTATTAAGTGAGTTTTGCCCCGTTTTATGACTTTTCTTGCCACATTTCTTACCTGAATCACTGCAGTTATTAAATTAGTTACACAATTGTTAAGTGAATCTGGCTCCCCATTGATTTTGCTTGTCAGAAGGTTGCAAAAGCTGACCGCATGTCCTGGGACTGCAAGGGTCATTAATATGAGTCAGTTGCCAATGCCTGAACTTCGATCACATAACCATTGAGACGCTGCAACCGTCATAAGTGTGAAAAATGATCATAAGTCACTTTTTCAGTGCAACTTGAACAGTCACTAAGTGTATTGTTATATTTGTGGTGTAAAATGTAGTCTTGATCCTTAAGTGGCAGAAGATGTATTTTATCTTCACAACAAAATTGCTCTACCTGAACAAAAATAATAATAATAATAATAATTATTATTATTATTTATTCGATTTGTATGCCGCCCCTCTCCGAAGACTCGGGGCGGCTCACAACATGTAACATGTTGTGAGGTAGTTAGTACATGGGGTTGTACATGGGGTTTTTAAAGCTTTAATATTTTAATTGAGTGGATTATTCATGATTTGTACTATTTGTTGTGAGCCGCCCCGAGTCTTCGGAGAGGGGCGGCATACAAATCCAAATAATAAATAATAAATAAATAAATAACAACAAATCATAAATAATCCAACAATTTTAAAAAAGTTTAAAGATTTAAAAGACCCCATATACTAACAGACATACACACACGCATACCATATATAAATTAAACATGCCCAGGGGGAGATGTTTCAATTCCCCCATGCCTGACGACAAAGGTGGGTTTTAAGGAGTTTACGGAAGGCAGGAAGAGTAGGGGCAATCCTAATCTCCGGGGGGAGTTGGTTCCAGAGGGCCAGTGCCGCCACAGAGAAGGCTCTTCCCCTGGGGCCCGCCAACCGACATTGTTTAGTTGACGGGACCCGGAGAAGGCCCACTCTGTGGGACCTAATCGGTCGCTGGGATTCGTGCGGCAGTAGGCGGTCTCGGAGATATTCTGGTCCAGTGCCATGAAGGGCTTTAAAGGTCATAACCAACACTTTGAATTGTGACCGGAAATTGATCGGCAGCCAATGCAGACTGCGGAGTGATGGAGAAACATGGGCATACCTAGGTAAGCCCATGACTGCTCTCGCAGCTGCATTCTGCACGATCTGAAGTTTCCGAACACTTTTCAAGGGTAGCCCCATGTAGAGAGCATTACAGTAGTCAAACCTTGAGGTGATGAGGGCATGAGTGACTGTGAGCAGTGAGTCCCGGTCCAGATAGGGCCGCAACTGGTGCACCAGGCGAACCTGGGCAAACGCCCCCCTCGCCACAGCTGAGAGATGTTTTTCTAATGTGAGCTGTGGATCGAGGAGGACGCCCAAGTTGCGGACCCTCTCTGAGGGGGTCAATAATTCCCCCCCCAGGGTAATGGACGGACAGATGGAATTGTCCTTGGGAGGCAAAACCCACAGCCACTCCGTCTTATCCGGGTTGAGCTTGAGTCTGTTGACACCCATCCAGGCCCCAATAGCCTCCAGGCACCGGCACATCACTTCCGCCGCTTCGTTGACTGGGCATGGGGTGGAGATGTAGAGCTGGGTATCATCCGCATATTGATGATACCTCACCCCATGTCCTTGGATGATCTCTCCCAGCGGTTTCAGGTAGATGTTGAATAGCAGGGGGAAGAGGACCGACCCCTGAGGCACCCCACAAGGGAGAAACCTAGGAGTCGACCTCTGACCCCCCACTAACACCAACTGCGACCGGCCAGAGAGGTAGGAGGAGAACCACTGAAGAACAGTGCCTCCCACCCCCAACCCCTCCAGCCGGCGCAGAAGGATACCATGGTCGATGGTATCGAAAGCCGCTGAGAGGTCAAGGAGCACCAGGACAGAGGATAAACCCCTGTCCCGGGCCCGCCAGAGATCATCCATCAACGCGACCAAAGCGGTTTCCATGCTGTAACCGGGCCTGAAACCCGACTGCTGGGGACCTAGATAATCGGCTTCTTCCAAGGACCACTGGAGCTGGAGCGCCACCACCTTCTCGACAACCTTCCCCATAAAGGGAAGGTTGGAGACTGGACAATAGTTGTTAAGCACAGCTGGGTCCAGGGAGGGCTTCTTGAGGAGGGGGCGCACGAGCGCTTCTTTATAGAGCGATGGAAAAACTCCCCTCCCCAAGGAAGCGTTGGTAATCTCCTGGGCCCAGCTCCGTGTCACCTCCCTGCTGGCCGAAACCAACCAGGAGGGACACGGATCCAGTAAACAGGTGGCGGAACTCACAGCTCCAATGGCCTTGTCCACTTCATCAGGTGTCACCAGATCAAACTCTTCCCAGACAGGTGGACAAGTACGGGCCCCAGTCACCTCGACTGACTCATTGTCAGTCGACTCTGTTATACAATTGGAGTCGAGATCGGCCCGGATCCGAGCGACTTTATCAGCGAAAAACGTGTTAAAATCCTCGGCACTACTCTGTAAGGGCTCCCCAACTCCCCCCTGATTGAGAAGGGAGCGGGTCACCCTAAACAGAGTGGCCGGGCGGGATTCCGCTGATGCAATCAAGGCGGCATGGTACGCACATCTTGCCGCCTTGAGCGCCACTTTGTAAGTCTTAATAAAAGCTCTTACAAGTGTTCGATCGGATTCAGACCTACTCTTCCTCCATCGCTTCTCTAGACGTCTCTTTTGGCGTTTCAACTCCCGGAGCTCCTCGTTGAACCATGGGGCTCTACGGGGTCTAGCGCCACGGAGAGGTCGCAAAGGCGCAATCCGGTCAAGAGCCCCCGCCGCAGCCCTGTTCCAGGCCTCCGCGAGAGACTCCGCCGAACTGTGGACGAGTGCCTCTGGAATAACCCCAAGCGCCGTCTGAAAGCCCTCTGGGTCCATCAGGCGCCTGGGGCGGAACATCTTCATTGGTTCCGCCTCCCTGCGGGGGAGGATTGGAGCCAGGAAGTCAAGCCGTAGTAGAAAATGGTCTGACCATGACAAAGGCAACACTTCTAAGCCCCTTAGTCTCAGACCATTACTCAATTGCTCGGAAAGGAATACCATGTCAGGTGCGTGCCCTCCCTCGTGAGTCGGACCCTGAACTACTTGAGTCAGGTCCACGGCTGTCATGGTGGCCATGAACTCCTGTGCCAACCCAGAGGTTTCGCCGAGTGACGGCAGATTGAAGTCCCCCAAGACAATGAGTCTGGGGAACTCTACCGCCAACCCGGCTACCTCCTCGAGTAGCACAGGCAGGGCTTTTGACACGCAGCTGGGAGGCAGGTACGTGAGAAATAAGCCCACCTGAACTCCTAAGTCCAACTTCATCAAGAGAGACTCGCAACCCGCAATTTCTGGAGCAATGAGTCTACGCAGGCAAAGGCTCTCCCTGGCTACAATAGCCACTCCTCCCCCCCTCCCCTGGGGTCGAGGTTGATGCCATATCTGAAACCCGGCTGGGCAAATTTCAGAGAGAGGAACACCTCCCTCCGGGCCCAGCCAGGTTTCAGTAATACATGCCAGGTCGGCCTCCTCATCCAGGATCAAATCCCGGATGAGGAGAGCTTTATTAACCACCGACCTGGCATTCAGCAGCAGCAACCTGAGCCCAGGGCCAGAGTTACACTCATCACCAGTACCCAAGATTGGGCTCACAGAGCCAGAACAGGGGACCGTTATTAAGCAACGGTCCCTCGTTCCCCTGGAACGGCTAACTCTGTGGCCCCCGCTATATCTGCCTCTCCCCAGCAACACAGGGATATTCACTTTCATACCTAAACAGGAAAGTGATTGGTAAAATTCCCACAAGAGTTTCAGAGAATACAGTTTCAGAGAATACAGTCTTCCACACCAGCTTTCTTTCCTTATGTTATATATTGCCCTTGGTCATGACAAATATAGAAATAATTTTTTAAAAACCCTAAGTGTTAAGCTTCAGGACAAAAGAGAATGAGAGTTGATTAATATTTCATTGCATACTGGGATCTGCTTATCTTGTTTGGTTAAGAACAAATATCAGTGCTTGCCATTGTTTCTCCAAACAATTTCCTAATCTTTTCTCTCCCCCCCCCCCCATGATATTTAATTGTGGAACAGTAAAATGGTTATGCAAGGGAATGGAGGTTAGGGTAGGAAGTCCAGGTTACTCTGACCCAGGTGTGAGGTGAGATCTTGTGTCCTATCATAGTGCTGTCCAGCTGATGGGGCGTGGGCATAATTTGTTAGAAGAAACAGTGACCTTTCCTGTTTCAAAGTATATTTACAGTTTAGATATCCAGAGATATAGTGTATATAAAAAAAGAACACTCTTTGACAAAATTCCATCCTACAAAAGTAAACAGTTTGATACCCTTCCCTATTGCTAGATGTTGAAATATCAAGACCATGTACTTTGGTCAAGTTTCTCTGCAACTACAGCAAATGGCAGAAATAGTTAGAAACCTTAGAAATGCTTTGCTGGGAAGCAAATGTTTTGATTTACCAAAAGTTTTGCATCTTTCAATAAAGCTGCAGCGTGAATAAATTGGCTGTGCAATATTTTGTTGTAATAAAATACACTGCAATGTAAATATTTTTAATAAAATTTAAAAAAACCCAGTTGTTAATGCAATACCTTAAACTATAGGTTAAGGCATTCCTGTTTGGTGTTTTCCTGTATATTTTGTGGACTTTCTCTTTTATAGTTTTATCTCACAGACTTTTAACATGTAAAGTCTAGATAGCCCACATCTTTATGTATTTTTATCTCTTTAATATTTTTTTGTAAATAACAGAAAAAAGCAAACATACCTAATACACTTTCTTCCTATTTCCTCTCTGCAAATACCTTGTGAGATGGGTTGGGCTGAGAAATTTTGACTGGCTCAAATTCACCTAGCCCAGGCTGTCAAACTCGCAACCCGCAGGCTGGATCCGTCATGCACTAGCCACGCCCATGCCCAGTTTAGTGAAGGGGGAAAAGTGATAATATGTCACATGATGCTGCTGTGGCGCCACCTGACGTGTCTGGCTTTCATGCCTAAGGAAGGACTAGAACAGTGATGGTGGATACGGGTGCCACAGGTGGCACGCAAGCCATATCTGAGGGTATGTGAGGCATTGTAATGTGTCAGCTCCAGCGCACATATGTGCACTGGTCAGCTGATTTTTGGCCTTTTCGGCCTTTTCGCTCTTCAGTGAGGTCTGTGCGCATGTGCCGGGAGGGGCACTGTAGGGGTTTGTGCGCATGGGTGGAGGGCAGTGTGAGGGTTGTGTGCATGCATTTCATTATTCTGTAGGTGTGGGCACGCGCACACGCTATTGTGAGCATGCACGTCCTTTTGTCACCCAAGCCAAAAAAGGTTTGCCATCACTGGACTAGAACTTACAATCCCCAGGTTTCTACGTTGGTACTTTAACCACTAGATGAAAGTGGCTCACATATTTTTTTCTTTTCTGATCATTCTGGTAACAGTGAAATGATGCTGGGAAATGAGCCCATGAAGATTGAGTTCGTGTATTTCTGTCATTTATCTTCCCAGTGTTAAGAGCATGTTAAGGCAAAGATTTTTCTGCAGATGTGAACAAAATTTACTAATGAATACATTTTAGATGGAATACATGGTAGTGCAAACACAACACATTTTTTTAGAAGAGTGGAGTTCAGGAGGGGCAGAGCTCAGAAAGCAGCTTTTAAGAGCTTGAGATAAGCAACAGATGGTATAATTATGCAAAATCAATAGTGCAGATGGTATATTATAGAAAGCAGCAGGTGGGTTAATTTTAGGTTAGATTATGGCCCTCATTGATTTCCCTGAGGTCAGCTACAGAAACAAAAAGAACTTTACCAGATATACAACACTTATGTGCTATAGTATCACTGGAAGAGGGGTTTGAAAATGAAAATCCATGTGTTGCATTTTTCTCTCATTGTTTTTTAGTCAATTTTAGTTATAGAGATGAATGGTGGTAAGCATGGCACAACTACATTTTAAAAATTATATTGGCAAAGGATGCAATATAACCAATTTTTTAAAGCTATTGACTATACTACTAGCAATCAGGGAAACACTTTAACACTAAAATGTGCTACATTGTTAGCTTAAGTGAATCTCAGATTTTTTAAAAAGAAAAACCTAGTTTAATTAGATCTAGACTCAAAAGAGCAACAAAAGTTTTGGAGTCTGGACAGATGTTTAACACAGTATTTCCTTATAAAGGTTGGGAAGTTATTTTATATTGATAAAAACCAATACTGTATATGGAAGTAACAGTATGAAGTAAAATTATTGTAGGTGTACAATAATTACACCTACAATACTTTTATTATTCAGATACTATTACAATACTACATTCTATAGCAAAGGTATTTTCTTCTTATACTGTACTACCTTATTTCCTCTGCTTTTTTCTTCTATTACTGTACTTGCAACTTTCCACATTGTGCCATATTTTATTTGCACTTTTTCTTGCTATACCTCTTTTGAAAGAAAAAAACACCTTATTTGGTTTGGTTGTTTCACCCTATTTGCTGGTAATTACAAGCTTCCAAAACTCCCATCCTCCCCCACACCTGTTTCAAGGTTGCAGCTTGAAGAGTAGCCCTGCTGTGCTGATGAGGGGTGGCTAAGGCTCAGACAAGAAAGGAAGAAGGCAGCATAGGTGTCTGCAATTTTTGTAAAGTAGCCTGCTCTTCCATGGGAAAAATCTCCCACTGAAGATTTTATTCTGATTTATTCTGAAAAGTAGTCAATTCAATGAAGTACCATTGAAATGGTCAATTGGCAAGTATCACCCACTTGTGTTTCATCTTATTAAAAATGTAACAGTAAGTAAATGAAATGCAACTCTACTAAATATTATTTGATCTTTTTCAAGGTATTTGGTCGAAAATGTACAACAATCACGAAGATGTTGAATCGAATTCTGAAAAGAACTCCAAAGAGAGGGAGCAGAAGCTGAAGTCAAATCCAGATATTGATAGAGGATGGGCTTGGATGATAGTCTTTTCTTCTTTCCTGGTGCATATACTCATCATGGGATCACAAATGGCTCTTGGGATTCTCAACATGGAATGGCTTGAAGAGTTCAATCAAAGTCGAGGGCTGACAGCGTGGGTCAGCTCCCTCAATATGGGCATTACTCTGATTGTAGGTAGGATCCCATATTGTTGCTATTATATACCAGTTGCCATCTTGATTAAATATTGATGTATCAAAATTGGTCCTATGCAGTTATTTGGGGTAACTCATTATCTCAGAGGAGAAAGCTTACAGACATAGGGTAAGAAATACTCATAACATGGGGGTTCCCATATGTAATATTGAACATACTTGCTCAGTCTTATTAATAAAAAATAATATTACAGTGATCCCTCGATTATCGCGAGGGTTCCGTTCCAAGACCCCTCGCGATAATCGATTTTTCGCGATGTAGGGTTGCGGAAGTAAAAACACCATCTGCGCATGCGCACCCTTTTTCAATGGCCGCGCATGCGCAGATGGTGGAGTTTGCGTGGGCGGCGGGGAAACCCGGATCTTCGTCTGCTCGCTGCTGCTGCGGCCGCCCAGCAGCTGATCTGCTCGGCGGCAGCAGCGAGGAGCCGAATCGGGCTTTCCCCTTTGCGTGGGCGGCGGGGAAACCCCGATCTTCGTCTGCTCGCTGCTGCTGCGGCCGCCCAGCAGCTGATCTGCTCGGCGGCAGCAGCGAGGAGCCGAATCGGGCTTTCCCCTTTGCATGGGCGGCGGGGAAACCCGGATCTTCGTCTGCTCGCTGCTGCTGCGGCCGCCCAGCAGCTGATCTGCTCGGCGGCAGCAGCGAGGAGCCGAATCGGGCTTTCCCCTTTGCGTGGGCAGCGGGGAAACCCCAATCTTCGTCTGCTCGCTGCTGCTGCGGCCGCCCAGCAGCTGATCTGCTCGGCGGCAGCAGCGAGGAGCCGAATCGGGCTTTCCCCTTTGCGTGGGCGGCGGGGAAACCCCGATCTTCATCTGCTCGCTGCTGCTGCGGCCGCCCAGCAGCTGATCTGCTCGGCGGCAGCAGCGAGGAGCCGAATCGGGCTTTCCCCTTTGCGTGGGCGGCGGGGAAACCCCGATCTTCGTCTGCTCGCTGCTGCTGCAGCAGCAGCGAGCAGACGAAGATCGGGGTTTCCCCGCCGCCCACGCAAAGGGGAAACCCCGGCTCCTCGCTGATGCCCCCGCTCGCCCGCCTGCCCGCCCGCCCGCCGCCCGCCAGCAAGAGGGGGAGAGATAGAGAAAGAGAGAGAAGAAAGAGATGAGAGAGGGAGGAAGAGAGTGTGAGAGAGGAAGAAGCAACATAGAGAAAGAGAGAGAGAAAGAAAGATGAGAAAGGAAGGAAGAGAGTGACGTCATCAGGTGGGAAAAATCGCGATATAGCGTTTCGCGAAGCTCGAGATCGCGAAAATTGAGGGATCACTGTACTTAGATTTACATAGGGCAATCTCCTTGAGATAGCATATTCAGACTAACATCTTTTTCATTGTGGAAACATTTCTGGAGAACATCTTTTTTTATTTGTGTTGGAGCCAATTAGGTTTGGGGTTGTTTTATGCATTTATCTGTGATAGAATTCCCTAAGCCAGGGAGCAAGCATGAATGTTTGCAAAATGTTGCAGAAAAAGTTCTTGCAGGCTTTTCTCTTCAGAAGCCAGAAAGGATGGTTCATTAAAGGTATCTTATTCAACTTCATGCAAATCACAATATAGTCTGAATTACTCTGTTCTACTGCCTTGTCTTCCAGGTTTAGCCCTTTATCAGTTTTATGTACTAATTTGTCATGAGTACATACAGATGTACTGTATGCATAAAAGTAAATGTTTTGAAACTTTGGACAAACTTTAACTTGCTGAGAACAGCATAATGCAGGAATCAAAACATACGTTCTCAAGGAATTTTCAGCTGGTCATCTGAGGATTTCTGAATTAATTTTTAGCAGCTTTTCAGACAATGTCTGGGACAGAAACTATTTACAAGGAACTATAGTTCCTTGTAAATGGTTTATGATAAATTACTATATCACTGATTAAACGTGAAAAACTTGCAGTTCTGTTTATCTCGTAATTTCAAAAGTATTTCAAAATTACGTAAAAATTTCTTGTTTTAGAACAATTTAAAGCAGTGGTTCCCAACCTTTTTGTGGCCATGCTCCATTTAAGTATCTCTAAAATCCTGATGATTCTCCTGTGATGTATAAACATATACTGATAATAGAGCTGAAATGCATAAATATAAAATAATTTTAGTGAAAGCTTTTTCTACAATACTTTGATCATATTAATTACTATGCATGTTAAAATAAAGATACCTAACAATTTCAAAATTCAATTTGAGTTCACCTCAAGATGATTTATTTATTTATTTATTATTTAGATTTGTATGCCGCCCCTCTCCCCCTTTATATCACAATCCTATGCATGTTTACTCAGAAGTACCTTTGTAACCTTTGTGTTCAAAATGTAGGGTTGCAGCTTTAGTCTACTTAAATTAGTCAGATCCTTGTGCTTGATGTCTGCTGCAGAGATTTTATATTAGGTTCCAATTTAGTCAGCTTCATTCTCAAGTCTCCACATTGAGTGATATCTAGTTAATTTCTTTTCATTAGTAGCAAATCATTTACAGCACTAAAGCCACGTTTAGCTAAATATGAAGATGGGAACTGTAACAGCAGTTTTCTTACGAAGTAGATTGGATTTGGGTATTTAATTTCTGTCTCATCACAAAGCCATGGCATCACTCCTTTTATATTGAATAAAGTTTTAAGTGACTCATCATTTTGCATTTCCGAGAATTCTTCTTGGTACTGCATTGAAACATCAGATTGATGCACCAGCACTGGCTCCACTACCCATGTTGGAAAATCAATTTGTTTTAAATCAGAAAATCTTTCTTTCAAAACAGAGGCCAATATTTTCAGATGATCTACTATGAACAGTACGGCAGCACCAGTCAAGCACACAGACTATGATAAAAATATTAAGACAAACATTGTAACCATAGCTGATCAAGTTACAGTATGACAGCTTGGAAGTTGAAAGCATCCATCCTCAGCTATTTATGCCAATTATCTTATCAAGCCAGGTTTATATTGATTAAATAGGCTAGTTCTTCCAATAGGCTGGAATGTAGGATGATGGTAAACTATGATTTCCTTCCAATTTCTAATTTATAGCTAGTCTGGCTTCTTGATATGCAACTTTTTATGTATGCATTGTACATGTTTATGTATGTATGGTAAAGTGTATAATTTCAGTTGCTTGTTTTAGATTAAACACAGTCAGAAACTGTAATTTATTACTTAGTAATTGTACAAATGCAACAAATTATTTATTCAGGATCTCCATTTTAGAATATTGTACAAATCCAAGCAATTATGGATTAATACAATGGGTAAACTCCTCTTAGACATGTTCAGTTCTAATATTACAATGGTAATAGTACATCTGTAGGGAGGAAAGGATAGAAGATTTCATTGTGGTGTCCTATCACAAATTCTGTCATATTGTAGACATTGACAAAATGGGGGCAGAACTTAGCTGCAACTCTTTTATAATTTTGACAAAAGCAATGACAGCATACAGACAACACAGATTGGGAAGCACACACAGAGCACCATTATTTTCATATGTGTGCTATTATTTTATGCATTATATATTTACTTTCCAGCATGTATATTCTGCCTATTTGTCAGACTTCAAATGGTTATACAGTGGTACCTCTACTTATGAACTTAATTTGTTCTTGAGAAGAGGCAAAAAAATCTTGAACACCCGGTTCTTATCTAGAAAAGTTCATAAGTAGAGGCGTTTGTAGGTAGAGGCACCACTGTATTAAAAGTCTCTATCTTGAGATTCTTCAGCCCAGATGCCATAACCTTCAATAAACTTTAATTATAGCATCTGATTAATATGATGGCTATCAGGGGGTATGAGTAACACATTAAATCTGGATTTCAGGCTTAAATTAGTTTGTGTGTGTGTGTGTGTGTGTGCATGTGTGTAGGGAATAAAATTATGCAAGCTTAATTGTTATTGATAATTGATCTATGGTGAAAACACAGTCTTGGAGTGCTTTTAATGTATATACAGGTAGTCCTCAACTTACAACCATTTGTTTACTGACTGTTCAAAATTATAAAAGTGCTGAAAAAAGTGACTTAGGACCAGTCTTTGCACTTGCATCCATCACATCCCCACAATTACATGATTAAAATTCAGGTGTTTGGCAACTATCTACAAACTGTTTCAACTCCTACCCTCAAAACGTTGCTACAGAGCACTGCACACCAAGACAACTAGACACAAGAACAGTTTTTTCCCGAACGCCATCACTCTACTAAACAAATAATTCCCTGGACACTGTCAGACTTTTTACTAATCTGCATTTCTATTCTACTAATTTTTCTCATCATTCCTATCATCCTTTTCCTCCTATTTAGGATTGTATGACTGTAACTTGTTGCTTGTATCCTAAGATTTTTATTTATATTTTTGAGGCACACTGCACTTGTGTAAGGTCTTGTGGCTATAATCTAGTGTATGATATTCATGTATTGATAAGAAATAACTGGACAAATCCTATAGACCTTGAGCAATTAATGTTTATGCGATGTATACTGATTTGGCAAATTGTAGTTAAATACTTCCAAATCTCATATTTATGAAGAAAATAATTAAAGTTTATGAAAGTAATCTGTTTCAAATGTTCTGTCACAGGTCCCTTTATTGGTTTGTTTATTAACACTTGTGGGTGTCGGAAGACAGCAATAACTGGAGGAATCTTAAATGCCCTGGGATGGATATTAAGTTCCTATGCTTCAAATGTATATTACCTCTTTATTACATTTGGAATTATAGCTGGTAAGCATAAATAATTTTGGATATACATTAGGAAATTATTTTGAAGAATACAACTATGCTAACACAAACAAGCTCTAAGTCTGTGGCAGCAAATCAACTCATCTTCTTTGTGAACATATAGGCTGTAGCTTTAGGCTATATAAGCTTGATTAATGTGTTAAGTTGCATATATAACACAGTATGTATTCAATCGTAACTATTTATGGAGCTGCATTTTGGACCAGTTGGAATTTTGGAGTTGTCTTGAAGAATAGGCCTGTATAGAAAGCATTGCAATAGTCCAAATGAGAGCTTCTAGGATTGTGAACCTATGGCATGTGTGTCACAAGTGGTACGTGGAGCCATATCAAAGGCCATGCAAGGCATTGCCCTATGTCAGCTCCAGCATGCATGTGCCTGTTGGCTAGCTGATTTTTGGCCTTGGGGAAGGCTGTTTTTGCCCTCTGAAAGCTTCAGGTAGCTTCCCTGAAGCTACCAGAGTGCAAAAAATGGCCCAATGGACAAATCAGAAGTCAGTTTTTCTGAACTGCTGGACCACGTTTTGCATTCTGGAGCCTTCAAGGAAGCCTCCTGAAGTCTGGAGATGGCAAAAAATGGACCAATGGGACAACCAGAAGTTTGTTTCTGAACTTTTGGTTGGCCCGTTGAACTGTTTTTCATCATCCCTGCCCTTCAGAAATCCAGAGGCTTCAGTGAGGCCTGTGCACATATGTGGGTGTTGGTGGTTGTGCACATGCATGGGAGGACAGCATGGGAGGTTGTGTACATGGGTGGGGGGAGGACATGGGTGGGGCACACAAGCCAAAAAAGGTTTGCCATCACTATGCTAGGACATGAGTGATAAAGAAAAGGCCCATCTGATTCAGGAAAGGAGGTATTTGGCACACGAAGGGACTACAAAAGCTCTGGATTCTGCTCTCACCTATTCCTTGAATAGGAAGCAAGAATCCACAGAAACTCCCAAATTATGCACTAGTTCTACATGGAGAAATGACATTTAGCCAAGAACTGTATAAGGTAAATCATTGGGATTGGCAGGTCCTTGAAACCAATGCCACTTAGTTTTGCTAGTTTTGAGCATTAGATATTCCTCCTCATCCACACCTCACAGCCTCCAAGCATTGGAGCATCTTCCATAGTATTGTTTGCCAAGCTAGGGATCTAGATGTGCTTAACAGTAGATGACTTAGCCCAGTAGTGTCAGATGTACTGTATACTGAATAAAATTGGGGGAGAATATTGAATCCTCTTGGCATTCTGAAAATGAAGGATCGTAGGTCAGGTATTTCCTGGAACTAGCCCAGAAGAAAGAAGTAAAATAGTTGTGTAACAATCACAAATATGTATTGTACATGTTGATTAAGAATTTAAGTCTATTTTTTTTAAAGTAGATTCCTTCTTTCAAAACAAGTCAAGAGAGAGCCTTCTAACAAACTCTACCTCTATTGCAATCCAGATTTAATAGCTTACTTGATATTCAAAAGTTGAAGTGTAGATTTGCTCAAGGATATATGGCTTTGGAATGTGACCATTGATAATGAGTTTAGAATGAAATACTACTGTTCAATACATAAAGTTTGAAAAGATCATAGAACAATTCGTCCCATTTCTAGTTTGAGGGCCAAAACCTATGTTTGTCTGGATATTTAACCCAGCCTTTAATTCTTGTTTTAGGATTTTCTGTCAGTTAATCTTCATCTTATTATCTCAGGGACCGCCTTCTGCTGCACGAATCCCAGCGACCAGTTAGGTCCCACAGAGTGGGTCTTCTCTGGGTCCCGTCAACTAAACAATGCCGCTTGGCAGGGCCCAGGGGAACAGCCTTCTCTGTGGTGGCCCCGACCCTCTGGAACCAACTCCCCCCAGAGATTAGAATTGCCCCCACCCTCCTTGCCTTTCGTAAACTACTTAAAACCTACCTCTGCCGTCAGGCATGGGGGAATTGAGATACTCTTTTCCCCTAGGCTTTTACAATTTTATGCATGGTATGTCTGAATGTATGTTTGGTTTTTACTTTAATGGGTTTTTAATTGTTTTTACTATTGGATTATTGTGTATACTGTTCTATTATTGTTGTTAGCTGCCCCGAGTCTCCGGAGAGGGGCGGCATACAAATCCAATAAATCAAATCAAATCTATTAAGACAATGATGGTGGGTTCTTGGATAAGTCTGAAATGTTTCATATTTTAGGTATTGGAAGTGGGATGGTGTACCTGCCTGCTGTGGTCATGGTCGGAGAATATTTTCAAAAGAGAAGAGCTCTTGCCCAGGGGCTCAGCACAACTGGAACAGGCTTTGGTGCTTTCCTGATGACAGCTTCGTTGAAATATCTTTGTTTGGAATTTGGCTGGAGGAATGCTGTGTTCCTTCACGGCGCAATCTGTCTGAACTTGTGCGTTTGTGGAGCACTTCTGAGGCCAATTCATTACAAGAAGGAAGCTACTGAGCAAAACAAGGATGGAAACAAGAGCCAAAGCAATAGTCCAACAAAGGTTCTCTCCTGCTCTGCTGAAGTGCTAACATCTAATTGTGCTTTAAGAGAAGCTAAGAATGAGACAAACGGAGGACAGGGTACAAAAGAAAACATTGCCAAAATTTCAGCCTTGGAAAATAAAGATATGATCAGAGACCAAAAGGAAATCTATACCTTTGGTATTCTAAAGCGAGTAAGCCAGCTGACAGTCACAAGCCAGAAAGGCTTCAGGACCTGGTATTCTAGTTACTTTGGAACTGCTTCTCTCTTCACCAACAGAACATTTGCAGCTTTTGTATTTTGGGCTTTATTTGCCTATAGCACTTTCGTGATCCCTTTCATCCATCTCCCCGAAATAGTGAAACAATACAGGTTATCAGCACAGAACGACATCTTTCCTTTGACTTCAATTATTGCAATTGTTCATATTCTGGGGAAGGTTGTCCTTGGCATAATCTCTGATTTGCCTTGTATCAGTGTTTGGAATGTCTTCATGGCAGCTAATTTTACTCTTGTCTCTTGCATTTTTATTTTGCCATTAATGCATACATTTGCTAGCCTAGCAGCGGTTTGCGCCCTAATAGGATTTTCCAGTGGATATTTTTCACTTATGCCAGTTGTCACTGAAGATCTAGTAGGGATAAAGCATCTTGCAAATGCCTACGGAATCATCATTTGCGCCAATGGGATATCAGCACTCTTGGGGCCGCCCTTTGCAGGTAAATGTAACATTTTTATTTGTCTTACATGGTATCAATAGCAATAGCACTTAGACTTATATCACGCCATAGCTTAAAAATCTTCTGCAATGCTACGTACTAACCACTGTGCCATAACTACCTCTACCTATGTTTACATGCTCAATTGCTTTGCTTCTCTAGGAAGCAAAGACTTAGCAATTGCTTTCGTAGCATGCTTGCCAATTATAAAAACCTCATTTGAATGTTTTGCATAGCCCTAATAATAAAGTTTGAAAATCAACAGATATCGTTCATTTTCTACCAGCAAAATAGGTCAAGAAGAGACAGGTTTTAGCCAATCCCTTAATAGAAATATTTATCATCATGTAGTACTATTATATTATTGTTATTGTTTTCATTTATAATAATTAATAAGATATAGTTATTTCAGAATGCAGGAGTAATGGTCTTTCAAGAAATCAGATTCTTATTGAATTTTTTGGGAGAAGGGAATTCTTATTTATTTATTTATTTATTTATTTATTTTTTAGATTTGTATGCCGCCCCTCTCCGCAGACTCGGGGCGGCTCACAACAAGGCATAAACAAATCGTAACAAATCCAAATAAATTTAAATATTTAAAAAAAGTTTAAAAAGAACCCCAATATACCAAGAGTATTTTAACAACAGACTCTACTATCTTTCAATATTTGCCAATAGCCTGGCATAACACTATCTAGAGAAATAGCTGGTTTATTGGATAAATTCATGTTGAGGCTGGATATCGATTGCAATATTTTAATGTGGGTACTGCAATCGAACAGGAGTTTGAAATGCATGGCTGAAATGGTTTCTTCCAACCAGGATTCTGCAATTTTAATAAATATAAAAGAGAAAAGAAAAGTGAAGAAACTGAACAGAGAAGCAAACTGGAATACATTTATTTTAATCACATGCACTTATGTTTAGTGAAAATAGGATTTAAGACTTACCATACCTGTGTGCAAAATATGCCCCTTTGGCCCATTTTTGCAGAACATTTGTTGGCAAATAGTATTTTTGGTGACATAATTTGGTTTACTTTTGTGCAAATGCAAGAAATGTAATAAGGCCCTATGTCCCATTTGCCTCACACAACCCTGTTGATTCATACAGTGTGTATTTTTATTTGCTGTAATAATAATACAGGAGTCCAGGATTAATAAAAGAAGAAAAAACTTTATTTGAAACAAAATCAAATAAAAAATCAGTATGCATATTGAGATATCACAGAATAATGTCCATGTGTCTCTAGGGTAACTAATCAATACAGAATACTGCATTTTTATACATTCTTCACTCCCATATTCTACACCCTTATTTCCTCTCATATTACTCCAATAAACATTGTCTGAATCTCTTATCCTAATTACTCTAATTACCCTTGAAAGAAGGAGAACTGAGTCATTGTTATGGCTCTTGAAACCCATGGAGGCAATAAACAAGTCTACCACAGTCACAGCAAAGTTGCCCCACCTCTTGATCTAAGATGTTTTATAGAAACATTTTAGATCAAGATGTTTTATAGAAAAAGTTATTTAAAATATAAATTTGAAGAAACAATTAGCATCCCACTACGGTTTCAGTCTTAAAAAAATAAAGGACAAAAGACTGATTTGAGAGAGTGGTGAAATTAATGTAATGTATGATGATCTCGTTACAGATGAAAAAAAGAAGTTAGACATAGAATTATCTCAATGAGTAATACTGTATTAATAGGAAAAGTAATGTTTTATGTTCTATATTATTGATTATTGACTGCTTTTTTTTTATTTTCTAGGATGGATTTATGATCTCACACAAAAATATGACTTTTCTTTCTACATATGTGGCTTCCTTTATATGGTGGGGATATTTACTTTGCTCATTCAGCCTTATATCAACAAGGAAAGGCCATCTTCAGGAAAAAATATAGAAAATGGAAATGTTTAGAACAGTTCAATTCATGTTTTTATGAAAGAAACCTTGCATTTTTGAAGGAAGTATCAAATTATATATCTGATGGAGCTAACAGTATTTAACAAAACTGAACACATCAACCCTTATACTAAGGTGCATGTCAATCAATAATTGAACATGAATTTTTGTGAATTTGGAGATAAAAGGCAGGAAACAAAGAGCTTGAATATGGAGTGATAATTTGCCATCAAAGGCCAAATAGAGGGCCAGTGTGAGAAAAAGTCTGCAAATAATCCTTTGTACTCCCACCAAAAGTATTAAGTAGGAGAAAGAAAGTTTGAACCTTGGTGCACTCACATAAATAGTGTCGGGTTCCTAGTTTGATAGAATGGACTTTTATCTTTCTGCAATTGCTTGCTGCTATAATAAGAGAATAATATAATACGATATACTAAGATAAGATATATAATAAGGTAATAAGTACAGATTCCTTTGAGACTGCAAAACTCAGCAGAAATGTTATTGCAAGTGGTCAGAGCAGATATACCTGACATTTCTCCTTAGTTCTGAACCACTGAAAGAATGACCAGTTCAGATTTTCTAGGCCAGGTTCATGGTTACTGACCCCCTTTTGCTATCCTGTTTATCATGGGTTAGATTTTAATGCTTTGCTGCAATATAAATAGCAGATGGCAACCTAGAAAGATCAGTCCATTCAATGAACCATCTGCTAATGGACCAGAATTTACCACCGTTCAGCACACTGGTAATTCTAATGCAGTTTCCAATTGCTTTAGGAACTGTTCTTGCAATAGCTGCTACAATTACAGCCCTCCTCTGTTCTCTCATTTTGCTTGGCAAATATGGGAATGTGGGCAAAACATATGATCTTTCACACTCAGGGTGAAGTACACTTTAAAAAAACCCCTGTGCATAAATTACTACTGATCAGTTCTTCATAAAGTTTATAACAATGTTGAATAAGGAAGGTCTGTATAAAAGTTCCCACCCATTCTGATTCAAAATAGCCTAGATATGGTTAATGATGAAAATTTTGTGATGTGTTTGAGGAGTGTTTTTGATAATTCTGCTAAACTGATGACAGCCAACCATAAAATCAACTGCCTGTGACAAGATAAATGCTTGATGACTGCATATATTAGGTCAGGATTTGGACTGGAGGGTAAAGGGAGTAAACTACCAGTTTAAAGAGGGCCTGGCTGAGGAGTTATGGGATGAGTTCACTGGGTAGGGAATCTCAGGTATCCTGTCTGTGTTAATCTAATTCTGAATTTGAAAACAAGACTCAAAGAATCATGGCAATACTACTGTGAAAAAGGAAAATCTCACTATTCTCTTGTCTTGTTTCCTCTTCTTGCTCATCACAATATTCTAATGGCAGTTGGGAGCTGGCAGGAAAGGTTTCTGTAAAAGAAAAACAATACTGGCATACAAAAGACTTGTGCTTGTGATGTTAAGAATTGAGCCATTTTGCTCAGGAACATCTTGCTTAGTTTCTCCTTCCTGGTGTAACAATTAAGTCCTATAATTATGGAAAAGAGAGGTACTTTGTAAACAGATTCTGTACATACTCCAGATTTGGGCTAGTTAGAAAATATGAGAGTTGCCCAGAAAGTAATGCACCACATTTTTTTCCTTGAACAATTATTTATTGAACACAATTAAACTTTACACACAGAAAGAATGACGTTTCTTCTATACTCCCTATTTTTCCTCATAATCTCCATCCCGTTCTATGGCCTTCCTCCAGTGAGACACAAGAGTGTGTATGCCCTGTTGGTACCACTCCTTGTTCTGGCCATGAAGCCATTTCTGCATTATAATGGCCTCACCCTCTGTGCCCAGTGACTAATCATACTTCTGCCAACTGCGCAGATTCTCCATAAACTGTACACAAACATTGTGAATGTTCCCAACAGTTTCTTTCTCTGCAGTGAGAAGTTCAATGATGACATGCTGCTTGTAACATACATCACCTACAGACGCCATTTTGAAACACTGTTGTAGCTACGCTATCTGTCTGAAGAAACTCCAAATTTACACACACACACTCCTGACAATTCAAATAATGTATATCTAAAGTTTTTTGCATTCGTACCATCACTGTAGGCTGAGAAAAAAAAAAGTGGTGCATTGCTTTCTGGGTGACCCTCGTAGGCTTTACAGAGCTGGGGATTTCTAAAAAATTATGAAGGGTCCAGGGTTTTGACCCCAGATATTAACATTTGGCCCTTTGTTTCTACGGAGATTCTTAATCATCCAAGTCATGGTTGCCCCAAAGATGTTTTTCATAAGGTACCTAGACTTTCTTGGGGTGGTTTTCCCCTTAAAGATGTTTTGCTTTTCACCCGAGACATTTGTTCAGTTTCTTCTTCAAAAGCTTCTTGGATGCGAAGTGAAATGTTTTCAAGGGGAAAAAAATAAAGAAAGACCCGTTGCCTTTTGAAAAGCACCTTTGGTCCTTTATGTTACTCTTAAGACTTAAGTTTACTAAGTCAATATAACTATGCTCTCCAATATATTCTAGTACTATGGGCAATTTTATCATCTCTGCAATCACACACTACTATGCCTTGCATTCTCAGCGTAATAAATTCCCAATGTAAATGGTAATATCAGTGACAAGCTCTTAAGGTCTGGCTCAGTTTCTGAGTGCAGTGTGTCATTTGTACCATCATTATCAAGAACTTCTTTATTTTAATCCGATAACCTGATGCATTTTTCTATTGTCTTGGCAATAGCTTCCCTTCAGATTCATAATGTGTGCATTCATTGGGACCAAGAAAGCATTATGTTTGATTTTCAGTTATGTTACATTCATGGATTTTAAGATCTGACTCACTCCATCAGTTAGACTCCATCCAAGGTATTTTATTTGCCTGCTATGTTGACCACATAAATATTTATGAAGTGAAAAAAATACATAATTTACTCGCCCAATGGTTTTGTAAAACTATAAATGTTTCTAGAACTAACAGCTGAGCAAAATGTTTATATTTGGAACTCAGTTGGTGTGCCTAAATGAATTTATTGATGACGAACTGTAAATGGAAAGCATGGATATAATTACTTTTTATTATTATTTGTTTTACCCTGTCTTCTTTTTCACTGTTTTGAATGTAAACTAGGAGGGAGATTTAGAAACATTGTAAAATAAGCAATTAAATTGATTTTGTTCACCAGCCTTCCTTGTTATCTGGAGCTCTGTCTTTTTTTAATAAAAAAAAATCTGTTCATGTGGTTCATAGTTTTAGACCTGGAATTCTGTTACTTTCTTTTACTTATTTCTGAACTTTTAAAAATAGTTGGACAAATTTACCAAATTTTATTTGGGAGCTTTTTAAAGAGGGGCATAAACATTTAACAGTACTGTATTTGATGCCGGTTACAAGTTTCAATATACTGTATTGTAATGGAACTCAGTTTGGCCAATTTCCCTGCAGTCTTCACACAACTTATGAATCACTTTCTTCCTTTTGGACAAATATCTATCTAGTTAACCTGTTAATTTATTCTGAAAATTAGATGAGTGTTTTGCATACAGAGTTCAAAGTTACTGCTTATTTGGTAAAAAAATTGCCTTCTTTGGATATTATATTTCCTGCAAATGAATCCTCTTATGAAGGCTTTCCTATCTCAGGATGACTGTCTTCATTTTTGTAAACTTCCAGTGTTTTCTGGGCTTGCTAATTTCTTTTGTAAGTTCATTCCAAATTTTACCATTTTAGCTATGTCACTCATAGAGTTGATAAACTTTTAACTGAGATCCTGGCACTCAGCAAGCCTTCCTCCCAACTCACTTCTGCCACCCAACTCCCTCCCTCCCTTTGTTATTAAAAATGATGCATCAGTTTTTATTATGGAAGCAATAGTTTTACTGTTATGCTGTGTGCAACCTGCTTTATATATTTTTGTTTGGCTAACTTTTATGAGCTGAGAAGAATAAATAATTTTTAATAAAGAGTTTTTACCATAAAGGAGGCCTTTCTGGAATGAATAAATTAGAGCCAAGATTGATCACAAGATTCTGGGACTAATTTGTAATTTCTTAAGGATGAACTCAAAGCCAAGTCAGATGTCTTTCCCGCTCCTCACTGTAACTTTCCCATCTCTTCTAGTTTTAGCTCATAGAATAAGTAGGCTAATACTTTGTTTTACAACCCAGAATACTATATACTCTGCACTCTCTGTCTCACCACCTGGGAGAACCAGGTCTCAGAACCTCTGTCTTACCACCTCTCTGTCTCATATGCCTGGGAGAAAAAAAATCATCCTTCCTAAGGCAACTTTACTAACACTGAGAGTGAGGAGGGGAACATTCTAACTCAGGTGTGTCAAACTTGATTTCATCTAGAAAATTTTGTTAGGTAACAAAAAGACTCTTTATAGTACAAATAATCAGGGTCTTTATGATCAATATTGCTTTATCATCCATCTATGGTAAGTAACATAACAGCATTCTCAAGAAGAAAAGGTTTTGTTGATGATCCTGATAAAATTACATTTTTGTTGATCTGGTCTTCTTATCCATTTTAAATTAATATATTAAACAAAACTATTACAGAATATTGTTATTTTTGAGCCGTTCAGGATGAATCAGCATTTTAATACTATAGTAAAAACACAATTACAAAAAACAAGACATTCAGTATGCTGGTAATTTGTAATTCACAGTGTGATTGTCATATGTCAGGAAGTTATTAGCAATGCCTGGCAAATACATTTCTTGGTAAATTAAATGCTACTGAGGTTTTGCAGAAATACTCATCAAGAAAAATTATTTCATCAGAATAGGATGTAACACTCATCCTACTATTATTTTTTTTTAGGGATAGATCTTCTGAGGACTTTTGAACTAAAACCTGACAAAGAAATGTTTGCTCTGTCAATGAAATTGCGAGACAGAAATATTAGTAATTTGATTAAAAGAAAAGTACCCAACAGCTTTATAGCAAATGAAACCAAGAAATAATTATTTTTCATTATCCCAGTCTTACAATTTGATATTAATTGGAATGTGGGGGATTCTTAACTTTCTTTGATAATAGTAGCTGGTTACATTTGCCATTTCCTGGAAGTTCTCATTTTATTTTCTTAGGAGGCTATACCCATTGTGTCGTTTCAGGTATTGTATAAAAATAACAGCTTTCTCTATGTATCCATACAGTACATACATATTAGTAATCACTGTTAATAGCAGTGATATAAAAGGTGGATGCCACCTGCTGGTCCTCAAAATGAAGTCCGAATAAAGCAAAAAGCAAACAAACATCACAAGACATAAAATGTGAACAATTTAAATACATTTATTGAAAACAAATGGCGAACAAAATGCAATTTAAATGAAATATTAAATGAAAATGTATGGAATAATATAACAAAGATGTTCTCCGGCATCTCTAATAGCAGCCTCTATTCAAATCTTGAGATCAGATTTCTGCCGCTAAAAAGCTAAACAAGATGTTCAGCATATAGTATATGTGTATATATATATGTATATATATTAAAAATCCACACTTTTCAAAATGTTTAATTAGGAAAAATACTCATCTAATCAGACTGACTGCCAGAAGGACTAACTGTCTTATTTCTTCTTCTTCGAAGCTTTAATTGCAACTGAAGCTTGTTAGTGAAGAAGAACTGCTTCCATCCAATTTCTTCTGCCAAGGACTTCATTTCTAGAGTAATGGTGCCCAATAAATCTTGCACAATCATTTCCCATAGTTTGTCAGAGCTGCACAACTATTTGTAAAACAAATAAAAAGTATGAGCAGATAAATATATATTAATTTTATTAAAGGCAAATAAATATTAGGATCTAATTCTACAGGGCTATTTGAGCTCCAATATTTGCATGTTTTTCTACAAATGAAAGAAACAACCACATAATAATGTTCTTATCCATAATTTATAGTATCACCTTGAGGATCAACTATACATTTTAAAACTAATTCAAATACTACTTAGGAATCATCCTTTATTTCAGTTACTTATTACAACTATCCAGTGAAGGGCCACAAACATTTTCACTACCAATCTGTGTGCATGGCTTATTTTATGGAAGTGGCTTGATGGTCATGTGACTGGGTGGGAGTGGCTTGTCAACCATGTGACTTGGTAGCTTGCCGGCCATGTGATCAGGTGGCTTAAAGGTCATATGGCTGGCTTAAAAGTGGCCAACTTGACATCACTCACGTCAAGGGTTTGGGTTAGGGTGCCTGGCCTCTCCTCGCCTCAAAGAGATACAAGATATTTACTATTACTGAACATCCAAAATATACTATTTAGTCCTATATGTATATATGCCACATGTGTACATATATATTATACATAGGCACTCAAAGATATATATTATCTTCTATATGTTAACCCCATTTTTGCTATCCCCACTGTGTCCCCATCCTCTCCCCCCCCAACCCCATGTGGGCAGCAACCCATGATTGCAACCATTCATTTTGAATCTGATGTTGTTGTTCCAGCTGAGCCTGTGCTTCAGGATTGTCAGCCTCAGGACCCAATAAGTCAGGATTCATTTGAGACTGATCAACCACAGGATTCTCCTTTTCCAGTGTAATAGTCTGATGACAAGGCACAACCCTCAAGCTTCAGGCTTAGACATCTACAGAGACAAGCAGAGCAATACTCCTCAATGACTTCTTATTAAACAAAGGGTGGGGCTTGGCTGGTTGTAGACAACTGTTAGCAGGCAGATGTAGGTAGCTTCTTTCGTTGCAGATTTTTGCTGGAGATAATCATTTGGCTTTCTAACTCTCTTGCTTTTGATCTTTTGGCTGCCTACCTCATTTGGTTTCCGGTGACTCTTGAAACATATTTAGATGTTGGTTTTATTTATTTATTTATTTATTTATTTATTTATTTATTTATTATTTATTTATTTATTTTATTTATTAGATTTGTATGCCGCCCCTCTCCGTAGACTCGGGGCGGCTCACAGCAATAATAAAGACAATGTAAAAACAAATCTAACAATTTAAAAAACACTAAAAAACCCATTATTAAAAGCAAACATACACACAAACATACCATGCATAAACTGTATAGGCCCGGGGGAGATGTCTCAGTCCCCTCATGCCTGACGGCAGAGGTGGGTTTTAAGAGGTTTATGAAAGGCAAGGAGGGTGGGGGCAGTTCTAATTTCCGGGGGGAGCTGGTTGCAGAGGGTCAGGGCCGCCACAGAGAAGGCTCTTCCCCTGGGTCCTGCCAAACGACATTGTTTAGTTGACGGGACCCGGAGAAGGCCAACTCTGTGGGGCCTAACCGGTCGCTGGGATTCGTGCGGCAGAAGGCGGTCCCGGAGATATTCTGCTCTGATGCCATGAAGGGCTTTATAGGTTTTGCTTTTTGGACTGTACCAGCATTTTTCAGGCAAATGCTTTTTACTAGGCATTTGAGCTTCATTCCTATTTGCTGTTATCTGTTTTAACTGTAGTAAATATTTCACCTTTGCAAGTGTGTGCCAGCAACCTTGAAACAAGAAATGTCCAAACCCTGATTTCAAGATTTTATGGTAATAAAAAATAATAAAAAGAGTACAGTGTTTCCCTGAAAATAAGTTCTTATATTTTTTCAGCCCTGTAATACAGGTAAAACTCAAAAAAATAGAATATCATGCAAAAGGTCATTTATTTTAGCAATGCAACTTAAAAGGTGAAACGTAATATAGGAGAGTCATTATATGCAAGGCAAGATAGTTCAAGCTGTGATTTGTCATAATTGTGATGATTATAGGATACAGCTTAAATTGGGGCATATTAAGCTCAGGGTCAACACAGCCATCTACCAGGAGATTTTGGAGCACTTCAGGCTTCCTTCCTTCCTTTCATTTTATTGATTGCGTGTAATATTCTAATTTTCTGGGGTTGTGGATTTGGGGTTTTCATGAGCTGTACCCCATAATCTTCACAATTATGACAAATCATGGCTTGAACTATCTTGCTTTGCATGTAATGAGTCTCTCTCATACATTAAATTTCACCTTTTAAGTTGCATTACTGAAATAAATGAACTTTTGCATGATATTCTAATTTTTCAAGTTTCACCTATATTTCAGGGTTCAAAAAAATATAAGACAAGGTTTTATTTTGGAGGAAACACTGTACTATTTTTGTTTTTAATACCTATAAAATCTTTGTTACCATAAATCTTATTGCCATGCACTCAAAAGCCTGATTGGGCTTATCATCAGGGGATATCTTATTCTGGGGAAACAGGGTAGCAACTGGTTGACCTGGGTTGTTCTTGTACAGAAGAACAGAAATTAGGCAAGACCAGAAATCTGTGGGCTTGAATATATTATTAGATTCCTATCCCATGGAGTATGGGCAGTGGTTATGAACAATGGAGATTCAATAACATTCACAAATTCCTTACAGCTGAATTTGGAGTTTGGCCAACTGTATATGCTACCAGAAATTACAATATAAAATATCTAACAGTTTCCTTGAATATAAATTGATCTACTTTATTTTATTTTATTTATTTATTTATTTAATTTATTTATTTAATTTGTATGCCACCCCTCTCCGCAGACTCGGAGGATCCTCAAGCATAAGCATATATATTTTTAATGCAGAAAATAAAAGCCGAATGGCAAATTTGTGGATTTTTATCATAGATAACTTTGATTTGTCTTTTTATATGAACCTTAGATAACTTGTTTTAAAAAGAAAATTCTTTATCAAATTCTTCTTTGTCACATAAAGGAGCTGCAACACTGATAGTACATATCTGATCTCTAATTATTTATGTGTATCAAATAGTGATAAAAAATAAGATCTAAAAACTTATATAAAACCTATATCTGTTTACCTAGGTATAAACCTTATGAAAATCCAATGGTGTTTGATAGATAAATGTAGGATTACTTTGTAAAACCCTTTTTAGAAACGTAGAAACAGACTGACGGCAGAAAAAGACCTCATGATCCATCTAGTCTGCCCTTTTTTCTTTAACTTTGTCAATATTTGAATTTTTAGAATTTTTTTTTATAAAGGAATAAGCCATACTTACAATCAAAATTAAACTGTTAAAAATGCAGCTCCATTACTTTCCATTTTGTATTTGGTTTAAGCTCCCTCTACTGGCATTTTTATGATTTTAAAATTTGGAGACAACAGAAATTGCAAAGCACTTTATTGTAACAAGGAGGGATGGAAATAATCTCTGGTTAATTTGCCAGATGAAATGCAGATGTACAATATATTACTGATAATAGTATGACAGTGTAACAAACTTGTCAAACCAAACGGTTACATATATCTTCTTTTATCTACTATATCTTCTTTTCTATTCTTTCTTAGATATATTTTACTATGAGTATCTCCTCTATAACCTTCATCATGTATTTTACTATGTGTATATATATAGAGAGATAGATAGATAGATAGATAGATAGACAGACAGACAGACAGACAGACAGACATACCCACTAAAACCCTCATTGTGTATTGGACAAAATAAATAAATAAATAAATATAATATAATACCGGGAAGAAATCACTGAGCTATGCAATCCAATTTAACAAGTACAGTCTCCTTAAATCGCAATTGTCTTCTAGTGCTTTCTGATAAAAGAGCACTGATGTTTCCAGGATCCTTTTCAACTTCCCAATCTAGTCTACAACCCTAGTAGTTCTGCTGGTGTCTTATCAAAATACTAACCAAACATGGTTGGTTTATTGGATGGATTTTGAATAGTATAGCTACCCACATTAAGTCCCTTATGCTGCTAATATAAATACAGTGTTCCCTCGATTTTCGCAGGTTCGAACGTTGCAAAAAGTCTATACCACGGTTTTTCAAAAATATTAATTAAAAAATACTTCGCGGTTTTTCCAGCCCGATGACGTCATATGTCATTGCCAAACCTTTGTCTGCCTTTAATAAATATTTTTTTAATAAACTTTAATAAATAAACAGTGAGTAATAATTTAAATGGTTGCTAAGGGAATGGGAAACTGTAATTTAGGGTTTTAAAGTGTTAAGCGAAAGCTTGTGATACTGTTCATAGTTAAAAATATTATATTTACTTCTGCATCTCTACTTTGCGGAAATTCGACTTTCGCGGGCAATCTTGGAACGCATCCCCCGCGAAAATTGAGGGAACACTGTATTAGCTATTCAAAAAAAGAGAGAAAGTATTGATACTATACACATTGTACAGAGGACGGCCTTCCATAATTAGCATAGCAATTTAAGGTATTACTATAAGACCTTGATAGAGAAATCAAAATACCATAAATCTTTAGAAACGAGGTCATTATGCAGAAGTAGAACTAAAAGCCCACACATTTCAAGTTCATTTTTTACCGTTTTAAATCTCTGTGATACTTGGGAAAGCCTTGCAATGTCTTCAAGATCCAAATAAGACATGATGTACAGAAGCAATGGATCTGGCAGTCGCACCAGGAAATCAAAATCACCTCTGCACAAATTGAAGATATGCTCTAGAGTGCTTGCTCCAAACACAATGGCTATTTGAACTGCAATTTTAGAAAATGCAATTGTCAGAGAAACTTAAATAGAACTAACAGATATTAAACAGGTTTATTGTTTACAATTTAGACAGTACTTATGGAACCATTGTTGAAAGCTCACTGATCCTTAAGTTGTTGAACTCATTTGAGATATTCAGTGTTATAACAGACTTCCTCAAACTTATCCTGAAATGAGCTGGGATGATTGATTCCATAATTCTCAGCAAGCCACCATACAACAATTGTAATTCTTCTTTACTTTTCTCTAATAGAGCTGTAGAAAGCATTTGAAAAGGACGTATTGTAATATGCATTGCACAAGTGAAGCACCTGTCCTTAAAGTGTTATAGCAGTCTTTTCTCTTGAAAGATTTGACCCAAAGTCCATTCTTAGCTGCTTTTTATGTGTCTGCATACAGAGATAATGCTTCCATTGGGCTGCCAGAAAAAGCAAACGCAAATCTTGAAATTGCAGGATGGTGAGAATAATGAGAATGAAGATGACAGGATGAAAGATGATGAATGATAACTGGCTGTAAAAGAAGGCTTAACATGGAACCTCTTGGAGATCGATCTTAGCATCATGGAGTAAAAGCTTTCCCCCCCTATTGTTTTGAGTGAAACGTAAAATTTTGAAATGATTTTTTTAAACTATTAAAATTACAGTACAGCTTATTTTTTTTAATTCTTGTTTTTTTCTTCAATAAGAAACTATGCTGATAATTTTAGCAATTGTGGTCATATAGGGCTCTAACTAAAAATGGGCAGCACTGATTTGATAAATGTAAGTAATTTACTTACAGATTACTCAAAATAACACATATTGCAAATCTGTTTAAGTAGTACTGATTACAATATGCACAATAACATATTTATACTTGGCATTTTAAAATACTTTATATTTTTCAAATAGTTTACACTAAATATTTAAGCATTTCCGTACCATTTTTATTTCAAAATTCAATTTTATCCATATTAATGCAGGTAATAAGAATGTGCAAGTAGCAGAGCTCATCTTTTAGAGGACCCTGTCCATCTTCCTGCAGATTACATGCTCACAAAATCTAGATGACTATTCTGCCGGCGTTTCTCAACCGCCCGTAATTATAGGGTAATCAGTCCAGGAAGACACACACCACACGATAAAAGGAAAACCCAAAAGATTTTATAAACAAAAACAGTAACAGCTTCCTTTTTAAATGTCAAAGGGATTTTCTGGTACACACAAGGCACAGGTTAAATGCAGTCCAATTGCTCACCCAATAACTGGAAAATTGAGTCCAATTCTAAAGCCCAGAGAGTCCACACACACAATCCTGAACAGCAAAAACCACGATCTTGACGAAACAATGAATCAGATAAACTGCCATGAGGCTAAACTTTTGCTGCACTTTTATCAGTAGCACTAATTACAGCAGCCCCACCCAACCACAGGTGGCCTCATTTTCTCTTGTAATAATCCTTCAGTTGTTGTCTCCTATGCATCACTCTACGCATGCGTGGATGTGTCATTAATTCTTGTTCAGAATCCAGGGATGATACAGATGACTGATCTCCTCCTGGGCTGTCTGCCAAACTCCCCTCTTCCCTGTCACTCATGCTTCCTTGATCAGAGGAGACTTCGTTGGCAGATTCTACTGGGAGCAAAACAGGCCTGTGGCATGTGGACGTCTCCCCCACATCCACCTCCACATTCCTTGGGGCAGGAGCTGGGCCAGAGCTAACCACAACAGATGACATTGCAAGACATGATCCTGGTCATCTTATCCAATTCTGGCCACAGGATATCTGAGCAACACCCCCACACACACATGCACACTATTTAGCCACAAACATAATGGCTTGTAGTGATGTCTTGATGCTTGCCCATTTTCAACAGGGTGCATATCACATCAAATAGAGGTGCTAGAGGATACAGTATTTCACAAGGTAATAAATACAGCAGATTTTTATTTCTTCACTGCTCGTATAGTCACACTAGAGATTCAAACCTGAGTTCGTACTTATGTTTAGTCTTAGTCACTACTTGTTTTATACTGTTCATGCTTCAGATTTCTGTTCAATTGTTTTAGTGTATATTACAGAGCTCCTTGTTAAATGAATGGATTTCCTGGGGTTGACAGGCAAGCAGAAGTTGTTTGGTAGGAATTACATTTAGCAAACTTATCACCTCTGAGTTTCAGAGACTGATTAAAGTATATAACTCAACTATTTGCCAGTTCAGATTCCAAGGAATCTGAATGATTTCCTGTAGGAATCTATTCAGATCCATAAGGCATGTTGGGTAGCATCAAAATGTGTCTTCCAGCTATACAGATAGTATAGAGCAGACGTAGGTTCCTCCCGGTTCGGACCAGTTCACCTGAACCAGTAACAAACCGCTGATGATGTCACAGAGTTAGTTCAGTTGGTACCAATCCGTGGATGCCACCATCTTTTTTGGGTGAGAGTTTCTTGGTGTTTTTTTTTTTAGAATTGCCAAGTTTCTGGCACTGCGCATGTACCATCTTGTTTTTGGCTTTTTTTGAGGGGGGAATTTCTTTTGGAATTATCAGCACTACCACGCGATGTGGGTGGAAGAGAACTGGTGGCAAGGCAAGTTACAACCGACCCTTGGTATAGAGCAGTGCTTCCCAACCTTGGCCACTTGAAGATATTTGGACTTCAACTCCCAGAATTCCCCAGCCAGCAAATGCTGGCTGGGGAATTCTGGGAGTTGAAGTCCAGATACCTTCAAGTGGGCACGGTTGGGAAACACTGGTATAGAGTATAGATCAGTGTTTCCCAACCTTTTTGGAGCCGCGGCACATTTTTCATATTTTCAAAATCCTGGGGAACATGGAGGGCGGGGGGCGCTAAAAAAAGTTTGGACAAAAAAAATCTCTCTTCCTCCCTTTCGCTCTATTTCTCTCTCCCTCCCTCTTTCTCTCTCTTCCTTCCTTTCTCTCTCCATCCCTCTTTCTTTCTCTCTTCCTTCCTTCCTCTCTTTCTGTCTCCTCCTTCCTCTCTCATCTCTTTCCTTCCTCTCCCTCCCTTTCTCTTTCCTTTCTCTCCCTTTCTGTCTATCCTTTCTATCTCTCACCCCTTCTCCCTTTCATTCCCTTTCTCTCCCTCCCTTTCTCTCTCATTCCTTTCTCTCCCTCTTTCCTTCCTATCTCTCTTTCTTTTTCTCCCTCCTTCATATCTTCTTTCTCTCCCCCTTCCTCCCTCTTTCCCTTTTCCCCCTCCCTTTCTCTTCCTTTTTCTCTATCCTTTCTACTTCTTACTCTTTCTTTCTCTCCCTCCTTCATTCAATTTTCTCTCCCTCCCTTACTCTCTCTTTCCTTTCTCTCCCTCCCTTGTTCTCCCCTGGGGCTGCCTGTGCCTGCCCTGCACCACCCAACACGGACGGACAGCCCCCGGTCATCGGTTCGTCGTCCCCCCCACCCCCCCACGGAGGGAGATCAGGCTGGCGAGGGCGGTAGATCTACGTCACCAGCCATTGGAGGGAGATCGGGCTGGCGGGGGGCGGCGAATCCACCTCCCCAGCCGCACGGAGGGAAATCCGGTAGGCGGGGCGGGTGGCAGCGGCTCCCTGCGTGCCCCTGGAAAAGTCTACAGGGAACGGTGCCCGGGGCCGCTTTAGCCGCCCCCCGCTCCCCCCGCCATCTCCCCGCGACTGCCTGCGCCGCTGCAGCCGTGCCCCCCCCCGCTCCCACCGCCAGGGCCCTCCCGCCGGGCCCCAAAGGACACTTACCGATGACGACAGGGAAGCTTCAGCTGGGCGGGCGCTGCCGTGCCGGTGCCTCCGACCTCCCAGTTCCTGCTCGATGCCGCGGTTTCTGGCGCTCTCCTGCTGGGCCCCAAAGAAGGAAGGCGGGAAAAAGGCGCGAAGAATGGAGCTCTCCTTCCTGCCTTCCTTCTTTGGGGCCCAGCAGGAGAGCGCCAGAAACCGCGGCATCGGGCAGGAGCGGAGAGGTCAGAGGCACCGCAGCGCCCCGCCCAGGCGGCACACCTGGCGGTGTCTCGCGGCACACCAGTGTGCCGCGGCACACCGGTTGGGAAACGCTGGTATAGATAATAGTGCCAAGCAGCCCCAATACTGACTTAAAATTGCTCTGTCCAATAGTAATAGACTGGAATTATTGATGAACCCAATTCTAAAAAACTATTAAAGAGATTTTAGATCTGTGAGAAATTTTCCGGATGTACTGAAAGTAAAAATACTGCTATAAATCTTGGCCAGCACAGCTTTGTGGGAGCTTATGGAACCAACAGGTTTGCCCTTCCTGTGGAATTTCTTACTATCAGTTAAGGGACATTTTTGCCCCATTCTAATTCCCTCATTAACTTGCCCCAAAGGATTAGGATTACAGTTTTATTTTAAAAATACGTTACATTTTTAAATCTGTCCTATGTTTATAAGTAACCCAAGGCAGCAAACTCAGCTAATATTCTTTCTTACTGCTATTTTCTCCACAACAACAATCCTGTTAGGATTGATAGAGATCTGAGAGAGAATGACTGGCCCAAAGTCATTTAATTGCCTTTCAGGGCAGGGGCTAGAAGAATCAATCTTCAGGTTTCTAGCCTGGTGTGTTAACCATTACACCAAACTGGCTCTCTTATGATGTACAGTATGCCCCCTTTCCCCATTTGTTTATATTATTACACTTTCCAAGATGATGATGATTATGCAAAAATAATTGATATTGTATTTACATTTTTGTAGAAAACTAAAAGATGAATTCATTTCATAAGCTATAATGGGATACAATACATAGGGATGGATTCAAATATCGTCTTTTTGATAGTGGAAAGTTCCCAACAAAGCACTTCTATCAAAATAGCTTCATTTAGGTCAGTGGTTCTCAACCTTTCTAATGCCGCAACCCCTTAATACAGTTCCTCATGTTGTGATGACCCCCAAACATAAGTATAGCGCCAATTCTCCCAACAGAGCTTTAAGCTGATTGGCAGGAAGGTCAGAGGGATACCTCCACTGTAAACACCTCATTGGTCAGATTGTAAAAATATGTTCCAAGCAGTGAAGGGCTACCAAAATTTTTACAACCACACTGTGGGCATGACTTTTGCATTTTCTTTCAACATCTTTCAGTGCAAATTGGGTGCTCTGGGGTGGAGCTCCATTTTTTTTACCCCACTGTGTCCCCCCCCCATCCACCCCGGTCCAGGCAGTAACCTACCCCTGGTCCCAAGGCGCCAGAATAGAAGCTTTAGTTCCTAACACCATGGGAAATTTGTCTTTTCCCATGGTCTTAGGTGACCCCCGTGAAACAATCGTTCGATCCCCAAAGGAGTCCCGATCCCCAGGTTGAGAACCATTGATTTAGGTAAACCATTCCTGAGTGGATGGAACCCTTATTTAAACATTTCTTATTCACAGTACAGAATGAACTAAAGTTTGAAACATGTGCCTGCACACATGCACACAAAGAGATATTATAGAAGTTCTGATGTGTATACAATAATGCATTTCCACAAAATCATATCTAGTACAAATAGCATGGCAATATTCTGCATAAATTGGAAAACTGCATTACTAGTATTACATTTGATTATTTTTCATGGTTGATATTGATGTTCATTTACCATTACAAACATTTAAAAACTATTATCAGTTCGCTACTATTTAAAATGTTTATTCCATAAGCATTTTGCTATCAGCAATACCTCACACAAAACTGACATACGATGGTTTGACAAATTTAATTTTACTTTATCTTTTCTTGAGATTAATTTTTTTCTTATGACAGCATGTCTGTGAATGCCTCCTGACATTACAATGGAACTGAGCAAAGATTGCTTAAAAATGACTTAACATTGTATTTCCCTACTAGCATTTTTTTTGGAATTAGCCTTTCAGAATATTTCTCCATCTTTTTTTACTTTAACCCAATTGTAGTTAAATAGTGTCTGCTTTCTTGGAAAAAACAACAATAAAAGCCTTGAAGCTATTCATTGAATTCTGTCACTACATCTTTGTCTAAATATAAAGTCTGCAAAATTTCCAATATTGTTTCCTAAGCTTGGAAAGCTAATTTTTGTCTATCATAATCAACTTTTCATTCATGGGGTGAAATAATAAATCTCTTTTTATTAGGAAATCCACATTGATATTATGAAAACTGAGACTAAGGTATAACCAAAAGAGACTTAATGTCAACTTTCGCTTATGCTGCCGCATTCTTTCGCTTGGTTGTCAATAGTTACGGGGTGGGTTAGAGATAAGGGTGTGGGAAGGAAGAGCACAGGAGGAGAGTTAGGTTTCGTTTTCCTAGGTACCAGGAGGAGACCGTTAGAGGAAAATTCCAGAAAAGTGACGTGAGGGCCAAGATGTCCCACCTGATGGTTATGGACATTGGGGATTGGGCATTGTCCCAAGGGGGTTTAGAAAAGGGGTTTTGATATATGCTTGTATCGCGCCATTTTCTCAGACTTTGCTTTTCTTTCGATGCTTCTAGTTCTGATTTTGATAAGTTCACTTTTGAACTTTTACAAAAAGGACTGAGTTTTATTTGTCTGAATTCTGACTGGCAGCTTGACACTTAACTTTGTCCAAAATCAAGAAAATAAAAATATCATTTATATATTTCTCATATAATGTTGTTTAAAACAGAATATTGAAGTCTAAGTTGCTACATATAATGTGATTGGAAATGTATACAGTAATCCCTTGCTACGTCGCGGTTCATCTTTTGCGGATTCGCTACTTCACAGGTTTTCAAAGGGGGCTTAAATCCATTAAATCCATTGAAAATTTTAAATCCATTAAAATTCATAAAATTCTTCTACAATATTACTGTACTCTATTAAAGAAACTGGTAGGATATCACATTTAGTTCCAGGTGATAAACATTATAGAATGACTGTTTAATGCAAAGGGTGGGTTTTAAAAGTCCAAATACTGTTAAATACATTAAAAAATATTTCCTCTACTTCACGGAAATTTGTTTTTCACGGGTGGTCTTGGAACACATCCCCTGCGAAAAACGAGGGATCACTGTACTTTATTTCTCTTTGAATATGTTATTTTTTGAAGGAATAGGGTTGAAATAAACACTGTAATATTATTAGATGAATTCATATTATTATATTGTAATTATTTATGCCCTTGTTTATTTTGTTAATTGCTTACTGCATACAGTAATGTCCAGGGTTGTAGTTAAGAGTTGAAGCCAATTCCCTGGCTGAGACATACTGCTACAATAATAATAAACAAAGAAGCAAAAAGTATTTTTCTCTTATTATTTAGTTCATGATTGGAAAAAAATCATCTGCCTTCTTGAATAATAGATCTAATTTTCCAAAACAACTCTGATTCATCTAAATTTTATGCAAAATTTTATCAACCGTAAATAAATAAGATGAAACACATTTCAAGGATATTTTAGGGAATACACATTCATATTTTGAAGGAAGATAAATTAGGAGGAATGTTCCGCACTTCAGTTTTCATCCCCAAAATGGCATTGGAGTATGGGAATATGAAGATTGCAATGAAAACGGATGAGATTTTTCTTGGGATTTCAATTCTTGGAAAAGATGGGATTGTTTCCAAAACTTGCAGCTAGTTGTTTGCACACAGAACACACTTAATCAACTTTTTAAAGCCCTATACTATAGTAGCCTACAAATTCTACTACTATTTCAAGAATATATCATGTTTTAATTAAGTTTTTTGAAGAGAATGATGTAAGGGAACTGTTACCATCAGTAAATAAGAATTTTAAAGAACACCGAGACTCTTCAAAAGTAGATTTTTTTCCTTCGCATGTTGGTCAATATTTCTGCATTTTCATATAGAGTTTAGAGTTTATCTGCTGTAAATGGCTGAATAAGAATCCATTGATTATTTTCTATGCCACAAATAATGGATTTTTAATCCAAATTTTAACACTTAAAAGAAAGAAAACATCAAATTATTAGCCCTTCACATTTATCATAAAATAGTGTTCTGTTTCTGGACAGCTAGTTCATATATAAGTGTTCAAGATAAGACTTATCACATTTTCTTCAAATATGCATGTTTTTCAGACCACTACACTCATTGAGCTATGACTAAATTCAGCGTATTCTACTTTGGAGGGAAGGATCATCCAAGAAATCTTCATGACATTCTTTGAGTTCTCCAGGCCTTGCTTCACGGAATTCACTCCGAAGAGAAATTTTCCACCATCTGAAAATCACCTGTGAATGGAGAATAGTGACAAGTATTTAGATAAATTATTTAGATAGTTGCTTTAGCGATCAAAGAGATGGACTGGGAATGGGGAGGCTCAGATTAGGCAAAGATGATTTGGGATCAGCCATATCTCTCAGCATCAGGTTGTATGGCAAGCTTACTGAACATTTCCTGCTCCATTGTAGGATGTATTGATAAGCTTCACTGCAAAACCAAGGCAAGTCCATGCAAAAATCAGAGCCTGCACATGAAGTGGGACACTCAGAACATTAATATTTATGTAAAATAATTCAAGATGGACATTCATAAATATATTGGAATGTAAAGACTCTAACTGGCTTTCTACTGATAAAACAAATAACTACTTAGATATTATTGCAGAAATAACTATGTTTGCATATGGCACTTACAAATTGTTCATTTATTAATGATTTACTAAGTCCAATTTTGCAGATTCACACTATACAGTAAACCACAAAATAACCATGGATTTCCATGAGCCAAAATATGATAAAATTATTTCTGACCCAGTCACACAAATTTAGGATTAATTTAGCTATGGAGATGCTTGCATCAAATAAGAGAACACTTCATATAATATCAGGATAAATACCTCAGAGGCCCAGATTCTATAACTATTACATATACATTTAAATAAATAATAATAATAATAATAATAATAATAATAATAATAATAATAATAATGGATACATGTTGTGGACCTGGGATTGTCCAATTTTAGTTTGATTAATAGATTTCAAATGCTGATAAAATACTTTGGGGAAGTTCAATTTTAAAAATCGTTTTTCATATGCTGTTTAGGAAATTTGAGCTTAAAACACTCTACAAAGAATCAATTGCATAGAATTTTGAAAAGCACAATAAGAAATAATGTGAAAGAATACTAATAATACTTCCTTGCTAAAGATTTTACCTTTGTTTTGCTACTGGATGGATAGAGCACTCAAGATAAAATAATTATACTGATATACAGTACTTCAGAAAAAAGGGTATTTCTTAAAGATGGTCAGAAAAGATGTGCCATAGAAATAGGTTCAAAATAATGTGTGGGTTATGTGCTATCATACATAGTTCTGCTAATCTCATTGGTCTGTGGACTGTTTCACTGATGTAATATGCATATGCATTTTATGCTGTTATACAGTTTTACCTTCTTCATTCGGTAGTTTATTATCAAATCAGGATTTCGGTTTATAATATATACCTGTGTTTCATAGTGCTATTTGGCTATATCGATATTTTAATCAATATTAGCCAAACATTATATAAAGAATCAATCAAGAGTATCCTAGTAAATAAGTCATTAAGTAGCAGAGAGAATTAAAAATACCAGTTGTGATCTTGCTTTTATATTCAGTTTATTGACAGGATGCATTCAAATAAAAACCCCTTGTCTAATATTTCAATCATATTATGATTAAATGTATCATAAATATGTTAGAAACTTTCTAAAAATATTTTGATATTTCTTTTTTATCCATTTATTGACCTTTAAAAATATTTATTTATTTATTAGATTTGTATGCTGCCCCTCTCCGAGGACTCGGAGAGGCTTCCAACAAACAATACAGTCTACAAATCCAATGTTAAAACAGAACACATTAAGAAACCCTTATTAAAAACAACCACACAATTCAACAAACCATGCATAAAACGGGGCAGCCAGGAAAATCAATTTCCCCATGCCTGGCGACATAGGTGGGTTTTTAAGAGTTTGCAGAAGGCAAGGAGGGTGGGGGCAGTCCTAATCTCTGGGGGGGAGCTGATTCCAGAGGGCCGGGGCCGCCACAGAGAAGGCTCTTCCCCTGGGTCCCGCCAAATGACATTGTTTTGTCGACGGAACCTGGAGAAGGCTGACTCTGTGGGACCTAATATATTACTTTTAAGTCACAGATAATACAAATATTAACACTTGGTAGTTTTACCAAGAATGCAAACACTTAAAATTGTGTAGATTGAGAATCAGATTATATGCACTTATACAACTGCTGTAACCTATGGTAGAGTATTGTAACTATAATTGTACCTCATACATCCCAAGCTAAAAAACATGGGACAGCTTTGTTACAACACATCAACTTCCAGTTCCCGCAAATGATTTTTGTTTTCTCCTTTGCTGTTCTTTCCCCAGGAAATGAAGTAAGAATCTATCTGCATCTCTTATTACTTATATCAGAAATGTTCTTTTAAAAAAAAAAATCTATGAATAGTTTGCCTGGCATAATAGGAACTAAGAGACCCAAATCTTAGCATTTATGAAATACTGGCTACATATACATTGCCTCTGATTTTTAGAGAGGAAATAAGCATTTTTCCATGAAACTGTAAATAATGATTGCAAGGTGAATTGCAATTTCACTCTTTACTTCCTCTTCTATGCTTTCAAAACAGAGCAGTTTTGAGGAACTGGAAGAGGAGTTACTTGGCTTGTTATCAAATAGAATTATTCACATTTATCATTGTAACTAATAAAAAAGGAAATCTTAATTTATTGTAGAGTTACAACAAAATATAGGTAGACCTTTCTGGATATAAATTTTGAGAAACTATCCGATTATTCAGATTATCCATGAAATTAAATATATGAATACCACATTAATCAATTTGCCATATTTAATAATACTAAGATTGTTTTTAAAACTTGAGAGAATAGCTGTATCACATACAGAGATATGAAATGACTTTTATCATTATTTATTTATTAGATTTGTATGCTGCCCCTCTCCGTAGACTCGGGGTGGCATACCTTACATTCCTTATATAAGGAATGTTCATTTCCTATTCTGATTTACATAAACATTAAAAGTAATTGCTGAAAATCCAGAGATTGAATGCTGTGATTTTTCCCAAAAAATTTATTGGAAAAGGCATAGACATTTTTAAGAAGTTAGCTAAATTAAACATTTAGAATAAGCAGCTTTGGATCTTTCCAAAGATTATCCTTCTTAGACATTTTTTAAATACTTTTAAAAAAATAGGTACTACACTTAACTGGATGTATTTGGAAATCTTAAATCACAATGATATAAGATTCAGCATTTAATGAGAACCCAACAATGATTAAACAAATCATTGATTGGCGTCATTTGTGAAAATAGCCAGAGAGCAAAATTGGGGAGTGAGAGCAATAAAATTTGGCTAATCTCTTATGATATTCTTCTAAAAAACAATGAGTATATATCAAAATAATATAAGGGATACTGGCTGGCTTTCTTATTCCATTTTAGCTTGACTTTAAATTTGCACGAGTTGTTTATGATCTGTTCCACAATCAGCCCTAGTCTTTGCTGTTATAATTAAGCTCTTCCACCACTTTGTGCTAATAATAGTCAATTTTATTTCTGTGTACACCATTTGGTGATATTCATGTATATACTGTATTTTTTGGAGTATAAGACTGATAATTTTGGTGCGTCTTGTACTCCCAATGTAACCTTTTCCCCCACAACCATAACTAGCTGCTAACGATCTTCCCAGCTCTAACCTTGCAGGCTCTTTCATTGTTTCTCTCTGTAAATAAAGTTTTCCAAGCCCTAAGTCTTTGCAGTTTTTTTTCATTACTCTAACTTGCTCTGAGTAAGTTTCTTTCCAGCCCTAACCAGGTGCTAACAATGTTCCCAGCTTTTAGCGGCTTGCAAACTCTTTCATGGTTATGCTCTCAGAATAAAATTTTCTTAAGCCCTTAATGAGGGGATAAAGTAATGTGCTGAACCTGACCAGACTAAGGACGCTAGCCAGATAAATATATGATAAGTAGATTCTTTTCCCTATTTTCCTCCCAAAAAACTAAGGTGCATCTTATATTCCAGTGTGTCTTATACTCTGAAAAATACAGCAGGTATTGATATGGTTGTAAGAATATAGTGTGAGCAATGAAGAACTGACTGGATTGACAGAAATTGGTAGATTGAGATGCTTCATTTCACTTTCTTAAGCCATATATTTTCCTTTGTAATATTTCAAAAAATTAAGCCAATTACAGTTTCCTTTGTAATATTTCCAACTTTGGTTTTCCAGTCTCCAAATACAAGCAGCACATTTTGCTTACATATTTTTTCAACTTCAGATTAAATCCCTCTTCTTCTGCATCAGTGGTTGGAATATAAAGTTGGATAAGTATAATAATAAATGATTGCCTATGGGGTATAATTGATACTATTCAATCATTGATTATAATGTTCCCAAATAGAGTTTTCATTTTAGTTTTTCTGGTTATGAAAGAACCCCTGCTGCTTCTTGGTTTTTCATATTTTAGTAATAAACAGTATGATCTTTTTATTGAAAATTCCCAATTTCAATGCAATGATGCCAGAAAGATCAATGCATAGTCAATTCATTTTCTCTTTCACTATATGAACTCTCCCATGTATATGCATCTCATATTTTCCCCCATTGTAATGTCTTTGCACCTTCAAATCTTCCTTTTTTGTATAGCAACCTCAGCAACTAGATATCTCAAAGGCTTTAATCTAGCCATTTTGTAAACTTCATTAATATTTCAAAAGATACTCAGCTCTTCCACAATAACACGTTAAATGCCATCGGACCTAAGAGGCCAATCAACCATTACTATACTGTATTATCAATAACTTTATATTGTTTATTCACTGTTAAATTTAGGGGTTTGCCTCTGCCATCTCTTCCATGTATGAAATAATTTCACTAATCATCTGCCTCTAATCATCTTGGTATGTTTGATTTAGCAAAACAGCTTAGTTGGGATAATAATGATGTGCACCCTGACATTCTTTGTCCACCTCTCCTAGAAACTATCAACTCATTGAGGTAAGAGAGAAGAATTTGAGGGAGCAGGTCTTCTTTAGGAAATCATTTAGTTATGTTCTAGTGCTGAATGAATTACTTTCTATCTTATTGTTTTTTTAGAGTGACAATTCAGTTACCAGAAAACACATTTTATATTTACTTAAAAGCAACTGTAAGGAACTACAATTGTGCCAGGTTCAGTAGCTTACATAATTGAAATCTGACAATTTTACCTTAATTACCTGATTTCTAAATCCTTGCCTGATTTATGTTTAAACATTCAGCTCAGGTTCTTGTATTTACCACATACTGATCATTTCTATGCATTTCAGATATTTTAGACTCTAACAGATTTAGTCCCTTGCTACTGGGGGTTGGGTTGTTTGAGTATGGGAATAAAATCCAAAGCAGATGGACAACATAACATTGACTTGTTTAGCACATAGTTTCTAATACACTAGTACTAAAAATATTTATTTAGGAATAAAAAATATAAAACACTCAATTCTTTCAAAGAATCCTGCTTTGGTGTAATTTTGTAGCATAGTAAAAATCTAAAGCATTTATAATATTGATTTTTTCAAAATTGTATACCTACTGCCTCCAATCTTTCCCTAGCTAGCTGTTCTTGAAAAAGCATATTCACATTTTCAAACTATTTTCCTTGGTCAGGTATAACAGGGGATGAATGTAACAAAACAGGAATTTCATCAGTAAAATAAGAGATATACATGTCAACTTCCACCTCTCTTCTATTTACAAATCTATTTACTTAATTAGAAGAAAGGTTTATTATAGATTTAACTATTGAACATTCCCTAAAGCTATGAAGACCTGGCTCTTCCAGCAGGCCTGGAACCTTTGAGCAAATGGAACCTAGATTTGGCTAGGAATGAGAATACAGTACATATGTTTGGGCGGGTTTTTTTAATTAATGTTTTTACACTGTTTATGGATTGTTCTTATTTATTTGTAAGCCACCCAGAGTCCCTCGGGAGTTGGGCAGCGTATAAGCAATATTAATTAATAAATAAACAACTATCTATCTATCTATCTATCTATCTATCTATCTATCTATCTATCTATCTATCTATCTATCTAACTAACTAACTAACTAACAACTAACTAACTAAATTTAAAAAAAAAATGTTGTTTGAGGCAAATAAGTATCAGAAATTTCGGGCAAATTTAAGGAAATAGTTGCTTTCCAGCTACTACTATCTACTTTCTACCTACTATCGCTTTCAGAATTTCAGACAATGGTTGAAGTACAGACTGGGGTTTAGAAAGTGTAGCCTATTCTTATATTCGCATTAGAAGTAGAGGACCCCATCCCCATCTTATAGATGCACCTGGGCATTTTATTTTATTTTATTTATTTTTGGTTAGCCGGAGCTAACATTAGTATCACAGTTCATCCTTATTAATCGACTTACATTCCAGCCCTGAATCAAGAACCGTCGGGAAAACGGTGAGCACCGGGCGAATCTCTCTCCTCCGCCCTCCTCCCCCGCTTTCAATTCTTTTATTTTGTCCGCAAGAAACGCATTCTCATACATAAAGGGTAACCCGACACTAGAGAAATTCCAAAGAAATCTCATAGGAAGAGATGGGAGGGTGGGGAGAGACTCACCTCCTTCCTGGTGACGATGATTTGGTAGAAATCTTTGCTAGGCGCCGGGGCTTGTCCGCGCGTCTCGAACAAAGTATCATCCAGGAGAGACGCCATTTTAGGACGCCAACTCCCAGTCGCTCTGGCAACCAGGAAGGGGCGGGCGAATGGAAGGTCACTGGAAGCTCCTCCCCCTCTCTTAAAGGAGACGGCCAGTTCTTAGGGATAGAAGTCGCGGAGGTTTTTTTAATATACCGTATCTATATATCACCCCCAGGAAAGGAAAGAAGGGCCTCGGTCTCGCCACCGCTGAGGGGGGTGAAAGAGCGGACGGGGAAACAACCTCGCCGACCCTGAGGGGGGGGAATAACGCTCGCACGTACCCCGGGGGTGACGACCCCAGCGGAGGGATACCTCATTCCCAGCCAAGGAACGTCTGAGACGAGCGGAGGGGGACAGGAAGGATAGAACTACTGCCGATCTTGAAGAGAAAGGAGGGGGGCTGCCGGCTCCGCGGCAGGGAGCGCTGAGGCCGGGAGAAGGAGAACAGCCGCTGCTGGCGAGGGGGGGAGAGGGGGGGCCCAGGCCCCCTTTGGGGGTGAAGTAGTCCCCGGCCTCCCCCTTACGCCGCTGGAGGGGTACGGTAGCGGAGGCAGACGGCGCACTGATCGGTGCTGCGGCTTCAGCTGATAATTGAAGGGAAGAGGCGCCGGGCAGGACAGAAAAGGAGCCAAGGCTACCGGGGAGGCACTGAGCGCTTTTGCGGAGGCCGCGTCGGGACAAACTAGGTACTGTGCGAAGGAGAGGGAGGAGCGGAGAGAAGACAACACGGGCGGCGGCGGCGGCGACGACTTATTTTCCTCGGCGACGCTTTTTATTTTTTATTTTTTCGTGGGTCCCTTCTTTTCCCTTCGCCTGCTTTTTTCCTGAGGGCCGAGGCGGCGGGGGAGAAAAGGGACTGTTTTGCGGAGCCTGACAAGGGGGGAGGCTTGTGGCGAGGGATATCCTGGGCCGGGGAGGGGAAAGGAAAGGGAGGGCAGAGGACGACGAGTTGGCTGTCTCACGGGTCGAGGCCTTACGCAGGTATGAGGAAGTAGTCGCCCAGAAAGAAGGTGCTTTATATATATATATACACACCGAGGTGGGGGGGAGCTCCCAGGGTCAAGGTGTTCCCAACCCACCCCTCTCCCTCTCTCCCCAAAGCAAAGAGGTGACGAAAGGGAAGCCAGGGTGGCAGAAAGGGAGCTGCTAAAATGGCCAAGCGGGGTAGGATGGTGAAGCTTATCGTGATTCAGCCCTTCCCCTTCCTTTCTTTCTTTTCCCTGTCTTTCTTCTGGTGTATTAAAAAAAAAGGGGGGGGGGTTGAATTTGAAGACCCAGTTTATTTAGGCCTCCTTTTTTCCCCTAAACAGAACCCCAAACTGACTTCTTCGGTTTGGGCCTATCCTAACCTCCTTTTCCTACTTAGCTCTCTCTCTCTCTCTCCCCCGCCCTCCCTCCTTCCCTCCCCCCAAGTCAAGATTGTCTTTATGGTTGTGTGTGTGTGTGTGTGTGTATGACTGTTGGATACAAAAGGACAGCTTTCATGTTTTATCCTGAATCCGATTTGCATTTCGTTTCTCCTCAGGTCCTTAGCTAATCACTATCACTCTCTCTCTCCTCCCCCCTCGGGGGCCTCTCTTATTTATATTTTTTCTTGGCTGCTGTTATTGGAGCCCCCTTGAATACACTTAGGAGAAACAAGGGGTGGGGGGGGGGGCTCTTTCCAACTAGACGGTTACACTTTTAAAAAAGAAAAAAAAGAAAAGCTAAATTATCAGTTGCCTTAATGCTGATCTGGCTTTTGGGGCCGAAAACAGGGGAAATTATATTGTGTAGTTTGGGGGGGGGAGGGAGAGAAAGAAAGAGAAGAATGATCGTTAATAGATTCCCTTAGGTGTTGAATCCTAATACTGGAGCAGATTGTTTTCACCCTGTAATTTTAGAGCTGGTTTGTGTTACTGGTATATTCGAGAAGAAACTAGCCCAGCTTGTGGTTTGTTTGCATAACGCGTCGTATTTAGATATTCACATCCCCCCCCCTTCCTTCCCGCACGACAACTTGAGCTTCGGCCGACTAGTACCGGGTTAACATTCAAACTGATCTCGAGGCGTTTGCCAGCCTTGCAGGCCGAGCTGCCTGCTTTACAACTTTTATTGTTCCTTTCTCCTGATGGGCAGTCCTGTCGCGGTGGAGGTGGGGGGGGGGTGATGTTCTTTCTAGTGGGCTTAAAAGACACCAGGGATTTGAAAACAAAAGTTTACATTAGGAACAAGAAAGCATTAAGGCGGGGAGAGTGGAAAGTTTTGTTCAGGAGCTTTTAGAAAGGAACATCGATGTATGGAACAAAGGTTCTGTCTGTATGTATTACAGAGGCCTACATACTAGGCCTGACTATGTCGCATTTACCGAGAAAAGAAACGAGAGCTTGGCATTGGACTACAGTAAATGTGTTTAGTGTCTGGAACGCATTTCAGAAATATTTCTAGAATTCGTTAGACTTAATTTCAGGATTGCTTTGTCAGTTGTACCCCGGATCTGATAATTTCACGGGGAATTCTCTTTACTTTTAAGCTACTCATTATTAGCCCAGTTAATTAATCCAAGCATTGAATTGATACAGTTTTTAAAGCCCATTACTCTTTTGACCAAGTCATTTCCCTATTTTATAATGGCTATTACAAAAATGGGTATTCGATCTGTGAAAGGTTATGAAATAGAGATTTTGTTCTTTGTTTTGTCTGATCCTGTATGCCATAAATAACGAATTATTTTCTTTACCAGTCTTAACCAACTAATGACATGTTTGCAGTTTGCCTGCACTTTAGCAGCAATGTTGGAAGGGGGTGTGAAATTTTATTGTTCAGCAAAATCACATTTCAAAACTTTTGAAATTTCAGGTGTCAATTATTTCCCCCCCCTAAATTGCATTCAATATATCAATATAAGTTTATTAATAACTTGAATAATAGTGTTAGAATTATTTTGTACACATTCAGTTGATTGGTTAACATCCTTCCACTTATATAGCAAAGTTAAATTGATGTCATTCTTACTAAACCATGATTAGGGCTGGCATTTTATGTATTTGAAAATATGCTGTATTAAATTGAAGTTTCTGATTTGGCTAGGTTATAACCTTCTATTCTTAAATGTTTTAGAATAAACACACTTGCATCAAACAGTTTAAAGAAAAGCCTTGGAATCTTTAAAAAGGATAAAAGGGAATGTGTGTTTGAGGTATTAAAAGGTGGTCTTTATCCTGACCAGTTAGCATACAGTAGCCTAACAGGTGCTATTCTACTAAATATGTTTGAAAATTTCCTGTACCTTTGGGAGGAGTGGGGGATGTCTCATGCTGACATTCTTTTCCTTTATATTATTGTCAGATAAACATTGCATCAAGGCTACAGTGAATAAGAATAGTATCTAGGCAGGTTGGGTGGTTGGCTCTTCCCAATTATAGGAAATGCATTCACTAATCAAATAAATATAAAGGAAAATGCATGATACAGTGATCCCTCGAGTTTCGCGATCTCGAGCTTCGCGAAACGCTATATCGCGAGTTTTCTACCCGGAAGTAACACCACCATCTGCACGCATGCGTAGATGGTGGAGTTTGCATTACCGCCGGGCAGATCAGCTGCTAGGCGGCCAAAGGAACCTTCCCTGGGTCTTCCCGCCGGCATGGGAGGCTTCCTAGCACCCCCCCGAACCCCCAACCCGGGTTTGGGGGGGTGCTAGGAAGCCCCCCATGCCGGGGGAGACCTTTTAAAACACCCGTGCCGCTTCCCAGCTGAGTCCTGAAGCCAAGCGCAGAAGTTCCAAAGGCGCTTGGCTTCAGGACTCAGCTGGGAAGGGCGCGGCTGTTTGAAAAGGTGGCAGTCGGCCTGGGGGGCTTCCCAGTACCCCCCCCCCAACCCTGTCTCCTGCCGCCGGTTTAGCCAGGAGAGGAGCGGCAAAGTGACTTGGAGGAATGGGAAACTCAAACCGCCCAGTTTCAGCTTTCCATTCCTCCACGTCACTTCGCCGCTCCTTCTGGCTGGTGGGGGGGGGGGAGTTAGGAAGGTTCTACTTCTCCCCCCCCAGCCAAAAACTCAAAGCCTGTCTCCTGCCACACAGTTTAGCCAGGAGAGCAGCGGCGAAGTGACTTGAAGGAATGGGAAACTCAAACCGCCCGGTTTCAGCTTTCCATTCCTCCACGTCACTTTGCCGGGGGAGTCTGGGAGGGAAGATGACGCGCCGGCAGCACAGGGGCGAGGGGTGGGAGGCAAAGCTCTGCGGGTACAGCCCCTTTCGGCCAAGCCTCCCCCCCCCCCCCCCCGCCAAGCAGCCAGGGAAGCCGAGCCGGGCGTGACGGCGGCGGCGCTGCTGCTCCGGTCGCCCGATCGTGTCCTGCCTCCTGCGCCGATGTTCCACGCCCGGCTCGGCTTCCCTGGCTCCGTGGCCGGGGAGGCTTGGCTGAAAGTGGCTGGAGCCGCAGAGCTTTGCCTCCCCCCCCCCCTGTGCCGCCCCGCGCGTCATCTTCCCTCCCAGACAAAAAGGCCACCCTTCGGCTCTGCAGTTCCAGCCCCTTTCGGCCGAGCCCACCCGGCCAAGGAGCCAGGGAAGCCGAGCCGGGCGTGGCGGCGGCGGCTTCCTTCGGGGGCAACGCCAGCAAGAGGGTCTTCGCCCTCTTGCTGGCGTGCGTGGGCGGTGGGGAAGACCCTCAGCTGCTAGGCGGCCCAAGGAATCTCCCATGGGTCTTCCCCACCGCCCACGCACGCCAGCAAGAGGGGGAAGACCCTCTTGCTGGCGTTGCCCCCAAGGAAGCCGCCGCCACCACCGCTTCTTCTTCCTTGCGCCCCCGCTGCCTCTCCGCTCTCTTGGGTGGCGGAGCGAAGGAAAACAAAAAGTTTCCCTTTCTGCAGCTCCTGCCTCCCGCCCACCCAAGACAATAAGAGCGGAAGAAGACCCTCTTCTCCAACACGCCCCGAGGAAAGCGGGGGGAAGGGAGGAGAGAGAAGGAAGCCAGGCACGAAGAGTGTCCCTCTTGCTGGCGTGCGTGGGCGGTGGGGAAGACCCTCAGCTGCTAGGCGGCCCAAGGAATCTCCCATGGGTCTTCCCCACCGCCCACGCACGCCAGCAAGAGGGGGAAGACCTCTCCTCCCTTCCCCCCGCTTTCCTCCGGGCGTGTTGGAGAAGAGGGTCTTCTTCCGCTCTTATTGTCTTGGGTGGGCGGGAGGCAGGAGCTGCAGAAAGGGAAACTTTTTGTTTTCCTTCGCTCCGCCACCCAAGAGAGCGGAGAGGCAGCGGGGGCGCAAGGAAGAAGAAGCGGTGGTGGCGGCGGCTTCCTTCGGGGGCAACGCCAGCAAGAGGGAAGATGACGCGCGGGCGGCACAGGGGGGGGGGGAGGCAAAGCTCTGCGGCTCCAGCCACTTTCAGCCAAGCCTCCCCGGCCACGCAGCCAGGGAAGCCGAGCCGGGCGTGACGGCGGCGGCGCTGCTGCTCCGGTCGCCCGATCGTGTCCTGCCTCCTGCGCCGATGTTCCACGCCCGGCTCGGCTTCCCTGGCTCCGTGGCCGGGGAGGCTTGGCTGAAAGTGGCTGGAGCCGCAGAGCTTTGCCTCCCCCCCCCCTGTGCCGCCCGCGCGTCATCTTCCCTCTTGCTGGCGTTGCCCCCGAAGGAAGCCGCCGCCACCACCGCTTCTTCTTCCTTGCGCCCCCCGCTGCCTCTCCGCTCTCTTGGGTGGCGGAGCGAAGGAAAACAAAAAGTTTCCCTTTCTGCAGCTCCTGCCTCCCGCCCACCCAAGACAATAAGAGCGGAAGAAGACCCTCTTCTCCAACACGCCCCGAGGAAAGCGGGGGGAAGGGAGGAGAGAGAAGGAAGCCAGGCACGAAGAGTGTCCCTCTTGCTGGCGTGCGTGGGCGGTGGGGAAGACCCTCAGCTGCTAGGCGGCCCAAGGAATCTCCCATGGGTCTTCCCCACCGCCCACGCACGCCAGCAAGAGGGGGAAGACCTCTCCTCCCTTCCCCCCGCTTTCCTCCGGGCGTGTTGGAGAAGAGGGTCTTCTTCCGCTCTTATTGTCTTGGGTGGGCGGGAGGCAGGAGCTGCAGAAAGGGAAACTTTTTGTTTTCCTTCGCTCCGCCACCCAAGAGAGCGGAGAGGCAGCGGGGGCGCAAGGAAGAAGAAGCGGTGGTGGCGGCGGCTTCCTTCGGGGGCAACGCCAGCAAGAGGGAAGATGACGCGCGGGCGGCACAGGGGGGGGGGAGGCAAAGCTCTGCGGCTCCAGCCACTTTCAGCCAAGCCTCCCCGGCCACGCAGCCAGGGAAGCCGAGCCGGGCGTGACGGCGGCGGCGCTGCTGCTCCGGTCGCCCGATCGTGTCCTGCCTCCTGCGCCGATGTTCCACGCCCGGCTCGGCTTCCCTGGCTCCGTGGCCGGGGAGGCTTGGCTGAAAGTGGCTGGAGCCGCAGAGCTTTGCCTCCCCCCCCCCTGTGCCGCCCGCGCGTCATCTTCCCTCTTGCTGGCGTTGCCCCCGAAGGAAGCCGCCGCCACCACCGCTTCTTCTTCCTTGCGCCCCCGCTGCCTCTCCGCTCTCTTGGGTGGCGGAGCGAAGGAAAACAAAAAGTTTCCCTTTCTGCAGCTCCTGCCTCCCGCCCACCCAAGACAATAAGAGCGGAAGAAGACCCTCTTCTCCAACACGCCCCGAGGAAAGCGGGGGGAAGGGAGGAGAGAGAAGGAAGCCAGGCACGAAGAGTGTCCCTCTTGCTGGCGTGCGTGGGCGGTGGGGAAGACCCTCAGCTGCTAGGCGGCCCAAGGAATCTCCCATGGGTCTTCCCCACCGCCCACGCACGCCAGCAAGAGGGGGAAGACCTCTCCTCCCTTCCCCCCGCTTTCCTCCGGGCGTGTTGGAGAAGAGGGTCTTCTTCCGCTCTTATTGTCTTGGGTGGGCGGGAGGCAGGAGCTGCAGAAAGGGAAACTTTTTGTTTTCCTTCGCTCCGCCACCCAAGAGAGCGGAGAGGCAGCGGGGGCGCAAGGAAGAAGAAGCGGTAGGTGGCGGCGGCTTCCTTCGGGGGCAACGCCAGCAAGAGGGAAGATGACGCGCGGTGCGGCACAGGGGGGGGGGAGGCAAAGCTCTGCGGCTCCAGCCACTTTCAGCCAAGCCTCCCCCGGCCACGCAGCCAGGGAAGCCGAGCCGGGCGTGACGGCGGCGGCGCTGCTGCTCCGGTCGCTCCGATCGTGTCCTGCCTCCTGCGCCGATGTTCCACGCGCCCGGCTCGGCTTCCCTGGCTCCGTGGCCGGGGAGGCTTGGCTGAAAGTGGCTGGAGCCGCAGAGCTTTGCCTCCCCCCCCCCTGTGCCGCCCGCGCGTCATCTTCCCTCTTGCTGGCGTTGCCCCCGAAGGAAGCCGCCGCCACCACCGCTTCTTCTTCCTTGCGCCCCCCGCTGCCTCTCCGCTCTCTTGGGTGGCGGAGCGAAGGAAAACAAAAAAGTTTCCCTTTCTGCAGCTCCTGCCTCCCGCCCACCCAAGACAATAAGAGCGGAAGAAGACCCTCTTCTCCAACACGCCCGGAGGAAAGCGGGGGGAAGGGAGGAGAGAGAAGGAAGCCAGGCACGAAGAGTGTCCATGAGGTGGGAAGAGACCCCCGCGCCGGGCAGGCCCACCGAAGCGGGAAGAGGGGGCGTGCGCCCGGGCCTGGCTAGAGCGCTTGATCTGCGGGCGCCTTAAAAGGGGGTGTGGACTCCTGGGAGACCTTGGCGGTGGAAGGGGACACACTCGAAGCCTCAGCCGCCTGTCATAAGCGTCCTCTGAGGGAAAAAGAAAGAGTCCGAGCTTGCCGTCCGGAAACGTTGAAGCGCCCTCACAAGCAAGAGGGGGAAGACCCATGGAAGGTTCCTTGGGCCGCCTAGCAGCTGATCTGCTCGGCAGCGCAGGCTGCTGCTGCGCTGCCGAGCAGATCAGCTGCTAGGCGGCCCAAGGAATCTTTCATGGGTCTTCCCCTCTTGCTGGCGAGGTGAGCGGTGCGGGCAGCGGACAAGTGGCGGGCAGCGGGCTGGCGGTGCGGAAGTAAAAACACCATGGAAAAGTGGCACGCATGCGCAGATGGTGTTTTTACTTCCGCACCGCTATATCGCGAAATTTCGATTATCGCAAGGGGTCCTGGAACGGAACCCTCGCGATAATCGAGGGACTACTGTATTGCCAAAGCACTGGGAATGCTGATATAGTTGAAAAGCTGAAGATAAGAAAGCCTAATAAAATTAGATATAGATAGTTGAAAAGTATAAAGAATTAGTAACATTTTATTACACTTGCAGGGAATTATGTGTGTTCCTAGTATTAAATGAGTTTAGTATAGTAGATTCTGAAGTTGGATTTATGAAAATATTTTGGAGGCTTTGTTATCTTGCTTTATGGATATGAGGATATTTATCTGTTTCATGCTTTGGACTGTTTAAAAGGCATGTCTGAGGTCACCAGATTGTGTCAGGGGAAAAGACTGTAAACAGGTTACCTATATACATCTGTAATTTCTCTTTTTCTTTATACTTTAACTAATAGAATACTCTGAAATAAATAATTTCTACTAAGGCCCTTACATTCAAAAATATAAATGAAAAGGACATTCTAATAAACAAATCCTGCAGTTTCTTCAGTTAACTAAAGCTATTTAGCATATCATTCAACTGATTTGAAGATGTCTGACTGAAGGAATTATTAAAATGGAGATGCTGAAATTTTTTAATGAATAATGTAAAGTTATGGGGACTTGGGCTCTGACTATGAACATCCTACATAATAGAAAAACTTATTAATAGCATCCTGAAATTGTATTTTTTTGCATTGCAACATTTTTAACTTTATTCAAAGTTTTAGCTAAATTGTACGCAATGCATTCTTTTCCTGGTCAGGTAAACTTGTCATTTCTGCTTCCTATGAAATTTTGATATTATAGTTCTGTGAGTTAAATGGTTGGTATTAGGTAATATTAGATGCTTTGAGTTGTCCTTTCCAAAGTACTGCTGCCTGGAATGTTTATTTCTTTTATTCCTGTTTTCGCAGTAAAAACAACAACCCTACACACAGTTGTGTAGTAGATATGTCTAAGCTGCTTTTCCTTGAGCTGGTGACTTTTTAAATATGTGTTGTGACTGTAGTTCTTAGAATCAGCATAGAAATTGTTGATTAGAAATTCTGGGGCTGCATGCAGTCCCAACATATCTGGAATATGGGAGATTGGAGAAAGTTAGCCTAAACCAATTTAGACTTAATTTAAAACTTCTTCAATATTGTTAATATAATGCAGAGATCCATATATTTAAATACATTATATTAGTACGTACTTCTAAATCTCTTAATCTTTTAATATTAAATCCTACAATTGACTCAAAGAATCTGGGTTCCCTTAGGCTCATGTTTCCCAAGTAAATTTATTTATATGTGTGTAATAAGGTAAAATTCGAAATAGTATTGCTAAAATAATTTATATTGCCACAACTGTAAGTCTGAGTGAGAATTAATAGAACAGTATCTCAAAAACACTAAGAGTAAAATATCTAGCTATTTTTGTCTGATTCCAAAAAAGGAAGCTGCGTAGTTAGATCATATATTGTTGCATAGCCACTAGGAACTAGAGCCTGAGAAGTTTTAGCCCGAGAAGCCCTGAGTCTCTGGAGAGGGGCGGCATACAAATCTAATTAATAATAATAATAATAATAATAATAATAATAATAATAATAACAACAATATCCTAGAAGAGGGCAATGGTAAATAGTTTCCATATTGTTTCCAAGAAAATTACATATGATTTGTTCATGGTTTATCAGAAATTCAATTCTATTCAAATTAACATTTTAATTAAAGTAAAACCTTTCTGTCCGTCCATTACCCGGGGGCGAGGAGAGCGCTTGCCCAGTTTCACCTGGTGCACCAGTTGCAGCCCTATTTGGACAGGGAGTCTCTGCTCACAGTCACTCATGCCCTCATTACCTCAAGGTTCGAGGTTCGACTACTGCAATGCTCTCTATATGGGGCTACCTTTGAAAAGTGTTTGGAAACTTCAGATTGTGCAGAATGTGGCCACGAGAACAACCATGGGCCTTCCCAGATATGCCCATGTCTCATCAACACTCCGCAACCTGCATTGGCTGCTGATCAGTTTCCGGTCACAATTCAAAGTGTTGGTTATGACCTATAAAGCCCTACATGGCATCGGATCAGAATACCTCCGGGACCATCTTCTGCCGCACGAATCCCAGCGGCCGATTAGGTCCCACAGAGGTGGTCTTCTCCGGGTCCCGTCGACTAAGCAATGTTGTCTGGCGGGGCCCAGGGGAAGACCCTTCTCTGTGGCGGCACCGGCCCTCTGGAATCAGCTCCTTCCGGAGACCAGAACTGCCCCCACCCTCCTCGCCTCCGCAAGTTGTTGAAAACTCACCTTTGTCGTCAGGCATGGGGAAATTGACATCTCCCATAACTATTTTGATTTATGTATGGTTTGATTGAGTTGTGTGATTATTTTATTATAAGGGTTTTTTTAAATTGTGTTTTTAAATATTGGATTTGTACATTGTTTATTATTGTTGTGAGCTGCCCCAAGTTTTTGGAGAGTGGCGGCATACAAATCTAATAAATTTTATCTATCTATCTATCTATCTATCTATCTATCTATCTATCTATCATCTATCTATCATCTATCTATCATCTATTTAGCTAGCTAGCCTTTTAACAGCAACATTTTCAAAGCCTGTTTCAGTCCTAGGCCCTAGAAATACTGTTCAATATGCTGGGCTCCTACCCTTTTAGCATCTTTTGGAGAGAAGACTCATATATAAGTGTATTACTGATGAGCCACTGAAATCAATAACTAGGTAAGAAACTTTGGCATAAATTATAACATAGATTCAGGTTCTGCCACGGCATTAAAACTTTCTGTTAAATGTAAGTAAATGAAGCTTGGAAAATGTAACATCTACAGGTGTAGTTTGATATTATCAGCAACAATTACTATTTCATGGACAAACTGCTTGTCAGCCCTCTCTGGTAAACTTAGACAGGAAACAAAATGATAAGCTAATTCTATTTTATTGTAAGGGTACATTAACAGAGGTACAAATTTCTGGCTACCACTTTTAAGTATCAGATGAGTTGAGGCAGGCCTCAATTAAGTTTTTTTCTCTGAGACACTGAAGGTTCCTTCCTCTCTTATCTGATTGTTTCCTAAGCAGCATCTCCTCCCCTAGTTTTCCAAGGTCATCCACATTGCTTCTATACTTTGCATACACTTTTTCAGAGAGGGCACATTGGTTGAATGTCAGTACTTAGTATTTGTGATAACATAGCTATGATTTAACATTTCACCAGAAATGATGCTGATTGCTCTATTTTAATATAGAAAATTTAGAATTGTGGCCTGTGGGTCTACATGTGATTCTCTATGTTATTTTTCAGTGGTTTAAAATAATACTTAGGGGAAGCTGAGATTGCTGCAGCAATGTGAGAGTATGTATTTAATACTGGATAAATATGCAGACTGGATATCCTAGGAAACACTTCCAGAAGAGGATTGGTATGTTGATGATGACATGGTAGGTACCTTGTCTCAACAACAGTGGGCTTGCACAGTTGGCACTTAAAAGTCTCCCATACTATTATGGCCTTTTGGAATCCTCAACAGTGCTTCTTGGCAGTGTAAAACAACACTTGGGCAAAAAGGAGGAATGAAAGAGAGGGTTGAGGAGAAAGACAGCCTTTCTCCTCAATCCTCTCTTTCATTCTTCTTTACCATGAAAGTTTTAAAGTGGGAAAGCAGCAAGCAAGCAAGCAAGCAAAATATCTCTGCCAGTCAATGAAAAGATAGACTGACAGGCTAGGGGAGAAAGGAGCAGAGAATGTGACTGGGAGAAAGACAGGAACAAATGGGATCTTTCTGCTTAGAAAAGTTGGATTTGGGCCATTTTTAATGGGTTTTCTAGATTATGGCATTCTAGTTTAAAAAACCCCACATCAACATGCTGACTAGTAAAACCAACATTTACAGACTATTATAGCAGACCAGAGATTGATATCTTTTGTCCATTTTTAGATATCTAACCTGATAGCTAGTATGAAATTGTACCATAGATGCTGAATCAGTTATGAAATAATACATAAGATAGACACTGGATTGAAGGGAAGAACTTGATCTTTACAGATGAGCTTGTTAATATGCCATTTAGAAAATCAGAGCACGTGAATCCATCCCTTAAAAACCTAATACTGACTTTCACAATCTTTTAAAGGAGGAGAGCTATATGGAGGAATGCAGAGTTCATACTTTGGTTTTCTAGTTAAAAGTATATTTTATATGTATTATTAATATAGTACAACTTGACTACATGGCAAGTTTGATTAGTCATATAATGAAAATTGTTTATTCTCAAATTTCCTTTTAAACATATGTATCTAAAGATAAAGGTATTGGAAGCTAAGCCATATGATTTAAATTTGGAATGAATAGAATATTGGATCTCTAGAGAATGTTGTAAACGAGAAAGAACACATCCTTAAATGAGGTAGATAAAAGTGGGTTCTCCAGCCGTCTTCTCAGATACAGAACTTCCCTTATTTCTATTGAAATTAGAGAAAACCACACTGTATTTTATAAATTTATTAAGTAAATATTTATAAAATGTAATTGATTTTAATTGGTATGAGCCTTTGAAGTTGGGTGGCATACAAATGTATGTTATTAATTTAATCTTCAATTAGATTCACAGTCTGGATTTGGTAAAAACTTAACAGTTCAAGTCCTAACCAAGGTTATTGATATTATTATTAGTCTTAATTACCAGTTGTCCAATATTGGTAATTCTGGTTTCACTTATGTAGACTTTATAGATATGTAAATTGTAGCATTTTATTACACTAATGTCAAGCAGTTTACTAAATGGCAAAAGAACTCTTGAAATACTTATTGATACCTACCTATTTGTCTGCCTCTTATGAAGCAGCTATTGCCAAAACAATTTTTTAGAAACAGCTTTTTTGAAATTTTAATTTATATGCCATCCTTCTCATAACAGTGAGACTGCGGGGCATATAAGAATCAAAACACTAACCGCAATATAGTGTTTTAACCTTGGGCATTGTTGGGTATAACTACAATCACAGAAAATCAGATAGGCAGCAGAATTTGCCTACTCATATCCCAAATCTTGGATAAATAGCCATACCTTGCTAACAGGGTCAGGGCCATCTAGATTTCCCTGTAACTGCCCTATAAGGCAGTTTATTTATTTATTTATTTGTTTGTTTGATTGTTTGTTTTGATTTCTATGCCTTCTCTGCAGATTCAGGGTAGATTACAAAAATAGGAATAAAACATAATACAAATATAGCAAAAGAAACCCAAACTTAAAACTAATATTAAAACCTAGGATATATAAAAACCAGGCATTCCCATTCATTCTAACTACAATCATGCAATCATCCCAACAACCGGAGTGAGATATTAAAGCTCCACAGCCCCAGGCCTGCCTGCAAAGATAGGTTTTTAAGACCTTGTGAAAGGCCAGGAGGGTGGGGGATGGTGCAGATCTCTGGAGGGAGTTGGTTCCAGGGAGCCGGGGCAGCCACAGAAAAGGCTCTTCCCTTAGAGTCCACCAGCTGGCATTGCTTAGCTGACGGGATCTGGAGAAGGCCAACTCTGGGATCTAACCGGTTACTTGGATCCCTGACCTCTTTGTGAGGGTTTAAAGTAACACCTCCAAGGAAAGAAAAATCTGAAGCTAGAAGTTTCTCAAAGTTCCACTTTATTAGAAATGTCATATTGGCATAGCTGGGAAATGGAATCTAAAAGCATCCGGGTTTTCCCCACCCAAAAGAAAGCTAAAGTCCCTTTTCCTGCACCCACATGTCTATCACATTGTTCAATCAATCCACCGTCCCAACTGGAGATGTCTGCTAGTCACAGCACTCCAGTTGCAGGTTGAGCGTCCTTGACTGCCAGAGGAAAAAAAAAAGTTGTTATGGCTAGATATCCCCCCTCCCAGTGTCTCACAGCACTAAGTGTGGCAGCCCCCGAAGATTCAAAGAAAAGGATGGCCTCCAGGGCATGCACTCTATCTCTATGTAATTTCTTCCCAAAATTCCTTAGGGGATGAAAGAATAAAAATTGAATGATGCTTTGGGCATTATGCAAGCACATATATACAACATCAATCTTAGTTGTGGAACCAGTTTTAGTTCAATTAATTGTTGTAGATGTTTAAAAGAATGAGGTTCTTTTAGCCATTATGTGCTAGCAGGATAGCCACTGTTCGTTTCAAATTGTACTAATTTTTGTTCTATATGGCTTGCTTTAATAAATGATAAATTGAATATAATTCTAGTAAAAAATACAATTTGTTTTAAATTTAAAGGTAAAGGTAATGTCAAGAATTTAATCTGGTGACTTCATGTCCATAAGTGATCATTCTTCAAGTATCTATTTAGAATCTGGAAAATGAAGACAAACTTTCTTGCTTTTTTGATTTTCAGCTAATTCCTAATTTTCAATTATTTCCGAGAAAGAAGGTATTGTTGTTAAAAATGGGATTATTTCATTATTGCTAAAGCCTTCTGAAGGTCTCATAGGACTTCTTCCAATATCCCAGATGTGAAGCAAACTCCAGTAAAGGAAGGCATGGAAACCCATACCTGGGACATTGGAAGAAGTCCTGCATAGAGACACCACTGCCGATTGTTCCACCTGCAGATTGTCCTTTCAAAGAGTAGTTTCACCAGGATGAAGAGGGGGCTGGAGACGGCATTTGCATTGGGTTGGGCTTTCTTTGCAAGGAGCGGGACGATCTGTGGAATGAGATATTTAGGAAGGAAGCATTGGTCGGAGGGGCACTCACGAGACAGCTGTCCGTGGATAGAATTGTCTACTATGACTGTCACCATTAGGTAAGGAGGGCACTACGTATGTGGGGTGCATTGCATGGCCCCGGCTTCTACTGTAACGCTCTCTACATGGGGCTACCTTTGAAAAGTGTTTGGAAACTTCAGATCGTACAGAATGCAGCTGCGAGAGCAATCATGGGCTTTCCCAAATATCCCCATGTTACACCAACACTCCGCAGTCTGCATTGGTTGCCGATCAGTTTCTGGTCACAATTCAAAGTGTTGGTTATGACCTATAAAGCCCTTCATGGCACCGGACCAGACTATCTCAGGGACCGCCTTCTGCACGAATCCCAGCATCAGGTTAGGTCCCACAGAGTGGGTCTTCTCCAGGTCCCGTCAACTAAACAAAGCCGCTTGGCGGGACCAAGGGAAAGAGCCTTCTCTGTGGCGGCCCCGGCCATCTGGAACCAACTCCCCCCAGAGATTAGAATTGCCCCCACCCTCCTTGCCTTTCGTAAGCTACTTAAAACCCACCTCTGCCGCCAGGCATGGGGGAATTGAGATACTCTTTCCCCCTAGGCCTTTACGTTTTTATGCATGGTATGTCTGTATGTATGTTTGGTTTTTATAATGAGTTTTTAATTGTTTTTAGCATTGGATTATTATTATATGCTGTCTTATTACTGCTGTTAGCCACCCGGAGTCTTCTAAGAGGGTCAGCATACAAATCCAATAAATAAATAAATAAATAAATAAATTGGCTGGAAAAGTGGCACACTTGTTGGAGGTGGCGGCCTGAGCAGCACCCACTAATCAGCTGTTTTTGAATGGCGGCTGGAGAAGCCCGGAGGTGACTGGGGAAGAGAAGGGTTGCCTCCTGTCCTGGCCACACCCACCCCTTCACTAGGGCTTATTTTCTGGGGAGGGCATATATTTTGCCCACCTAAAAAATCAGGCTTGGCCTTATTTTCGGGACATATCATATTTTTGGGGAAATACGGTACTTTTTCTTAAATGCATTTTATGTAATGTATATTGTTCATATAGTTGTTGTTAGTGGTGAAATTGTGTTTGACCCATCGTGACCCCATGGACAATGTTCCTGAAGGCCTTCCTGTTCTCTCCTATCCTTTGGAGTCTATTTAAGCTCACACTTACTGCTTCAGTTACTCCATCCAGCTACTTCATTCTCTGTTATCCCTTTTTTCTTTTGCCCTCAATCTTTTCCAGCATTAGGCTCTCCTCCAGTGAGTCCTTCCTTTTTCAAATTTAATTCAGGACTGAGAATAACATAGAGATGGGCATACAGTATATGCATAATTTCTTAACTACCTTGTGTTTCAAAAAGATCTGAGTAAAGTATTAATCTTCTCATTTAGAGAACTATCGTTTCCTGATAGCTCCTAAAACCTCTGAGACATATTGGTAGTATCTTCATATTGCACTTTATACTATAAATATTATTCTTCTGTATTTTGGTTCTTGAGAATGGAAGGAAGATTCATACAGAGGGGACAAGCTAATCCCTTGAAATAACATTCCTTTTCCCAAATGAAATACCTTATGCTCTCTGAAAGCTTGCTAATTTAAAGTGTGTACATTTGATTAAATTCCAAAACATGAGTTACATGGATCTTGATATAAAATTGTCTGTGCTAGAATCTACCTTATTTAAATGGCTATGGTCTAAAATGAAATATAGTTGAACATGCGTGTAAATGATATGCATACTATTCTGATTGCAGTAAATGTTCATATATAAGATGAAGGGGAAATATGCACAAAGAAGTACCTTGTTCTGAATGAGTGATCTTTATGGTGATTTTTATCTTTATGGACATTTTATTCCCTGCATGTAAAACAATACATTTTATTATGATAAATAAGCCATAATGGTGAAACATACAAAAAGCAACAGGTGTTTTTTTAATGCTTAGGTTTTCTTAACTGCATTTAAAACGTCTTCAATACAACAGCATAAAATAACTATCTGTAATAGCCTATCCTTTGTAAATGTCTTAGTTTTTCCACATAGTTTATATATTACTGAACCTTAAACTCTCTTATCATGAAAGAGCTAGGTTACAAAATATGGTTTTAAAAAAATATACATTTTTTCCCTTCCTTAGTTGGACATCAAAAGCTGCTTGCTGTTTCAGGGGCTCATCTAAATAAGCACATTTTCATAGTAATAATGCCAGCAATCTTTATGCTGGCTAGCCACCATTTCCTATCGTTATGTCTCTATCACCCAATTATTTCTATTAAAAAACCAAAACAGAGCACTGAGCCACTAGCACTTATTATTTTATGTACAAGGATTTATATCTTTTTATTCTCATTCTAAATAGAATATTTCAAAATTTGAAGGTAGGACAGGGTGCAAGTGTTAAGGTAGCTAGTTGTTGGCAAGACATTGTCGCCCATGGGCGTAATGTTTGGAGTCATAGGTAAAAAGTGTTTCTGGAAACTCTGGAAAATCATGTTCTATGCTGTTTAAAGGGAAATGCTACTGATGCAAGAGTTAGTGATATACTAGAGCAAGTCCATTGTTGTATGATTAGAAGTGTTTTGAAGTCATGTACTATACTGAACCATTATTAAAGCACTTCTGTAATGTTCCACTGAATAGATTTGGGCTTTGTTTGCAGATTAGAAAGCTTTTCCAATTAGAAAATAATTTTTAACTTAAGGTTAGATTTTCACACTTTTGTAGTAACTGCAAAATATTATTTAAGCATATAATAAATATTCTGCAGTTTGTGAAGGAGGATGTAGTACAGTTAGTCCCCTCCTTACAATCATTTGTTTATGACATGTTCAAAGTTACAGTGTCACTGAAAAAGTGATTTACAATGGGTCCTCAAATTTACAATAATTGTAACAGTCTTCATCGTCATGTGATCAGATGTTGGATGATTGCAGTTTTTCTGGAGGAGTCTTGCAATCTTCCCAGTCTGCCTGGGACAAGCAAAATTAATGGAGGAAGCTATATTCGCTTAATAACTTAATGATTCATTAACTGCAATGATTTACTTAATAACCAAAAAAGATTATAAAATTTGGTGTGACTCACATAAACACCACCTTGCTAACAGCAGAAATTGTGTCCCAATTGTCATAACTTGAAGATTACCTGTACATAGTGCATGAATGAAGTGTGTTGTTTGTACCTGGACTATCATTAAATATTGTACCTTATGATTCTTGACAAACTTATCTTTTCTTTTATGTACCTTGAAAGCATACACACCAAGAAAAATTCCTTGTGTGTCCAATCACACTTGGCCAATAAAAAATTATAACTATCTATTTGTTGCCGCAGGCCCTGTTAGCAATAGCTATTTCAAAGGAATTGCAAAGTTAATCACTGTACTTCTTAGTATGTAGTTATGTAAAACACACATAACAGTCTATAACAGTGATGGCGAACCTTTTTTCCCTTGGGTGTCAAGAGAGCGTAGATACTATTGCGCATGTGCAAGTGCCCACACTCACAATTCAATTCCTGGGGAGGGCAAAAATAGCTTCCCCCCCCCCCCCGGAGGCCCTCTGGAGGCCAGAAACTGCCTGTTTCCCAACTTCTGGTGGGCCCGGTAGGCTCGTGTTTTGCCCTCACCAGGCTCCAAAGGCTTCCCTGGAGCCAGGGGAGGGTAAAAATGCCCTCCTTCATCCCCCCAGAGGCTCTCTGGAAGCCAAAAACATCCTCCCAGAGCCCCTGTGCAAGCCAAAAATCAGCTGGCCAGCACACTCATGCACGTTGGAGCTGAACTAGGGCAACGTCTCGCATGCCAGCAGATATGGCTCCGCGTGCCATCTGTGGCACCCGTGCTATAGGTTTGCCACCACTGGTCTATAAGCTGCAGCTGCTCATTTAGTGACCATTCAAAGATACAGAGGCACTGAATAAGGGGCACTTGTGACTGGTTCACACATTTGCAGCACCTCCACAGTAATGTGATCATGATCTAGGTGCTTGATGCCCAGCTTGCAATAACATTGCAGTTAGCCACAATTATGTGATAGTTATTTCCAAAGTTCTCTGCTGTCTTCTTACAAGCAAAGCTAATGGAGAAGTCAGTGGGAAGTTGTGAATTGCTTTCATTCTCTACTTTTCCACTTGCCCATGTTCCTTAGCACTTGCCTGCAGCATCTCTGCATATGCCCCACTCTTAAGTGCCTGCATGCACTTGCTCACTTGCACACCTCCATGTGTCCTGGAACCTGTCTATAATGCTCCATAGAAGTTGAACCATCCAGCTTCCTTGTCTTGGATTCCCACCTCATCAGGACCATATAGTCCTGAGGTTAAACATCGACCAAGACTGTGGGTTTGTGCATTGCTAAGCAATGTAGTTATATGACATGTTTTACAAATACGTTGCTTGCCTACAGAAATTCCGGTCACAATTATCATTGTAATCTAAGGATTGCTTGTATGCTGTCATTTCCTCTAATGGGGTATGTGAATGACCTTGGGGAAAGAAGAGACCAGATGCTGCCTAAGAAACAGACAAGAGAGGCAGGAGCCCTCAGTGGTGAAATGGTCAGAGAAAGAAACTTAGGAAGAACACCTTCTAATGGATCAAGAAGTTAAAAATGGCAGTGGGACAGATTTGCAAGGTTTTGTTAATGTAGCCTCACAATAATGTAGAATTCATCTAATTCTGCTTGTTCTCTGGTTTATCTGGAAGGATTGAAATTTCCTCTAGACAGGGTTGAATGATGATTGAGCTTAGCCTTCTGATTTTCTGAAGGGTACAGTGACAATAATACATCAAAAGGGGTGAAATCATTAAAAATTGGGTATGGTTAGAATAGTAGATTGTTCCATCCCCCCTTCCCCCCAAATATGGCTCTAATGTTTGTTGAAATTCAGCTATAAGCTTAATTTTAGAAATGTGGTCTAGTGGTCTGCACTGTCTCTCACTTCCATCCCTGAGGGTAGGAGATCTTTCTACCTCACCTCCACAGCTTGACTTCTGATTTGCTAGTTTGTTTTTACTTGAAAGTGGGATACTCCGTTAAATTATTTGATATAATCAGTCAGATAATTTACTCTAGAAGCCACAAGTGAAGGCCTTCTGACTCATTTTAGATTAAAAACCAAACAAAAATAAAATTATAATAAAATACTCCATTCTAATGTTTGAGAATAATTTGAGAACAGAGTAGATTTGCAAGAATCCAAGTTTCACTTGACTGTTATTGTCAGCGAACCATCTAGCATCTGGAAAAATAAATTCAATTCCGCTGCTGTGTAAACACAGAAAGTTCCATTTATTATCAGAGCCATGTCTGGATTCTGCTGTGATAATATCAGCACTGAATTTCACTTCCGTGATTTAGGTTAAAGTTCCTTCCCAACCCGACAAGTGCATCACATGTACCAATCTGGGGAAAGGAATGCTAGCTTCCCTTGTACAGTGGATCTATAGCTCTGCACAAAGAATGTGCTGTAGTTCCAACGTCTCTCTATCTCTCTCACTCCTCCCATTCCCTATTACTGTTATTCTGTCAGGAGGCCTGACAGTTATTTTCTTTTGTGGCAAGATACCAATAAGTTTAGTATGGTTTACTATAGTCACCACTGTCCATTCAGTTAAACAGTTAAAATTATGGCACTGAATGAATGGACTTGTGACCCTATGGTCGTTGTAGTGCCCTGCAGTCATGTGATTGTGATTTGGTTGGCATCTGGTATTTTATGGTCAGTTACCAAATGCCCTGCAATCACCATGTGCAATCTTTGCTGCTGGTTTCAGCAGAAAACTAAGGAGAACGCCATTAGAGAAGGTTGCAAACCACAGCTGCCTGCCCAGAGGAGTCCCTGTGGTTCCTGAAGGCTGGCTACAAAAGGCTGTCATGAAATCCAAGCAGGAAATCTCTCTTAGATTATGGAAGTAGCTCCCCACTCCCTTCTTTGAGAGCAAAAGTGCTGCTTGGCTCTGTGCAAGTGAAATCAATCTGCCAAGCAGCACTTTCACTTTCAAAGGTGCTGGGTGAAAAAAATTCCATCAGGCAGTTTTTATTACCTGTAAACTGTTAAGACCAGGACCAGATGGAAGAGAATGACTGGCTTCAAGTGCATGTCTGCTATATAAATTATAGCTGATTTTTAACTTACCTTTTTTTTAATGGAGCACTTAGAATCCAGATGGTAACTACATGGTTTGTAGGTGAGTTGGTGAACTTTATTTGCAAGGAAGTAGAGATACTCCTTGACTTACATTGGTTGCCAAGCATCCATATGAAATTACAATGGACTCCCCCAAAAGAACTTATCAATGAGCTGGGGTGGCGCAGCTGGTAGAGTGCTGTACTGCAGGCCACTGAAGCTGACTGTAGATCTGTAGGTCAGTGGTTCAAATCTCATCACTGGCTCAAGGTTGACTCAGCCTTCCATCCTTCTGAGGTGGGTAAAATGAGGACCCGGATTATGGGGGCAATATGCTGGCTGTTAAAAAGTGCTATTGCTAACATGTTGTAAGCCGCCCTGAGTCTAAGGAGAAGGGCGGTATAAAAATTGAATAAATAAAAAAATAAATTAGTTCTGAAGTTTATTTAATATATTTATTTATTTAAATTTGTAGTCCGCCCTTCTCCAAATGGACTCAGGGCGTCTACTCTCCCTTCCAGCATTCACGTTACTGCATTTTGGGAGTGTAGCAACTGGCCCACATTTAGGGTTGAATACAGTATTTCCTGGTCACGTGTGCATGATTTTGCTGAAAACTGGTGCTTATTTCTGGGTTTCAGCAAAAACACCCCATAGTAAACATAGTAAAGCACCCCATAGTAAACATAGTAAAGCACCCCATAGTAAACATAGTAAAGCACCCCATAGTAAACAACGGATTCACTTAATGGCATTTCCTTAACCACTGCAGATTCCACTGTGAGTTGCTTAGCAATCACCACAAAAATCCAATTGGTTGATTGATGTTTTTGAAGCTAAATACCTTTGTTTTGTTAAAGCTAGGAATTCTAAGAAAAATGTTATGTAACAGAATCTAGATTAAGGACCTATCTTCCCACTTTTTCTTATTGGAATTTGCTTGAACATTCAGAGAAATATATTAAAAATTTCTTTAGCTATTTTTTTCTGCAGTTTGCTTGATCAGTGAACCTGGACTGTTAACTATTTACTTTAGATCTCTGAGGTTAAAAAAAAAAGCAAGATACTTGTTTAGCAGCTTTCCCATTGTTTCCTATGCCCAAAGTCACAATCCCTGTTAAGCTTTGTATTGGAACAAGAGAGGTGCTTCAGGTTTCTTGATCAGAACATTTTGGGTGAAGTGGTTTAATCCTGAGTTTGGAAAAAAGGTTTTTGATTTGTAGTCACCATACACTATCACTTGGAATGATGTTATTTGTCTATATTCCATTTAAGAATATTTCTTCTTTTCATAGTCAAAATGAGCTGGGTGACTGTGTTTCACATGCAGCAGATGTCTAAATATTAAATAACATAATAAACAATGGTCTGAAGTTTGCTTTGAAATTCCATAAACATTATTGTTAAAAAAATCTTGAAAAAATTGGCAAGTTGGTAGTGGAAAGGGCAGGGTATTTGCAAATGTTTTGGTCAGTTTTACTTTCTTTTTTGTAAATCAGAAAAAATATGAGATCACTTTTTTCTTTAAATACTCAAGTTTTAGGAGTGTTTGAAATTTGTACTAATTTATCTACTTAGCTGATTAAATCTTTTAATTGTACTCTCTGAAATCTGATATTGGGAGTATTTCAGCAAATACTGGTAATTCTTACCTTTTGATTAATATCTATTTGGCTCTTCCTATATATGAAACATCTTCCCTTTTTTCAATACATTCTGATAGGCCATTATTGGACTAAAATGGATTATTGGTCCATTTTTTGTGACACAACTTTCATTGGATAATATTGCAATAAAATAGTAATCCTGTATAACTTTTTTTGTATCTTAAATATTGGAGGCAAAACAAGATACGGATATTTAATCTTGAATTTTATATTTTTATATTCCGGATGTTTATTCATTGTGTTAACTTGGTATCAATTTAGTTTGTGCATTTTAAAAAACATCAGTATTATCTATTTCCCCCCCAAGCTAAACAGTTGCATTATTTTCTATTACTATAAGATACATTTCCTAATTCTTAAAAACTAAATAAAATTTGTTAGAGGTCTATTTTTTAACTATAGTATTATGTTTCATAATGAAATACATAATGCTAGTAGGTAATTGAGAGGTAATTTAAATATTCTATAAATTCAGTTATTGAATGAAACAGTCATAATGCTTGATTCTCTATTTTGTAAATAACCTTTAACATAAAATGGGAGCCTAGCAAGAGCAAACTAACATGTTATAACTTTCATGGTTTGCTATTCATGCTGTTTATGCTATACAGTAGAATGTGTCAACTGACATACAAACAATTTTGTTGGTAAAAGTCCTATATTTTCATTAAATAAAAATGTTTGTTTTGTTTTTCAGTGAATGGTAGTGTCTAGAAAGGGTATGTCCCTTCAGGAGAGAGGTGCCAATGTCCAACCGGCCTAATAACAGTCCAGGGGGGTCACTGCGACGTTCACAAAGGAACACTATCGGGGCCCAATCACAAGACGACGCAGTAGGAGGAAGGTATGCTAATTTCTTCAAATTTTTCAAATGTCAGCATAATTTAATAAACTGGGGCTTGAATATACTAATTAATGTTGATATTTTTGAATACACTGTTAACTAAAATGACAGGAAATTACCTACTTACTCTTAAGCATTAACTAAAAGAGTTAATAATACAGTGATCCCTCGAGTTTCGCGATCTCGTTCTTCGCGAAACGCTATATCGCGATTTTTCCACCCGATGACGTCATACGTCATCACCAAGAGTCACTTCTCTGTCTCTTTCTCTTTCTTTCCTGTCATTCTCTGCTTCAATCATTTTCTCATTTCTCTTCCTTTCTCATCTTTCTTTCTCTCTTTCTCTATCTTGCTTCTTCCTCTCTCACACTCTCTTCCTCCCTCTCTCATCTCTTTCTTTCCTTCTCTCTCTTTCTCTATCTCTCCCCCTCTTGCTCTCGAGCGGCCGCCTAGCAGCTGATCTGCTCGGCAGCGCAGCAGCAGCGAGGAGCCGAAGATCCGGGTTTCCCCTTTCCGTGGGCAGCGGGGAAACCCGGATCTTCGGCTCCTCGCTGGTCCCCAATTCCGCCAACATCAGGCTCTCCACACGCCCTTTCGCCGTAAAAAGAGAGCCTTCCGAAAACTCTGAGCGCCTCAGAGCAGCACCACCACCCCTCTTTGATTCCCTCAACCCGCCCGGCCCCTCGCTCCCCTTTTCCACACGCGCCACCCAAGAAACGGTTCATCCCGTCTGGGCTTCCCCCCCTCCTCTCACTCGCTCGTGCTCTCCCCCCCATCCGCGTGCGTATGTGCGCGCGCGCGCACCCAGGCGCCTCCATCCCGGTGGGGACCGCAGCTGCGGGGCTACCCGTCGTCGACTCTCCTCCGGCAGCTTCCTCCCGAGCCCCCACACACATACGACGGAGAAAGCGGCCACTTCAGTCTTTTTCCCGGGGGGTCGTCGTCAAGCTCACCTCCAACCGAGAGAGGAGTCCGCGCTGCTCCGGCTGCCGTGTCTCCTTCTCCCTCCTCCTCCTCTTCTTCCCCGCTCTTCCATCCTCCGCCGCCGAGGTCGCCAGGAAGGGAGAAGAAGAGTCAATGAACGGCGCCAGCCGCCGCCTCGCCCAACGCAAAGCGCGAGAGCCCAGACCTGGAGGCAACCCGCTCGCTGTCCGCGGCGCTTCGAGTTTCTCCTCCCGGAGGCGCGCTCGGCGCTCGCTGCAGCCGAAGATCCGGGTTTCCCCTTTCCGTGGGCAGCGGACGAAGGAACCTTCCCTGGGTCTTCCCCCGCTGCAGCGAGCGCCGAGCGCGCCTCCGGGAGGAGAAACTCGAAGCGCCGCGGACAGCGAGCGGGTTGCCTCCGGGTCTGGGCTCTTGCGCTTTGCGTTGGGCGAGGCGGCGGCTGGCGCCGTTCATTGACTCTTCTTCTCCCTTCCTGGCGACCTCGGCGGCGGAGGATGGAAGAGCGGGGAAGAAGAGGAGGAGGAGGGAGAAGGAGACACGGCAGCCGGAGCAGCGCGGACTCCTCTCTCGGTTGGAGGTGAGCTTGACGACGACCCCCCGGGAAAAAGACTGAAGTGGCCGCTTTCTCCGTCGTATGTGTGTGGGGGCTCGGGAGGAAGCTGCCGGAGGAGGGTCGACGACGGGTAGCCCCGCAGCTGCGGTCCCCACCGGGATGGAGGTGCCTGGGTGCGCGCGCGCGCACATACGCACGCAGATGGGGGGGAGAGCGCGAGCGAGCGAGAGGAGGGGGGGGAAGCCCAGACGGGATGAACCGTTTCTTGGGTGGCGCGTGTGGAAAAGGGGAGCGAGGGGCCGGGCGGGTTGAGGGAATCAAAGAGGGGTGGGGGTGCTGCTCTGAGGCGCTCGGAAAGAGTTTTCGGAAGGCTCTCGTGTTACGGCGAAAGGGCGTGTGGAGAGCCTGATGTTGGCGGAATTGGGGACCAGCGAGGAGCTGAAGATCCGGGTTTCCCCTTTCCGTGGGCAGCGGGGAAACCCGGATATTCGGCTCCTTGTTGGTGCTGCGCTGCCGAGCAGATCAGCTGCTAGGCGGACGAAGGAACCTTCCCTGGGTCTTCCCCCGCCGCCCACGCAAACTCCACCATCTGCGCATGCGCGGCCATGGAAAAAAGGGCGCGCATGCGCAGATGGTGTTTTTACTTCCGGAACCCTACATTGCGAAAAATCGATTATCACGAGGGGTCTGGGAACGGAACCCTCGCGATAATAGAGGGATCACTGTATTACAAATTGATAATATCTGAACTGAGTACTGAACTGAGTACAGTAACAGCAAATATGAAACACAGAATAATAACTGCAAAGAACAATTTTAATGTACTATATTTTAGGAGGGAAATGTACAAATATTTTTATGCAGACCAGTGTGAAATAATGTTCTCCCATTAAGATAGAGGAAACCATAGAAGTGTAAAAGTCAAGACTTCTAGAAGGGTACCTGGGTTGAACAGTTTGGGGGCTGGAAAACTTTCACAGTAAACTGAAGAACCTATCACAGTGTCTTGGGCAATCTCCCAGCCCTCTAGATCAGTGATGGCAAATCACAGCTCTAGATAAAGTTCTGATAAGAATTGGCAGATGATTTTCTGCCAGGTACATTGGGAAAGGAAAATCGGTGGTTGTGTTTATCCTGAATATCTGATTTTCAGGATACACTGATACCTTGTCTTACGAATTTAATTGGTTCCGGGACGAGGTTCGTAAGGTGAAAAGTTTGTAAGACGAAACAATGTTTCCCATAGGAATCAATGGAAAAGCCAATAATGCGTGCAAGCCAAAAACTCACCCCTTGCCTCATTACCGCCGGCATTCGGATCATTTGGGGATGGATGGAGGAAGGGGGGAGACGGGGGGGGGGGAGACAGCACAGGCTGCCCGGAGGGAGCCTTGTGGGTGGATTGACCGAAAAGTCAACAGTTACTGTCCGGCTGCAATGACTGGAAGAGAAGGGAGGGAAACGCACGGGCCATTTGTACGTGAGTCTTCTCTGATTTTTTGTGTCTGGGAGGCCCCACTGGGATTCTAGGGTCATCTTGCAGGAGACCAGCAGCGGTTGGGGAAAGGTTGGGGAAGCCGCTGCACCGCCACCCCTATTTGTAACTTCAAGCAGAAACCTCTCTCTTTCCTTCCTCCCTCCTTCCCTCTCTCCCTCCCTCCCAGCCTCAGGACTGCATTCGCCTTCTTCCGCCGCCACCGGCGTCCAGCTTCTCCTCTTCCTGCTTCTTTACAAGATGACAGCGGAGGTGGCGGTGCGGAGGCTGGGGGCGGCGGGTGTGTGTGGAAGAGGTCCGTGGGAGAACTGGGGGGAGCTGTGGCCACCGCTCTGTGGAAGGGACCCGGATGGGAAGCTCGCGAAGGTGGTCTTTGCGCCCCCCCAGGAGAGCAAGCAACAGGCGTGGGCTAGGGTCCTTCCCCTGGGGGCAAAGGTGGTGGTCACGGGGTGGTTTTGCTGCAGGCGGATGTCTAGGCACCGCAGCTCCCTCCAGTTCTCCCACGGACCTTTTCCACACACCCCGACTCCCCCAGCCTCCGCGCTTTTCTTTCTTTCGGCTTCTGGATGGACAGGAGGAGCTAAGCGGCCAGAGACCTTAAATGTAAAAGGAATCAATGTAAAAGCGCAGAGGCTGGGGGAGTCGGGATGTGTGGGAAAGCGCGCCATTCCCGGGGCTGGGCAGGAGGGCGGCTGGTGCCCGCGGAGAGGATTGCAGGACAGAACCCAGCTTTTCATTCTGCGCGACAAGCGTGCTGCCACCTCGGCGACCTGAGCAACATGGAGCCTTCACGGAAGCGGCAGGGGCTTCGGTGGAGCCCAGGGGTTTCCCGGCAGCTACCTGTCAGCCTAAGCTTTCATTGCCTGTGAAGAAGCTGCGGAACAGAGCAAACAATTCAATAAGGGCCGCTCCCTGCGGGGAGTGAGAGCTTCGCCCGCCGCTCTCCTGAAGGCGTTTGCTCTGTTCCATGGCTTCTTCGCAGGCAATGAAATCTTAGGCTGACAAGTAGCTGTCGGCTGACTGGGCATCCCTTGGCAGACCACTGACTTCCTCCGCTAGTGCTGGGAAAGGGCTGAACTGCCCTGCTCCTGGCTTTCTGCAGGTCTCCGGGAAGGGCCGTTTTACCCTTCTGCTCCTGGCTTGGTTCAGCCGCAGCTGCCCTCGTCAGTGGGCTGGCAACGTCTCTGGCCACTTAGCTCCTCCTGTCTACACTGAAGCCAGAAGTTCCACCTTTCCCGACACCTGGCTTTGGCCCCTCGCAGGCTTCTGGCAGGAAAGGGCGGTGGGCGATGGATGACCGGGGCTCCCACAGACAAATTGCCGCCACTTCCTTGCCTCGCCTCTGTCCCCACTCTGTTCACCTCCACTTCATCGGCCCGTGTCCGCGCTTTTCTTTCAGCTTCGGGCTGGACAGGAAAAGCTTAGCGGCCGGAGACGTTGCCAGTGCAGCGGCGCTTTTACATTGATTCCTTTGTACATTTAAGGTCTCCGGCCGCTTAGCTCCTCCGCCAAAAGAAAAGCACAGAGGCTGCCTCCCTCCTCTTCCTCCTCCTCCTATATTCCGTCTCCCTCCCAGCCTCTGGGCTGCATTCGCCTTCCTCCGCCACCACCGGTGTCCAGCTTCTCCTCCTCTTCTTGCTTCTTTACAAGATGACAGCCGGGTGGCGGCGCGGAGGCTGGGGCAGCGGGTGTGTGTGGAAGTGGTCCGGAGGCTGGGAGGGAGGTGGAATATGGGAGGAGGAGGAGGAGGGAGGCAGGGAGCAAGGGAGAGGGGGAGGGAGGGAAGGAGGGAGGTAGAGGGAGGGGGGAGAGAGAGAGAGAGATGGGCTTGACGGAGCTCATCCGAACAAAACCTCACAGAAGGGAAACCCGGTGGGGCAAATGGAATTCCCCGCCTCCTTTTGCTTGCACTGGCAGTCCTGAGGTGGGGAATCCCGGCCATGGAAGAGACAAAGCTCCCTGGGTTGCCCCGTCGCCTTAAAACAGCGAAGGCCCCCCTGCTGCCGCTTTTGCTTGGTCCGCTACGGGGGGAAGAGCCGTGGTGGAACAAGCAAGAGGAAGCAAGCAAGTGGGCTCCAGGTTCAGGCACGGGTCCCCCCCGCAGAGGACCAGACAAAAGCGGCAGGGGGGGGGGGCTTTGCTGCTTTAGGGTGACGGGGAGAGCCAGGGAGCCTTGTCTGAGGCGAAGCGCGGGTCCTTGCCATGGCCAGGATTCCCCGCCTCGGGACTGCCGGTGCAAGCAAAAGGAGGCGGGAAATCTCGGCGGGGCGGCAAGCAAATAGCAAATTCTGGCAGTGACAGTCCTGCTGCAGTAAGAGAGCACACGGTAGTGCGCATGCGCAGTAAGAGAGATCACGCCCCCGGCTCGGGTTCGTAAGGTGAAAATGGTTCTTAAGACAAGGCAAACAAATCGTAAACCCCAGGTTCGTATCACGAAAAGTTTGTATGACAAGGGGTTTGTAAGACAAGTTATCAATGTACTACTATCCTAAAGTAGAACAATGGCTATGGTGGCAAGATATGGCTCGGTAATTTTCTTTTGGAAAAATTCCTTGCTGCAATCCCAGCCGCTCAGTTTTTTAAAAAGCTGAGCTGTTGGGATTGCAGCAAGGAATTCCAGAGTGGGTGGAGGAGGTGCCTCCACGGACACAGTCGCCTTCCTTTGCGATCGCTGCCTGCTTGGAGCCCCCACCCGCCAGGTCCGGTAATTTTCTTGCAGCAAGGAATCCTTCCAAAAGAAAATTACCGGAGCTGGTGGCTGGGGCTTCATGGTTACACGCATCCCCCTCACTTTGCTCCCACCCAGGCCCCTCCGGGGATGGGGTGGGGAAGCCTAGCAAAAAAAGAGAGCTGCACCGTGACAAAGCCAAAGCAAATCTGAGCTGCAGGCTTCGCGAGGGCTTCGCGAGGGCTTCGCGAGGGCTTCGCGAGGGGGAAATAGACCGCTTTGGCGTGGCGCGGCTGGGCTCTCCTTTTCCCCCCTGCTGCTGCTTGCGTTTTCCCTCTCTCCTCCTTCCTGGCCTTGGGAGGTGGCGTGAGGCTGGAGGGGAACCGGGCAGGAGGGAGGGAAGCTCACCGAGGCCAGGAAGGAGGAAACAAGGAAAAAGTGAAGAGTGCAGACGCAGCAGTAATAGGGGAAAAAAGGAGAGCTAAGACCAGTAATCACGGAAGTGACTGCCGCCAGTCAGCTGAAGCTGCGCACAGCTCCATTTCCATCGGCAGAACGGTTCCATGCCCTGGTGGGTCTAGCCTACCCCTGCTGTCGGGGCTTGGGCCATTGCAGCGTCCGAGCGCCGTCAGTGACTTGAGTATAAGTCAAGGTCGGATTTTTCAGCACATTGTTGGTGCTGAAAAACTCGACTTATACTTGAGTATATATGGAATATCTGGAAGTCTTTGTAGACTCAAGAGATGAAAGTTTCTATCAGCTAGAGAAGCTCGTGCCAGTCTAGGAGAGGATACTGAACAATGTATTTAGTCTCATAATTATTCTAAATAGATATGGTATTTAATTATAGTGCAATGTATACATTACCTACAAATATATATTAACTCAGTATGATAAAATTCATAAATACCTAAAGAACACATAGGCTGCATAATATCCAAACACAGGAAAAAACACAATTAACTTGTACTAATTAAGCAAGCAATCAGCTAAGTAGAGAACAGAATATGGCTATGTAGTTGTACATAATTCATAACCAAGAAAGAATATGCACACTGAAAGTAAATTCTATGTTTCCCCGAAAATGTCCTGATAATAAGGCCGACAGGGCTTTTCAGTACATGCGTGAAATAAGACACCCCCCCCCCCCAAAAAATAAGCACCCACAACTACTTTCTGGGGAAATGGGGGAGGATGCCAGGAGCCAATCTCTTTGTGGCAAGCACTCTTTTGTCCATGAGAGCAAGAGGAAGTGAAAGTTGGTTGTGTACATACCCGCAGGACTAGCTTGCGTGCTCTGGGATCTACCTACGGCAGTTGGAAACACACTCCTGAAAAAAGAGGAGGCGAGCATCGATTCCTGCCTCACTGTCTTCTCACAGGGAAGAGCATGTTTCAAAATGCTACCAGAGGCAGCCCAGAGCAGCTGAACTATTCCCTTGGGGTGTGCACATACCCACCTCTCTCTCTCTCTCTGACAAAAGAGTGCCCACTGGAGAAAGAGAGTGAGAGGAAGTGAGAGGCGGGTGTGCACACAGCGCGGGACTAGCTCAGCACCCCTGGGCTCTGCCTATAGCAATTTGAAATGCACTCCTGCCTGCGAGGAGGTGCAAGGCCGGTCAGGTATAGCAAGCCCACAAGGGCTTGGGCAGCAGACATCCCTGTCGCCACCCCTTTAACTCTGCTTCCTGCTGCTTCCTCTCTTGCTCACTCGTCAACTCGGGCCTCTCATCCTCCAACTGCTTTCCCTGAGTCCTTCAGATGGGGAATGCCAGGTGAGGGTGGTGCATGGGAATCCCCTGCAGGAACAGTCACCTGTTCCTTGGTGCTAAGTCCACTGATCCTCCTCCACTTCCAGCATAACAATTTTTTGGGGAAAATTATTACATTAAATTCATGGATTGCTGTTTTTTTAAATAGTAATTTACTGTAGTACAATCTATGTAAAAATATAAATCATAACATAAATTCTTCGGAGAAGTGCGGCATACAAATCTAATAAATAAAATATAAATAAATAAATAAATAAATAAATAAATAAGGATATTTGAAACATCTTTATCGCACATCATTGTAAACACATCTAGTATTTGTCAGCTTGAGTTGAAGTCTATCAGATCTTTTCCTTTCAAGATTATATAAATTACTGTAATTACTGCCATTTTAGTCTCTTCCAAAGCAAACTGTTGACTTTTGTTATATTTTATCTTTTAAGGAAAGGAATACTCGGTTATTTACTGTCTTAGGCCACATCCACATCCATACCATGTTCCTTTCATTCTGACACTAGCATGAAATTCTGCCTTTTGATGCACCATACCCTTCCTCCCCAACTGGAGTGGTTCCATGCTGTGTTACTGTTAATGTAGTTTCATGTGCAACAATCTACGGACTCACCATTTCAAATTCTGCCTTCAGTTAGCAAGTATAATGTTTTGGTTGTTCCAGGCATTACAATGGGGTTTTTATTTTGTTTTTTTTTCCTTTTTGTTGTGCTACCAATTAATTTAATTTTTAAGTATATGTAATTCTGCCCACTATGTAGCAGCAATGAAAAGAGATGTAAAAGTATCTCTTCAGTGCTATTATGTGGTTACTCAGATTTGTGTTGTTGATATATCACCATTTGTTATATTGTTGAAGAGATGATGTTTGAGGAAGTTCAAATTAGAAATTGGTTCTAAGGAAAACTGTCCTAAGGAGAGGAGCGTAAGGAGAGGACATGAGATCATCTCTGGGAGTAAGCAAGAAGACAGGTTTCTGGGAAGAAAATTCCTTGTCATGCAGTTTACAAATAGTTCTATGTTTTATATGGTTTCCTTATTATTTGCCCTCAAGGTCATGTCTTGACTATATTTGTGGACACCTGACTTCTGTATGAAAATTCTAAGATATACCGGTAATTAAAGGGAAACAAAATATATTCATTACTTAAAAATACTCTTTTACGTGATACAGGAAGTTACATATTTTCAAGTCCATGAGTTACCATTATAGTTTCCCTTAAACTAAGCTCATTCACAATCAAATACACCATTTAGGTCCAGATACTCATTTAACCTATGGGGTTTTTAAAAATAGCTTTGGGCTATAGTATGTGAAGGGACATTTCTTTCAAACCATATCCTAAGACGATTTCTGAAGAACTTGTTCTAGATGCTCTTCCACCTTGAGATGTGTTGGCTACCTGAGGAGGGTTTTTTTTTTAAAGTACTCTCTTCTCCCCTATTTAGGAGATATTTTTCTCCTACTGAGGTATGCTAAGTATCTTTTCAGGGTGTGTGTGATGTGTGTGAGTGAGGTAAATACCTTTTTAACCTTCCAGGCCTCTTAATAATGTACAAATGCTGCTATGGCACAAATATTAATGCTTTATTTCCTGGGTTTTTTTGCATATTGCTTTATTTTTATTTTGCAATGCCTTTATAAATGTGTTTGTTTAGATTTATATGTGATTTGTAATACTAAATTGCTTTGAATGTTGTTTTAAAGGGAATTGGTAAGGAATTGATTTAAATGAATAAAAGTAAATGGCATTTGGGGTTAGAGCTGTTATAAAGTAAGTGCATGATTGGGGAGGTTATTGAATTAAATGCTCTTTCTTGCCTTCACCCTACATATAGGTAGTCCTTAGTTAGCAGCTGTCCCCTTTAGTAATCATTCAAAGTTACAACTATATCTGTTTCCTGGAAGTAACAATAGCACTTCCTTTCCCCACCTCCATCTTTTCTATTTGCTTTCATTATTTACATTTTCGTTCTTTTGCTAGATTTCACATAGCCTTGCCTAACAGATGCTTGCAAATTTCTTTAAAATCAGTCAAGTGTGTATTTTTTTCAGGTGGAATTTGTTTAATCAAATTCACCATTAATTTACTATAGTTTAAATCTATTGAGAAAGAAAACACAAATGTTCAGTATTATCTTTCAAAATAATTCAGTATAAATTAAATAAAATAGGCAAATATTTAGAATAAAGGAAAATAGACGCTCTTGAATAGCTTATTGTTTCTAAAACTTTATTTATCATAAATTATTGGAAAATGGGAAGAATAGAACATCAAAATAAAACCTAATACAGTATTTTAAACATAATTTCAGATACAGGAGTTCATACCTTATCTAAAGCTTAGCTAGTAGCACTGTTCTTGAAATATGTTATGCAGCTTAATGAGAAACTGTGTTATAAATTCAATGTGTAAATTGCTCCTTATGCATGTTTGTGTTTGTGTCCTAGTGCTTTCATAGCTCATAGCTTTCTGTTTTAACTTTCTGCTGACAGGTCACATTTAGGGCAGGCAAAACATAAGGCACGTAGCCCTTCTGAAAGTAGAAAATCTATATCAAAGGCACCCAAAGTGCAGTCCAATACTACTACCGAACAGTCCAAAGGACACTTTTCTAAAAGGTAATAGCTTTATATTTATGAATTCACTAATGTTAACCTCAATGGAATATGGTGCTGATTTATTAGAAATTTCTAAATAACTTTTACCTGATTTGAGTAAGCAGAAAAACTTTCAATTTCAGACATTTAGATTTGAAACATAAGTACATGATGATGAAAGTTTGATATCAGCAGAATTAAAGGTGTCTGTTTGAGTGATATTAAGCAGTGCAGTTGTAAATCTGTTCTAGATTGCAAGAAAGAGAATAGATAAATATTGTTTATGGCGGATTGGTGTTTTAATAAACATTTCGTAGATGTTGAAACTTAGAGTTAGTTATACTCTGTTCAGAAATAATTTGGGAGAATTGTTAATTTAGCCTTGTGCAAACGTAGCACTTCTCTGCTATTTGCTAAAGTATGCAAGTTTTTTTTAAAGCTTCCATGGAAGAAAAAAGATGAAACAGTTTTAAGAGTCATATTAAACAGACATTGTTTAATTATTTTTTTCCGTAAAGGAACAACATATCTTTGTGCTCCTGTGAAGTAGTTTGCCATAATTAATAATAGAAAAATGATGTGCTCATGTAAAGTCAAGAGCACTCTTTCTGAGTCATTTTCAAGTTTTATGAAGCCCTTCTGAATTTATCTGGGCTGTCTGAATCATAACCTGTTTTATTCACTTCAAACAATGAATAGGTAATTACTGGTAATGTATTTTGATTTTTTTAAATTTCCCATTTAGGATATTTAATGGAGTTCTCTTAATCTAGTGGCATAACAATTCAATTGTCCAAATAATATGGATTTAGATTGTTTCATTGAATGCTTTAGCATCTTTAATTTTGTTCTGTATTGGCAATTTTCACTGTGAAACTAAATGTAGTTCCAAATGAAGCATTACAAAGCCCTGATATAAGAACATCAGATGTCAAGCAAAGAAACTTCACTGTGTTGAAAATCAGAATTCATTGATTGCTATTTTTCATAAAGGTAGTTCTGGGAACAAACTAGCTATAGGAATTCTTTATTTCAGGAGTGATCAATAGCAATAACAGCTCTTGGGTGGAATTGAATATTGATTATTGAATATGTTTGTCTCTAGTTGGCAGGAAATGATATTCAGCCTGCAGACATGATATAAGTAGTTTATTTTTGCATTTAAAGTTGTTCTGCCCCCCCCCCAAGTGAAACTAATGCAAGATGTAGTTTGTGCCTTGCCTGTAACCTCATTCAAAGTTGCTGTACTTTCTCCTTCATTTGCTACATAGACATTTTAAATTTTCTAGCCCAGTGTTTCTCAATCTTGGCAACTTTAAGATGCATAAAACATCAATTCCCAGAATTCCCCAGCTCTGGCATTGTTGAGAAACAGTGTTTGAGAAACAATGTTCTAGCCTAGTGAATATATGTAAATTAAAAGCATATTTGGGGTATTATAAAATAAATGTGATACTGATATCTGATCAAAAAACAAGATTACATTTATTTCTATTCCACATCTTCCCTCACAACGTTTGACTTCTAAAGAATAGGTTATCTCTTCCAATACTGAATCACAGGGCCCACTAATTTTATTTTCAATGTTTAGAGCAGGGGTGGGTTCTTTCTAGTTTGGACTGGTTCGCCCGAACTGGTAAGAGACTCGCTGGTGATGTCACAATTTGATGTCATCGAACTGATTAGATTGGTGCCAATCTGTAGGCACCACCATCTTTTCTTTTTTTTTTAAATTCTCTTCTGAGCATGCACAGAAGTCGAGTTTCCGGCACTGTGCATATGGTCACCATCTTGTTTTTGGCTCCCCCCCCTCGGATTTTTCAGCACTGCACATCAGGCATGCCCATGCAGTGCGGGAAGAAGTGAACCAGCAGCAAGGTAAGTTAGAACCCACTCCTGGTTTAGAAATTTTTTGAAAATAAATATGAAGCTGAAGGTAGCCCTATTATAGTGTGCCAGTTTTCTTTTCTTTTTTATTTTTTTTTCGAGCCAAGTGGGGCAAAAACCCCCTATTGACTATTTAATAAACTATCTATGGGCATGTTACTGATTCCAGAATCATATAAGCTTCTATTTCTTCACATAATGCATTTACTATAGCTGATCTATTACTTTCAGTTGAAAAAGTTGCACAATTATATTAAATATTAACTTTGAAAAAATAATTTAAATATAATTCATGATTTGGGAGTTTTCAGGATCAATTGTTTAGTATGTTTGAATGATACATATCTATATTACGAGACTCTATAAACCTTTGCAGCACAACTACTTAGTTAATTGTTAAGATTTGACTCAAACTTTGCTCTTCTTCGTTCTTATATGGGGTAAAGTACTAACAGTTCAGCCGCATTTCCTTGAAAAGTACAAATTAAATAGCCAGGTGGTTTCGGCAGGTTTTAAAAATATTTTCTTTGCTGAGTAGTAATATTGAATTTATGTTTATTTTCTCAGAGGCTGTAGCTCATCTGCTATTATAATTCCACAACAAGAGGCTCTGGACACAGACAGTACTTTAGAGCAACAAAAATCTGGGCAAGTGCCTAAAAGAGACAGTTCTCGAGGAGTGAAACGCAGTGCTAGCCCAGATTACGACCCAACAAATTCTCCTAGCCCTGCCAAAAAAACCAAAGCACTTCAGCACGCTGATTCTTCTTCAGACTTGGAAAGAAATAAATCTCAGACTAAGTCTAAGAAAAGACATTTACATCAAGAGCAAGAGTCAAAGTCTTCGCAATTGCCATCAACCAGTAAAGCTCACACCAGAAAGGGTGGAGCTACCGTTAGCTCCAGAAGCCAGAAACGGAAAAGGACAGAAACCTTAACTGTTGTAAAGAGTCGTTCAGCAACTGAATCAACTGGCGGTGAAGAGAGACCAGCAAAACCCACCAAGCTGGCTTCAAAATCAGTGAGCTCAGCCAAAGCTGGGTGCAGTACCATCACAGATTCCTCCTCTTCGGCCTCTACATCTTCCTCCTCCTCCGTTGTTGCTTCTGCATCTTCTGCTGTTTCTCAGGGTGCTAGAGTCAAACAGGGAAAAGACCAGAGCAAGGCCAGGCGCTCCAGATCTGCATCCAGCCCCAGCCCACGGAGGAGTAGCAGGGATAAAGAACAAAATAAAATAGGTGGCTCTTCAAAGTTTGATTGGGCTGCTCGTTTTAGCCCCAAGGTTAGCTTGCCTAAAACAAAACTTTCTCTACCGGGTTCTTCTAAGCCAGAGGCATCCAAACCTGGGCCTTCAGGATTGCAAGCTAAACTAGCAAGTAAGTTATTGAAAATATTTTCATTTCATGAGGTCTTGGAAATTATTAATTTATTAATTTATTATTGTTGTTGTAATGTAGCTATTGTAATAATTTAGTAAGATCTGCAATAAGTTATATGAAAGATAATTTATCATACATAATCACCAGATAATTAGTAAATTCAAGAAAGGGCTGTTGGGGGCTCTAGGCTGGAAATGACATCAGAGACATCAGTTCTTACTCTTGATCTCTATTCCAATGGTGTATGTCTTTGCACTTTTAGTTTCTGTGCTTATAATGGACTAGGGCAGTGGTGGCAAACCTATGACATGGTGCCACAGGTAGCAAATGGAGCCATATCTGCTGGCATACGAGCCGTTGCCCTAGCTCAGCTCCAATGTGCATGAGTGTACCGGCCAGTTGAATTTTGGCTTGCACAGAAGCTCTGGGAGGGCGGTTTTGGCTTCCACAGAGCCTCTGGGGGGGATGGGGGAGGACGTTTTTACCTTCCCCTGGCTCCAGGGAAGCTTTTGGAGCCTGGGGAGGGCTAAATACTGCCTACTGGGCCCACCAGAAGTTGGGGAAACAGGCAATTTCTGGCCTCCAAAGGGTCTCCGGGGGGTGGGGGAAGCTGTTTCCTCCCTCTCAATGCATTGAATTATAGATGTGGGCACTTGTGCACACATGATAGTGCTCTTTCAACACCCGAGGATAAAAAAGGTTCGCCATCACTGGACTTGGAAATGCCCTTTAATTTTTTATATATTTTGCCTAAATTTCAAATTATCTTGTTTACTAGCATGTTAAATGAGTCCATTTTTCTTATTTCTTAAATTGTATTTTCCAAACAAGATTAGGAATTATTTATTCATAATCCTGTGTGGCAAAGAGAGAGGGAATGGTATCAACTTGTACAAGGATTACCAAATGTAGAAAAGCTGATATTATCTAAATATGAATTCGGATTAGAATATGGATTCCGTTGAGTCTCTGGTAATGAAATTATCAATTATCAATTAACATATATTGTTTTTCCAGTAAATTTCTAACTTTGCAATTCATATAATTTATAAATATACATATTTAACATATGCTACAAGAAAACAATACAGTGAACCCTCGATCATCGCGAGGGTTCCGTTCCAGGACCCCAAGCGATGATCGATTTTTCGCGAAGTAGCGGTGCGGAAGTAAAAACACCATCTGCGCATGTGCAGATGGTGTTTTTACTTCCACCGCCGCAGCACGTTGCTGGGGAGCGCGCGCGCGTTGCTGGGGCCGCTCCCCAGCTGGGGAGCGGATCTGGGGTTTCCCCAAGCGCGCGCGAGTTGCTGGGGCCGCTTCCCAGCTGGGGAGCGGATCTGGGGTTTCCCCAAGCGCGCGCGCGTTGCCGGCTCCGCTTCCCAGCTGGGAAGCGAAGCTAGGCTGCCCCAAGCGCGCGCGCGTTGCTGGGGCTGCTCCCCAGCTGGGGAGCGGATCTGGGGTTTCCCCAAGCGCGCGCGCGTTGCCAGCTCCGCTTCCCAGCTGGGAAGCGAAGCTAGGCTGCCCCAAGCGCGCGCGCGTTGCTGGGGCTGCTCCCCAGCTGGGGAGCGGATCTGGGGTTTCCCCAAGCGCGCGCGCGTTGCCGGCTCCGCTTCCCAGCTGGGAAGCGAAGCTAGGCTGCCCCAAGCTCGCGCGCGCCGCCCGCCCGCCCACGCTGTTGCCGGCTCCGCTTCCCAGCTGGGAAGCGGAGCTAGGCTGCCCCAAGCTCGCGCGCGCCGCCCGCCCGCCCACGCTGTTGCCGGCTCCGCTTCCCAGCTGGGAAGCGGAGCTAGGCTGCCCCAAGCTCGCGCGCGCCGCCCGCCCGCCCACGCTGTTGCCGGCTCCGCTTCCCAGCTGGGAAGCGGAGCTAGGCTGCCCCAAGCTCGCGCGCGCCGCCCGCCCGCCCACGCTGTTGCCGGCTCCGCTTCCCAGCTGGGAAGCGGAGCTAGGCTGCCCCAAGCTCGCGCTCCAGCCCACCGCCACTGGGGTCTTACCGGGGCAAGAGGGGGAAGACCCAGGGAAGCCTCTGCCCGGCGGGGAAACTCCACCAACTACGCATGCGTGGAAGGGCACGCATGCGCAGATGGTGGAGTTTACTTCCGGGTTGAAAACTAGCGAAATAGCCCTTTCGCGATCCTTGAGGACGCGAAACTCGAGGGTTCACTGTACTTTATTTTGCAGTAAATATTTAGTTTAAGGAAGACAATTGTGAAATTAAAAAAACCCTCTGATTTTATTGCTGTAGTGCAGTCTATATACTACCATACGTTTGGATACATGTTGGTGATGTCTAATGTTTTAAAAATAATTTGTTGAGTAAAATTCACGATACAGTGATTCATATTTATAACTCTTGGTGTCTGAAACCGTATATATTGTATTTAGTGTACATCATAAATAATGTTCCAGACCACCTTCTACCATATAGCTTCCAGTGACTGGTAAGGGCCCACAGAGTTGGTCTTCTCTAGGTCTCATCAACTAAATAGTGTCGGCTGGCGGGTCCGCGGGGGAGGGCCTTCTCTCTGGTTGCCCCAGCTCTCTAGAACCAGTTATCTCCCGAGATTTAGACTGTGGCCGCAATGAGGTTTGAGGTCAGAGACGGTCCTGTAAATAGTCTGAACCTGAGCCATTTAGAGCTTTAAAGGTGACAACCAACACCTTGAATTGGGTTCGGAGACTGACTGGCAACCAATGCAGCTCGCGTAAAGATGGAGTAACATGAGCGTAGGTATACCCGTTATTGCATGTGCCACTGCATCTTGCACCAGCTGAAGTCTCCAAACACTCTTTAAGGGTACCCCTATGTAGAGTACATTTCAATAGTCAAGACAAGCATGAAGGTGTGAGTGGCTGTGCGGAGTGCCTCCTGGTCAAGGTAGGGCCCGCAAGGTAGTGTTGTGCTAAAGTTGTGTAAAAAACTGATGAATGCTGACTGAAGTTTTTTATAGAATTAAGATGTGGTGGGGGAAGGAAACCTGCACAGTAGTAATAGTTTCACATATTTGCTAATTTAAAAACATACTTCAAAATATACTAGAAAATTCTGTGGCCTTGTTTTTCTCAGATTTCAGCAATGCTATACAGAATATATTTGGCAATGCTATACAGAATACCTTTAGTGTATACCACTAAATAATCTCTCATATCAAAAAATATATCCATATACGAATGTTTTGATGTATCATGCTAGTTAAAAGAAATTGCTTTCTAATGTCAACAACCTATCTATTCTGCAGTGGAGAATATTGAAAATCTTTTCTAATAGCATGTAAATAAATGCATACAGCAATAGTATAATATATAGTCTACAGTGGTACCTCAAGATACGAACCCCTCGTCTTACAAACAACTCGTGATACGAACCCGGGGTTCAGAAAAATTTTGCCTCTTCTTACGAACTTTTTTCGAGTTACGAACCGGCGTTCGGAGACTGCTGGGAAGCCGCGTGGCTGTTTTAAAAGGTGACAGCCGGGCGGCGGGGCTTCCCAGAAGCCTCCCGAACGCCGGTTCGTAACTTGAACAAAGTTCGTAAAAAGAGGCAAAATTTTGCTGAACCCCGGGTTCGGTTCGGGGGGGTGCTGGCAATCCCCCCAGGCCGGCTGCGACCTTTTAAAACACCCGCGCCGCTTCGCAGCTGTCTCCTGAAGCCGAACGCTAAAGCCGAACTTCCGCGTTCGGCTTCGGGAGACAGCTGAGAAGCGGCACGGGTGTTTTAAAAGGTCGCAGCCGGCCTGGGGGGCTTGCCAGCACCAGGCCAGCTGTCACCTTTTAAAACAGCCGCGCGGCTTCCCAGCAGTCGCCGAAAGCCGTTTTTTTGCGGGGGGTTTTTTGGTTGCACGGATTAATTGACTTTACATTGTTTCCTATGGGAAACAATGTTTCGTCTTACGAACCTTTCGTCTTACGAACCTCCTCCTTGCACCAATTAAGTTCGTATCATGAGGTATTACTGTATTTATAAAATACATTTTAACCTTATTATAACCTTATTATATTTTTATTTTTCTTAAATTATCTTTGTAGAAGTACTTTTTCATGGTGGCATAAGTAAAAAGAAGGAGGAGCAAAATGAAAGGGAATATTTCATATTGGGAAACTTGTGAAGAAATATAAGCTGTCCTTATTATCCATCTTCTATTTGTTTAGGCTTGAGAAAATCTACAAAAAAGCGCAGTGAATCACCACCTGCTGAGCTCCCCAGTTTGAGGCGGAGCACACGGCAAAAGACCACGGGCTCCTGTGCTAGTACCAGGTATAAAATGATATAAAATTACTAACACTTTAAAATAGTTGAATAAATTGCATTTGAGAGAAGCGTATTAAAAATTTGAATGAACATAGTGGACAGTTGTGTGCCTGATAGTATGTTTAATTTGACAAATGTAATCATTTGAGAAATAATATAACATATAAAACACAGTGTGAAATAAGCAGTCTGTTCTCAGAATTGTACTAAATTAGCAAGTTCACACTAATATTTTGCTTATTTTAAATATGATAACTATATCCAGTTCAAGTAACTTTCTTTGTCATTTGATGTAAATGTGAACCTATTCCACATTTTTGCCATCCTCTTTCTGTTCCATCATGCTCATTTTAAAACACTCTGAGATATAGCACATCTTAAACTATTGCTCCCCATTACATTTAACCCAAAAACTGTGGTTGTCAGATTTCAATTAAAAGAGGATTACTACATGTAAATTCAAGGAGGTTGCTGGCAGAATAGGTTGCAAGTTCCTCCTGTAAGTTGCTTCTGCTACTTTTTCTCCCAAGAACACCTGCTGCAGAGTACAATATCTGTAGCATCCCCCCTCCCACAAACTTATGTACGCCTGCTCCCACTGGCCCACCTATGATCCATAGCATCCACTGACCCACCCCCTACTGGCCTGCCAGTGTGCCTGGAGTTTGTAGTGTCTATGGCTTCCACTGGCAGGCCTGCACTCTCTCCTAATGCATTTGCACTCTGGCATCTGTCTGTGGCATTTACCCCACCATAATGGCACCTGTATATTCCTGAGCTCTAGTTCCCGCCTGTAACAGTTGCACACATCCCAGCAGCACTCATGCATCCTTTTACGCACCTAGCCTGGGACTCCTGTCTCTTCCCACTTAAAGATTTGTGCCATCCTGGGGATATGATAGCTATGTGAATTACTGTCACTAAGCGTAAGTGACATCATGCTTTATTACCGCATCACTTAGCAACAAATGTTCTGGTCCCAGATGCTGTCATAGCTTGAAGACTACGTGTAGCGTTGATTTGCAGGTGAAATAATCAATTGCTTTGATTGGAAGCTGCCCAGAGCAGCTATATAAATGTTTTAAATAAATCAATAATTTAACAGAAGATTCAAGATTTTTGGAATGGCATTTGAAATATTTGTTGACTCCCTATCTTCTACTTCAGTGGGAGGTTTTGTTTTTTTAAAAAAAAATGTATCTATATTTCTGCAGGAAGTCTTTAATTTGCTATATGGATTTTGAAAATAGATGGACATTAACATGGTGGTACTTTTCTGTGAACTAGGTTGTTAGAGCCAGCTAAGTCAAAATGTGGAAGTATCGAAGTTATATTTCTTATGCACTACTCAAAAAAAAATAAAGGAATACTTAAACAACACAATATAATGCCAAGTAAATCAAACTGTCCACTTAGGAAGCAACACTGATTGATAATCAATTTCACATGCGGTTGTGTACATTCAACTTTGTACAGAACAAAGTATTCAATGAAAATATTTCATTCATTCAGATCTAGGATGTGTAATTTGAGTGTTCCCTTTATTTTTTGGAGCAGCATATATAGTTGAAGTTGCTTTTTAAAGTATTTTTGAACATATAGTGAAAAAGTACCACTATAAAGCATAGAGGGTTAAATTTGAACCCATTGTAAACTAAAAACATAATCTAGAAGGTTTCTGATTGTACCTGTTTTTTAGTCGGCGAGGCTCTGGCCTGGGCAAAAGAGGAGCAGCTGAGGCTCGCCGACAGGAGAAAATGGCTGATCCTGATAACAATCAGGATGGTGTTAATTCTTCAGCTGCACGAGCTGATGAGGCTCCACAAGGAGCTGCAGGTAAGGAAAACAGAATACCTATAAGTTCTAGGTTACTTTCAATATATAGTGCTTTCTTCTAATGCAGTGCTGGGTTTATCAGGAAATACTGTGCTGGAATTGATTTTACTAGCCACGTGTTAGAGAAATCCTGCTGTAGTTTCTCCCTGTAAAGTTTGTGGGTTGAGTACAAGATGAGAGGCATTCTCTAAAGAAGGTCTTCTGTGGAACAGTTTCCCTCCAGAAAAACAGAAATCGACATATTGCTTATATTTTATAACCAGGTTATGTAGATATTATTTCAATAAACTTCTATCCCATCTAATTATTAAAGGAATCTGTCTTTTATTTTTTACTGTGATTTTATTATTATTATTTGTCTCTTTCTGCTGTAAATTTCCTAGTGTCCTCAAGGATTTGAACACTTTATAATTCTTAATAAAGTAAGTTAAGCATATAGGCATTTTTTTAAAAATTGAATTACAGCTATCCTTAACTTATGACTGTTCATTTAATGACAATCTGGAACTATAATGGCTATGGAAAGAGTGCTGTACGGAACATTGCTGGCCATTGCAAAATGTGGCATTACCACCCCTGCAGTCATGTGATTGCAATCTGGGTGCTTGGCAAGCTGCTGCTACCTGCTGAGAGGACTCCCTCTTGTCTTTGGGGGAGTTGCCAGCTGAAAGGAACTGAACTCCCACAGCAGGGTGCAGAAATGGAGCTCAGATCCTAAAGTTTTCAAGTTCTCCGTACTGAGAGAGCGGGTCCAGCAGTCACGTGGGTTGCTCGCTGTCCAATCCGTTGAGGACCGAGCCTAGTCTTTAAAAAGCCTGCTGGATCTGCTCCTTCCCCAGAATTCGCTCGGTCCTGCGATCCAGCAGGACATGTGGTGGCTCACTCCTCTCGCAAAACACCTTCTCTTCGTCTTCTTTCTATTCAGATAAGTAAAATTTAATTCTGTCTTTTACTAGAGCTTGCCTTGGTTGCGCGCCAGCCTTACTGGGCTTGGTGCCGAGGGAGAAGCCGCGGTGCGGCTATTGCATTTTTTTCCAAAACGCCCTGCTCGCGCTGCTGCCGGATTGCATTTACAAGTAAATCTACTTGGCCAGGAGGTTTACCGGCAAGCTAAGGATTGATTTTAAAAGGGAAAAAAGGGCTCTTTTTCCTCCTGCGGTGTGGGACTGTTAGTGAGCTTCCCTTGATTGTTCCCCGGACTTTAGACTTCCCTCTGTTTTTAAAATCTCAGAGCGGTTTACTTTGCCGCGAAGGCCCTCAGCGCCCAGTAATTGTCGGCCCTTGCGGATTGCCCACGCGCATCCCGTCTGGCACCAGTATGTCCGCCACTTGGCCCTGGAGTAAGCTTTGAGTCCCTCAGGCCTTTTCTCCCTGGCTGGGCCTCCAAACCAGTGTGCCTTGGTTTACTTTGATTAAGGTTAGCGAGGCCTGCCGTTCTGCATTCCCTGGCATGAACTCTGGTACCGTCCAGATTGACTGTGAGTTGCAGACGCTCCTGGGCCTAGGAGTAGGGGCCCCTTCCTCTTGGGAACGTTGCCCTAGAAGCTTCTCCCATCAGATTTTGGCTCAAGTCTTGTCCCTGTAATTTATTCAGGCCATGACTTTGTTTCCCAAAAGAGGCACATCTAAAGGTCTTAGAGAGGTTAGGTCTACTGGTGATGAAATTGATAATATCCTCCAGGCCTCTTCCTCCTCTTCCTCGGGAGCCCCTACTATGGCTAGACCCACCAGGGCTGAGAAGAAAAGGGACCAAGCATTGCAGAGAATCCATGAAAAATCAGCTAAACGCTTAAAGGTGCAGGCCAAAGTACACATTAGCAATGCCCCCCCAGAGGCTTCCAACCTGCCTCCCTCTGGGGTCCTTGTGCTCTCTCTGGATGAGCCAAACCTAAACAGATCCCAACCTAACTTATGGGGCTTAGGTCCAGAGGAGCCAGGCATTATGGAAGATCCCTCCAAGCCAGACCCCATCCCAGGCCTATAGGAAATCTCCATCTTTACCTGCAACCATTTCTAATCTGCCTCCAGAGTTTCAATCCATGTTTTCTGCCTTATCTAAAGCCATTGATGCCAAGCTCTTGGCCATCAATGTGCCTTCTCACTCTCGTCCCCTTCCACGCGCCCCTAGGCCCGTGAGTTCTCTTTCATCCTGCAGACTTCCAATTAATGAGGATCCGGATTCTTCTCAGGATGAGAACGTTGACGTGGACGTAGAGGATAAAGATGATCCTTTTCATTGCCTGTCAGAAGATGAGGAATCTCAAATCAAGATTTCAACTCTGGCTGCGATTTTTCCTTTTCAACTCTTCAAATCTCTTCTATTTAAAGCAAGTTTCTACAGGCTTAGCCGGGCAAGATAAACAGTCTGCTTCTTCCACAGATCCTCCTGAAGAAAATCTACCATACTTCATGGAGGAACAGGAAGACAAAGAGGCCATTCCAATGCCCAAATTGTTTAAAGATGCTCTGCTCAAGCAGTGGGACCACCCAGCCTTTGGCTTCAATCCCACAACCAAAGACAAGAAATTATATAAGCTTTCCCCATTTTATGAAGATCTTCTTGTCTGCCCTAAACCTGATGAACCGGTTAAGACTACACTTTGTGGCTGCTATGCCTGGTGAAGCAGAGGAGGTTTTAAAACCCGAAGACAAACGCCTATGCTCAAATGCTCAAAAGATGTTTCTTCGCGGATACCTGGGCTATCAAGAGTGCAACAGCAGCATCTTTCTTTTCTAGAGCTATGCTTTTATGGCTTCAACAGCTCCAGCAGCACATCCCCCCTGATGATCTACGAGGCCAACAGGATTTCAATAAAGTTTTTGCAGCAGCCCAATTTGTAGCTGATGCTACCCTGCAATCATCAAGATTTGCAGCCAGGTCACTAGCAGCCTCAACGACGGCCAGAAGGCTTCTATGGCTGTGCCCTTGGCAGGCGGGAGTGAGGCAAAAATGGCAGCTGGCCATGGGTCCTTTGAAGTGTGATCTCCTATTTGGCGACCTCCTGGATCCTCTTCTCACTGAAACCGCTGACAAAAAGAAAGTTTTAGGGCCCACCAACAAGGCCATCAAAACTCAACCTTTTTGACGTCCCAATCGTCAACAGGATCAAGGGTTCGCCTTCCAGAGAAACTCAGCTCAATATTCCCCTCGTTTTCGTTCCCAAGCTGGCAGAAACCCCAGGGGTAGAGGATCCCGTTACCAAAGAGGATCCTCCTCAACCAGAGCTTCCAGAAAGCCCAGATGGTGAGCTTCATTCCACTCCCATAGGGGGGCGCCTGGCTTCGTTCTCCTCCAGATGGTGCCATTCCTCTAACGACCCCTGGGTTATTGCTACTGTGGAATGGGATCTTCAATTGGAGTTTATTTCCATACCTCCTAAACGTTTCATTTCTTGCCCATCCCCCAGGTCTTCCCCATCTTGTCTCTGAATGGAGGAAGCTATTCAACACCTGTTGTCTATCACGGCTATCCAATCTGTTTCTTTTTCTCAAAGAGGTCTGGACTTCTACTCCCTCCTCTTCATGGTCCCTAAGACATCTGGAGGATGGAGAGCCATCTTGGACCTTAAAAATTTGAACCAGTTTATTAAATATAGGAAATTTAAGATGCATTCTTTGTCATCCATCCTAGCCGCTATCCATCCTGGGGACCTTATGGTCTCCTTGGATCTCACGAAAGCCTATCTCAATATTCCCATTGCCAAAGGTCACAGGAAATTTCTACGCTTCGCCTTCCAGCGCAAGCACTTTGGGCTCTCCTCGGCTCCTCGAGTCTTTACTAAGATCCTAGGAGCCCTGGCGGCTCACATCCGAGCCACGCCCATTCATATTTTATGCTATTTGGATGACATATTAATTCATGGGGCCTCTAAAGAGGACATCTGCTCAGACCTCAACATTACCATGTCAATCCTACAGGATCATGGTTTTTCCATTAATCTCAAAAAAAGTCAACTCCATCCATTTACTTCTATTCAACACCTGGGGGCCATCATAAACTTGAATTTCTCTCAGGTTTTTCTCTCTACTGAGAGAAAAGTCAGTATTAAGGAGCTCATTTCCCAAATACGATCTCAGAGAAGGACTTCCATCGTTAACCTGTCTTCTCTACTGGGAAAGATGGTATTCTGCATAGGCATTATCCCCTAGGCGTCTTCACGCCAGGGATCTCCAATGGCTTCTGTTACCGTTCCAGAGATCAGGGAACAGCAACTTGACACGCCTCATAACCGTCCCATCCACAGTTTTAAGATCCCTTATGTGGTGGACCTCCCCCGCTCTGGACAAAGGATCTCCCATCAGGTGTCCAGATCTATTCATCATCACCATGGATGCCAACTTATCGGGCTGGGGAGCCCATGCCCAGGGCCTGATAGCCCAAGGCACATGGTCAGCAGAGGAGACTTCCAGACCTATCAACAATTCAAACTGCACATCATCAATCAACATGTTCTGATTCTAATGGACAATATAGCTACAAAGAGTCATATTTGCAGACAAGGGGGCACCAGGTCCAAGGCCCTGATGAGAGAAGCCCTGAAGTTGGGTCTCTGGGCAGAGAGGCATCTTCAGTCGTTAAAGGCCGACCACATATCAGGAGTCCTCAATGTACAAGAGGATTGGCTCTCCTGGTCGACTCTAGACCCAGGAGAGTGGAGCCTTCATCCGGCTCTGTTTTAGCAAATCTGCCTCAGGTTCGGTCACCCATTGCTAGACCTATTTGCGACTGAGGCCAATGCTCAACTCCCTCGATTCTACTCCAGGTTCTCATCCCCGGGAGCGGAGGTGACAAATGCACTCAGAATCCCTTGACCTCGAGGGCTGCTTTATGCCTTCCCTACAATTCCAATTCTCCCAGATGTGATCCACAAGATCATCTTCGAGAAGGCCCAGGTGATTCTGATAGCACCTCACTGGCCACGTCGGCCCTGAGTTCGCGGACCTGCAACGTCTGTCCATTTCGGAAGATATGTTGCAGCAGGGCGCCTCTCTCCATCCAGATCCAGAGTGGTTCCACCTCACCGCTTGGCTATTATCCGGCGTGACTTAGACCTGCGAGGATATGACCCAGACACTGTAGAAATAATCATGAAAGCCAGAAGAATGTCCACCAACAGGATTTACGACCATACCTGGTCCAAATTCCACCAGTGGTGTTCACAGGAGGATCTATCCCCTCTGTGTATTCCCATCCACAGGATAGTAGCTTTCCTCATGAAAGGGTTCCAGCAAGGCCTTTCATCCAGCACCATCCGTCGCCATCTGGCAGCCCTTTCTTCGGTCTTAGCAGGGCCTCGTAGACAACCACTCCGCTCCTTTCCGGAAATTCAAGAATTTCTTAGAGGTATTTGGAACCTCAGACCTTTGCAGGGTTCACAGATACCCGTCCTGGGACTTACTGCGGGGTTTCCATTCCCTTACTCAGGCACCATACGAACCCCTAAGGTCAGCGTCCTTCAGGTACCTATCTTACAAGGTAGCATTCCTGGTGGCGATAACATCTGCCCGACGCATCTCAGAATTGGCAGCCCTTTCAATTAGGCAGGATCTATGCCAGTTCCATTCGGACAAAGTAGTCCTGTGTTTGGACCCCACCTTTCTACCCAAGGTCAGTTCCATGTTCCACAGATCCGAGGACATTGTGTTGCCTTCATTTTGTTCCAACCAGAACCATCATCTTGCAGTCAGATGGCACACCCTAGATCTCACCAGAGCGCTGAGAATCTACATTCAACGGACAAGACCCATTTGGAGGTCTGAAGCTCTATTCGTGGCCTACCATCCCAGATCCATGGGATCCAAGGTATCCTCAACCGTAATAGGCCGTTGGATCCGAGGGACTATCTCAAAGGCTTATGAGTCAGCTTCCCTCACCATACCTAGAAGTATCACAGCACATTCCACAAGAAGTGCAGCTACATCTGCCGCATGGGCAACTCAAGCTCCATTGAAAGAAGTCTGCAAAGCAGTCACTTGGGCCTCTCCAAACTCTTTCTTAAGGCATTACAAAATGGACTCTTATGCTTCAATGGATGCTGCCTTCGGCAGAAGAGTCCTCCAATCCGTTACCTCTCATGATAGCGAACTAATCCCTCCCTAGGGACTCATCTATTGGGTATGTCCCACGTGACTGCTGGACCCGCTCTCTCAGTACGGAGAATAGGCGTTGATTGCTTACCTGAACGCCTCTTCTCGTATGATGAGCGGGTACAGCAGTCACTTCCCTCCCTGTATTTCTTTTCTAACTATGGTTATTCCTTTAACCTGTTTCCTTCCTATCATGAGAGTTGAACACTATTGAGCCACCACAATTGAGCCTAAGTCTACGGATTCGCAAATTCTGGGGAAGGGGCAGATCCAGCAGGGTTTTTAAAGACTAGGCTCGGTCCTCGACGGATTGGACAGCGAGCAACCCACATGACTGCTGTACCCACTCATCGTACGAGAAGAGGTGTTCAGGTAAGCAATCAGCGCCTATTCTTATTCTGCAACTGGTGAGAACAGTTCATTTTAATGCATGAAGGGGAGCATAATTATTCTGGCAGGATCCGTTCCTGCAGTCCGCCAAAGGAATTCACTTCCACATATGTGGGAGCTGAACTTGGCAGGTAGCTCTTTCAGTCCATCATCTTTACAACCCAGGAAATAGTTTAACCACTACTAACAGGAGTGCCGGGATGGAGTGATGGAGTGAAACAATCATGTAGGCCTCTCACCTAATGACTGCTTCACTCAATGACTCCATAGTAACTGAGATTCTGGTCCCAATTATGGTCAAAAGTTGGGAATACTGAAATAGCTTTTAAACCACTTACATGTTCTGATAAATGTAGGACTTTCATATCTAATTTATTATATGAATTTAGCTTATTTAAACAAACAATTAAAAATGTAATACATTGTAGATAGTTAAAAATGAAATCTTGTTTCTATATTTTTAAAGGCAAAATTAGATTTTGGGAAGCGCTAGCTGTACATTGTGATTGCTATGTAGCTGATAATATTGCTAAATTCTACAAGGATAGATTTGATTGATTGTCCATCCTAGGTGTCTAATGGATCTTCTTGATTTGAGAATACTTGATTCCCCCCTCCCCAAAAGTTACAGTGACAATAATTTCTCCAACAGAAGACTTAGTAGCAATCTGGAATATAGGACCGAATTAGACCTGAGTGGTTTTCCAAGTTTGCCAATACAGAGATTTTTTTTCTTGTTTACTGGGGAGCTTTGGGAGATGAAGCAACAGAGAAAAGGTATTTGACTGAATACAGATGTGAACTCGGGTTTGAGACTCTACTGTGGCAATAAACATGGCAAAAGAGCAATTTTTCATGCTTTTATTATGCCCTTACACTCCTCACTGGTTATTCTGTTTAAAGTATTGCAACTCTTTGGAGGAAAATATGCTAAAATGTCATATTTTGAGTCACTGTGTGTGATTACTCAGATTTACTCTTCATTTGAATGTTAACTGGCTGTTAACTGGTTACCATATTTTCCGGAGTATAAAACGGACCTTTTTCCTCCCTAAAAGAGGCTGAAAATTTGGGTGTATCTTATACTTCGAATGTAGCTTTTTCGAAGCTTTTTCCCCCAGCCCCTAACTAAGTGCTAACAATCTTCCTAGCTTCCTTCTCCCTCTGAAGAAGGGTTTTTCCAGCTCTAAGTCTTTGCAGGCTTGTTTTGATTCCAACTCCCTCTGAAAAAGGCTTTTTCAGTCCTAACCAGGGGATAATAATAAAATAATGTGCTGAAGTTGAAGAGACTAAGGACGCTACCCAAATGAATACCTAGTAGGTATATTTTTTCCACCTATTTTCCTCCTCCAAAAGTAAGGTGCATTTTATAATCCAGTGCGTTTTATACTCTGAAAAATACGGTAGATCCTATGAAGATAATTTTGTGAGATTATGTGGGATTGTTTTAAAGGGGTTTCTTAGTCCTGATTTCTGCAAAATTAACACAGCCACTTGCATCTTGAATCCCCATTCTTTCTTCTGGCTGATGAAAAACTCCTAAAATGTGACAGAATACTGAGTTTGGATGATAATGAATACTTTTTGAGGAAAATGTGATGCTGCCTGTTTTGAAGGAGACATGGTGCACTCTATTATCAAGAAACCTTCACTTGACCCAGCAATTTAGATAAGCTATTCACTTGTGTCCTTCACTTGACCCAGCAATTTAGATTAGCTATTCGCCCATCTGTGATCTTTCCTTCTGAGAGAATATTATTGAAAGTTTGAGGGTTGATGGGTACTGAGATTGGATGTAATTCTGGAGAAAATAGATTCATTCAAGGTTTAGGCTCATTACAGGGAAATAAATTCACATTGCTCTCTTTCAAGAACAACATGGAGAAATTAAACCCCCTGGTTATGATTTATCTCTCAGTGGCTTTCAATAATATCCTCCTAAACTGTCTGAGAGATTTGATATTAGGAACATTGTATTGTGGTTCTTCATTCTAAGTAGTGATTAAATCAGTGGTAAGGGTGAGTGGACAAACTTTAAGGCCTTCTACTGTGGAGAGACATAAGGTATGATATTTTCCCACTTCCTATTTAAGGCCTAAATGAAGCTGCTCAGGGTGGTGTCTACTGGGATAGATACTGGTATCACCAATAAGCAAAGGATACTCTTAAAGCAAAGGATTTATATCTTAATTCTGGGCTGAATAGGAGACATTGTTGAGAATATATGAAGACTCTGAAGATATGAAAGCCCTCTGTTTCCAGAGATATTTCAAGATCACCATTACTGCCCTGTAGGGATTCCAGTTAAATACATTTTTATTTGATATATCAGTATACTTTGATAAAAAATATTGTTAAATGCAGTTAAACTAAATTGTTGTCAATGTGTGATCAATATGCTTATTTTGTAGCTTATTTTCTGATTTAAATAGAATAATGATTGACATTGTAGTTTTCTATTTTTGATTAAGCTGCAATTTTACACATATTTAATAATAAATGAAACACAATTGTAATCAATAGAATGTATTCACACACATACCAAAAAACCCCACTGCATTGTGCTTCTTTTAGAAAAGTTTCTTAGAGGTGTGAACATGTCCTTTGATTTTTGTGGGAGACATTTTTTTACAATAGTAATTTTCATTCTTTTTTGGCATGCGTGCAGATGTTATACCAATACATTTTGGTGTACATTTCAGATCTGTTTACTATAATTTCAGATCTGTAAAGCCCTTGTGATGAACACCTGGCCCTGATCATATTTTGTAGAGTTGTCAGATTTCTAGTTAACTGTTTTTTCTTATTTCAAATAAAAATCATAATGAGTAAAAAATCAGAATGTTTCAATCACATGCGTGGCTGAAAGCATAAACCGGCTGTTCAAGTGCAGTCTTTCCATACTGTGTAAGTCAAAACTAAAAATAAACCTGCTGTTTTGTATGCCCATTCCAATTCCTACTGGAGTTGTGAAAGGTTTTCGTTGACAACTTTGGAAGAAAGATTTCTGAGTTAGTAAGTATGTAAGCTGCATGACTTATTAACGCAATTTATTTTGTGTTCTTCTTTAGCTTCTAGTTCTGTTGCTGGGGCTGTGGGCATGACCACCTCTGGTGAAAGTGAATCAGATGATTCTGAGATGGGGAGATTACAAGGTATATACTAAGCTTCCATTATATATAAAGAACAATTTTAAGGTGACAATTGTCTAGATTTCTTTTAAATAGTTGGAGCCTTTCTTAGAAGCCTTTTCTTATGTTCACTTCAATTGTTTTCTATAACTTGAAAAAGATACTTGGTCATTTTTACCAAATAATTAAAGATATGCTAAAAATAGTGGCCTATCAATCAGCTCTGGTATAAATGAATATACAGTGATCCCCCGCTCGTTGCGAGGGTTCCGTTCCAGGACCCCCCGCAACGAGCGGGTTTTCGCGAAGTAGCGCTGCGGAAGTAAAAACACCATCTGCGCATGTGCAGATGGTGTTTTTACTTCCGCAGCGCTAGCGAGGAGCCGAAGATTGGGGGCGGCGCGGGTGTTTTAAAACGTCGCCGCCGACATGGGGGGCTCGCTAGCACCCCCCCTAACCCGGGTTGGGGGTTCGGGGGGGGGTGCTAGCGAGCTCCCCATGTCGGCGGCGACGTTTTAAAACACCCGCGCGGCTTTCCAATGAGTCCCGAAGACAAACGTCAAACTTCCGCGTTTGTCTTCGGGACTCATTGGAAAGCCGCGCGGGTGTTTTAAAAGGTCGCCGCCGACATGGTGGGCTCGCTAGCACCCCCCCGAACCCCCAACCCGGGTTTGGGGGGGTGCTAGCGAGCCCCCCCATGTCGTCGGCGACGTTTTAAAACACCCGCGCGCCTTCCCAACTGAGCCCTCAAGCCAAGCGCCAAAGGCGAACTTCTGCGCTTGGCTTGAGGGCTCAGTTGGGAAGGCGCGCGGGTGTTTTAAAACGTCGCCGCCGACATGGGGGGCTCGCTAGCACCCCCCCGAACCCCCAACCCGGGTTTGGGGGGGTGCTAGCGAGCCCCCCATGTCGGCGGCGACGTTTTAAAACACCCGTGCGCCTTCCCAACTGAGCCCTCAAGCCAAACGAACCCGGGTGGCCGGGCGAGCAGCGAGCGAACGGCGGGTGGCCGGGCGAAGGGCGGGCGAGCGGCGAACGGCGGGCGAGCGGGTGCTGGGGAGGGCTTCTCGCTCTCCCGCCAGCAAGAGGGGGAGCGAACGGCGTGGGCAGGCTGCGGACAAGCCGTTCGCTCGGGCCGCTTCCCAGCTGAGTACTCAGCTGGGAAGCGGCCCGAGCGAAGCAGCAGCAGCGAGGAGTTTGCGTGGGCGGTGGGGAAACTCCTCGCTGATGCCCACCAAGAGGGGGAAGACCTAGGGAAGCCGCCCAGCAGCTGATCTGCCCGGCGCCATCTACGCATGCGTGCCCATAGAAAAAAAGGGCACGCATGCACAGATGGTGTTCTGACTTCCGGGTTCAAAAATCGCAAATTAGCCTGTTCGCAATGGTCGGGGACGCAATAACCGGGGGATCACTGTATATATATATATAAATGAATATGTGGGGTTTTATATATTGTTCTCTTTTAATATTAGATTTGTTGCAATGTTATATTGTCTTGATTATTGTTGTGAGCCGCCCCGAGTCTTCGGAGAGGGGCGGCATACAAATCTAATAAATTTGTTATTGTTGTTGTTGTTGTTATTATTATTATTATATTGAAATTATTATTATGGTTTAAATCAGGGGTAGGCAAAGTTGGCTCTTCTATGACATGTGGACTTCAACTCCCAGAATTCCTGAGCTAGCATGATTGGCTCAGGAATTCTGGGAGTTGAAGTCCACAAATCATAAAAGAGCCAACTTTGCCTACCCCTGGTTTAAATAATCACATTAATACAGTTATAAAATTCATTTTTTTTTTTTTAGGGAAAATGGGTTTTAGAAACTGTTTTACTTTTGTAGCATCCAGTTTTCTCTCCTTAGTATTCAAACGTATTTATTGCTAGAAGGACTCCTGCAATCTATGTAACTATATAGTTTTCTTTATATACCGTAGTCCTCTTTTATTCTCAAAGATGTTTTCAGTTCACCTAACCAAAACACACAAGTGTTGGGGGAACCTATGACTTCCAGAGTTTGTACTCCTATTCTTAACATTCTTGACTATTGGCATGCCTTGGAAATAAAAATCCATTATTATTCATAGGAATGCAAATTTTCCATTCAAATTTTGCTATTTTTAATATTGAAGAAGAGCAGGTTTCCTCGATTTTGGCTTAGATAAGTAAAGGCAAAGTAGGATATATCTAACAGGACTATTTCAAAATTTTACAAAATTTAAAACTCTGCAGAAACAAAAAGATGTCTGGTCATTAAATAGCTTTATGTCTAAGTTTCTACAAAAGTGAAATACAGTGATCCCCCGAGTTTCGCGATCTCGATCTTTGCAAAACGCTATATCGCGATTTTTCCACCCGATGACGTCACTCCCTTCCTTTCTCATCTTTCTTTCTCTCTCTCTTTCTCTATCTTGCTTCTTCCTCTCTCACACTCTCTTCCTCCCTCTCTCATCTCTTTCTTTCCTTCTCTCTCTCTATCTCTCCCCCTCTTGCTGTCGAGCGGCAAGTGAGCAACCGGGCGGGCGGGCGAACGGGCAAGCGAGCGGCCGGGCGGGCGGGCAAGCGGAGCGGCCGGGCGGGCGGGCGAACAGGCAAGCGGCAAGCGATCTTGGGGTTTCCCCTTTGCCTGGGCGGCGGGAAGACCCAGTGAGGGTTCCTTCGGCCACCCAACAGCTGATCTGCTCTGTAGCGCGGCAGCAGCGAGGAGCCGAAGATGGGGTTTCCCCGTTGCCTGGGCAACGGGGAAACCCCATCTTCGGCTCCTCGCTGCTGCCGCGCTGCAGAGCAGATCAGCTGTTGGGCGGCCGAAGGAACCTTCCCTGGGTCTTCCCCGCCGCCCACACGCAAACTCCACCATCTGCGCATGTGCGGCCATGAAAAAAAGGGCGCGCATGCGCAGATGGTGTTTTACTTCAGCACCGCTATATCGCGACAAATCGAGTTTCGCGAGGGGTCTTGGAACGGAACCCTCGCGAAACTCGGGGGATCACTGTATATAACTAATTAATCTTGTAAAATAAAAATGCAGCATAAGTTTCAATCATTTAAATGCTACAGAATGAAATTTTATATTATGCAAATCATAGTTTGTAATATAATATAAAGAGTTTAATGAAGATTTACATTTTTTTAAATGTCTAGCTTTGTTAGAAGCTAGAGGACTCCCTCCACATCTGTTTGGTCCTCTTGGTCCTCGAATGTCTCAGCTATTCCACAGAACAATTGGAAGTGGAGCTAGTAAGTAGACTGATTCGCATATTTTACAGTACTTTAGGATAATGCGTCTTCATTTTGTAGGATTATAATCAAGCACTATATCACGCATCAAATACTGTGATGGCACTTGCCTAATGGAACAGTTGTAGATATCCATGGATGCCATCCTATTAACTTCCAGGAAGGCTGTAAAACTTGGCTTCCCCTGGGTCTAGGATGTTGAAGCTGGCATGGGGGTGTGTGTGAATTAATTTTATTGGGTTATTGTAATTTTTAATAAGGAACAAACAAAGTTATTATTTGTTATAATCAAATACCTGTTGTAAAAATGTAAAAAAATAGCAATAAGGTCTAGACTTATATACCACTTCATAATGCTTTACAGCCCTCCTTAATTAGTTTACGAGTTAGCATATTGCCCCTCAACAATCTGAGTCCTCATTTTACTAACCTCAGAAGGATAGAAGGCTAAGGCATCCTTGAACTGTTGTCAGTCAACAGCCAGCAGAATTAGCTTGCTATACTATATTCTAACCACTGTGCCACCATGTCTCTTAATATACTTTCAATTTCTCCCTCCCTCCCTCCCCCTTTTTAGGTTCTAAAGCTCAGCAACTTCTTCAAGGACTTCAGGCCACTGATGAAAGCCAGCAATTACAGTCAGTGATAGAAATGTGTCAGTTGTTGGTCATGGGTAATGAAGAAACTTTAGGAGGTTTTCCAGTCAAGAGCGTTGTTCCAGCTCTGGTAAGCATATTCATTAATTTATATCAACTCTTACCTTTGGTTCAGTGTAATTTCATGAAAGATCAAAATGGATCAGTTGAAATATGTACATAAATGGAAGCAAGTCATGTTCTTACTTATTTGAAGGGATCCATAGCATAAAAAGTTAAGAACTGTTAGAGTAATTCTTCAACTTATCTTAAAATAATACAACAATGTACCTAAAATAGAAACATAAATTGTTCAGGGTTGGGGAAATGCTAGGTTTTAGATATACAGTGATTCCTCGAGTTTCGCGATCTCGATCTTCGCGAAACGCTGCATCGCGATTTTTCCACCGATGACGTCACTCTCTTCCTTCCTTTCTCATCTTTCTTTCTCTCTCTCTTTCTCTATCTTGCTTCTTCCTCTCTCACACTGTCTTCCTCCCTCTCTCATCTCTTTCTTTCCTTCTCTCTTTCTCTTTCTCTCCCCCTCTTGCTGGCGGGCGGCGGGCGGCGGGCGGGCGAGCGGGGGCATCAGCGAGGAGCCGGGGTTTCCCCTTTGCGTGGGCGGCTGGGAAACCCCGATCTTCGTCTGCTCGCTGCTGCTGCGGCGCCGAGCAGATCAGCTGCTGGGCGGCCGAAGGAACCTTCCCTGGGTCTTCCCCCTCTTGCTGGCGGGCGGGCGAGCGGCGGGCATCAGCGAGGAGCCGGGGTTTCCCCTTTGCGTGGGCGGCCGGGAAGACCCAGGGAAGGTTCCTTCGGCCGCCCAGCAGCTGATCTGCTCGGTAGCGCAGCAGCAGCGAGGAGCCGAATCGGGGTTTCCCCGCACGCAAAGGGGAAACCCCGATTCGGCTCCTCGCTGCTGCTGCGCTACCGAGCAGATCAGCTGCTGGGCGGCCGAAGGAACCTTCCCTGGGTCTTCCCAGCCGCCCACGCAAAGGGGAAACCCCGGCTCCTCGCTGATGCCCGCCGCTCGCCCGCCCGCCAGCAAGAGGGGGAAGACCCAGGGAAGGTTCCTTCAGCCGCCCAGCAGCTGATCTGCTCGGTAGCGCAGCAGCAGCGAGGAGCCGAATCGGGTTTCCCCTTTGCGTGGGCGGCGGGGAACGCAAACTCCACCATCTACGCATGCGCGGCCATAGAAAAAAAGGGCGCGCATGCGCATATGGTGTTTTTACTTCCGCAACCCTTCATCGCGAAAAATTGATTATCGCGAGGGGTCTTGGAACGGAACCCTCGCGATAATAGAGGGATCACTGTACTTTTTACTAGCCTTTCTTGGTGACAGCTGTAATTTTTGTGTCACCTGATTATTGTCTGCTCAATATACGGTAATACAATGAACACCTCATTAACCTATTACTGAGAATGCTAATAGGGAAGATTGTATAAATGTCAAGGGATACAATAATACAAACTTGCTGCCTTAAGCTTTTAAAGGAAAGAGGCAATATAAACCAATAAATAAAGACTATTCTTTTTCATTATTTACAGATAACTTTGCTACAGATGGAGCACAACTTCGACATTGTGAGTATTTCATCTTGAAAGTTTGTATACCCTATATTTTGAGGGCAAATGTCTGAATGAGCTATTTATTTTCAGAGTTAGATTCAAGATTGGAAACATTTTGTCTATAAAATAATACCTATGGGAACTAGCAGTAGGAAGGAGAAATATTGATTTAATGCTTGCTTCTGAGCTTCTTTGGGATTTCTGGTTAGCTATACTATGAAAGAAAATACTGTGTCAAAATAAGCAAGCTTTTGGTGTGATCTGACAGGACTATTTTTGAATTTGATTGCTTTCACAGATGAATCATGCTTGTCGAGCCTTAACCTACATGATGGAAGCACTTCCCAGATCATCTGCAGTTGTGGTGGATGCAATTCCTGTTTTTTTGGAGAAGGTAAAAGCTGATCAATCAAGAATTGCAATAAAAGACATTGTCAAGTAATATTCTCAACGTCAGTGTTCATTGATTGTACTTAATACTAGCCTATTTGTGGTACAGGAATTCAGAATTTCCTATAAGTTCTTTTGAGAAGTAAATAATTTTATAATTTATATTTATAGCTGAATATTCTTAATAGTATCATTTAAACCTTAATGCCATGTACGGTAGGGATACAGCAGGAGTCCTATAAAATATAAAACTAGTACATTTGAGAATAGAAAATATGTTTTGAAAAAGTTTAAATATAGAAATATGAAGTCTGTCTGATATTGATCAGATAAAACGTTAAAATTTAATTTTTTTTGCCTAATAATCTTATTACATGTAGCAGTTATCCAAGCATTGTTTACTTGGACCTAACGGAAGCTTGAAATATATTCTTTGTATCTTTTGTTCAAAATATTTTCTTTTTTTATTTCTGTTTTAATCCCAATGATTATGGCTTATTTAATTGTTTTCTTACATTTCTTCTTGATTTGTAGCCGAACATATTATCATGCTCTTAATGTATATTTATGATACGAGTGAATATCTTCTCTTAGAATCTAGTATAAATTCTAGTAGATCACCTTTTTAAATCTAGATCAGTGCTTCTCAAACTTTTTCCTTCTTTACCTGAACCTATTTATTAGAAATAATATAGGTAAAATACTGTAAGTCAATTTAAATTTTCCTCTTGTGATTGGGTAATGGTTTTGTGTGAATTAGAATTTCTGGTCCTTATATACTTTAGGCTTCTCGGTATTTTGAAATGCTTTTTAAAAACTGCTAAAATGAACGAGAAGAAAAATATGAATTGAAAATGTAAATGATTTGTTACATAAGATGAACATTGAGCATTTGGAAGTGTTTGCTATTTTAGACATTTATCTCAATTTATTGCATATGATAATAATTTTCATTTGTTCTAGCTTCAAGTTATTCAGTGTATTGATGTGGCAGAACAAGCATTGACTGCTTTGGAGATGTTATCACGGAGACACAGTAAAGCTATTTTGCAGGCAGTAAGTATTGCTTCCAGTTTTTTAAAAAAGTTTTTTTTAATAGTGATCATTACCATAGTTTTCTCTTGAAGCAAATAAAGACTCCCAGAAATCAAAATCTCTCTCCCTCCCACCCTCCCTCCTTTCCTCCCTGGAGGAGAAGAAGTCTCTTATGACTCAAACATTTAATTTAACTTTTGTTTTTATAGGGAGGCTTAGCAGACTGTTTGCTGTACCTGGAGTTTTTCAGCATAAATGCTCAGAGGAATGCATTAGCTATTGCTGCCAATTGCTGCCAGAGCATCACTCCTGATGAGTTTCACTTTGTTGCAGATTCTCTTCCACTGCTTACCCAAAGGCTAACCCACCAGGTTGGAAAATCTTTTGAACTATTGTATGTTTTAAGGCTTTCATGTTGTACAGTTCAAGACATTTCACACAGAATTTCCTCTAATTCTAAATGGTAGTGAAATTCATTATGGGAGGAAATACTTCATATCAGCCTAGCTTTACAGCAAAATAAAAAAAGCAATTGTTTCAATTCTTTGGACTCTTTTTCTTATAAGATATGGGAGATGAGTTAGATGTTTTTGCTTATTTCTTATTGCTATCTTTAAATTCTTAGTGTAATTTTCCAGTTTTTTGGTTCTTGATATGTCTGCATTGTATATTTGTATATTAAAACATAATATTTGTATTCAAACCATGTAGGATAAAAAGTCAGTAGAAAGCACTTGCCTTTGTTTTGCACGTTTGGTGGACAACTTCCAACATGAAGAGGTAATGTCTTCTTTTTCTTCTTCAGCATGATCTTTAAAAGCTTTAATTATATGAAGTATTAATTATTTATCTTCCTTTTATCAAAGAATTTGCTGCAGCAGGTTGCTTCTAAGGATTTGCTTACAAATATTCAACAACTCCTTGTAGTGACTCCTCCAATATTAAGCTCAGGGATGTTCATCATGGTGGTGCGCATGTTCTCCCTAATGTGTTCCAACTGTCCTATGCTAGCAGTTCAGCTTATGAAGCAAAGTAAGTTCTTATGTCAATTATTTTTGTTTACTAGCTGGTAGTTTTTATAGATGAAGTCAAATGAATCTGTAAGTGCTAATTCTGGGGAAAGGATAATGCATAGGGTAGCAGTAGAAATTATTTTTGAGAAGCTGACAAGGGTACTGCAGAATATTTCTTGAGAAAAAGTTTATTGACATTAGTGTAGGCCAGGGGTTGGCAAACTTAAACACTCAAAGAGCCACAAAGGTCCTAACTGGAAGCCCACTTACTCAATTCTGGAGCTGACCTGAAGTTCAGTTCCCGTAGCATAGGGTCTCCTCCTATTGTGACACCCTTTTTCCTATGTGCTATGTGAACCTCATTGGCAATGACATTTAACGGCTGACACACACACACACACACACACACACACACACAAACAAACAAACAAACATAAATGGAACACATGAAACAACAACAACAGAAGATACATGAAACAATCAACACCTTCAAAAGATTAAAATTCATAAGGGAAGGAACATCCTCCCCCAAGTACAGGCAGTCTTCAATTTAAGAATATATTTGAAACGAATCTTGATTAGTAAGCAAAACAGTCATTAAGCAAGTTGCCCATATGACTGCTTCTCTCAGCCACTATAATCCCAGCACTCCCGATTGTGATTGTTAAATGCCAGGTAAGTTGTGTGAGTGACTGGGGGATAGGGGTGATCCTGGAGGCTTGTGAAGTAATCAGTGTTGTGGTTTGGCTTTTTTTCAATTGTTGTGTCTAGCACCTAATTCATGTAGTTAAAAATTAGTTTCCACAGCATATTCAATTTATGTTCTGATTTTGCATTTGTTTATTTTATTAAACACAGTTGTTTATGTACTATTGATTCCAGGAAATTCATAGCATTTTACAAGTGAATTTATGGAATCATCAACAAATAATCTGGATTTGCATAAGCCACAGAAAATCCTATCCTACCCTAGATGTAAAGCTAGCCTATATAACCATTTCCCCACAGATATTCCATCTATTAGGAAGATTTGCACCATGTAAATCTGCCTAATATATGTTTTCAAAGCAACTTGTATTAAAGCAGAAACTAATATTCTAATTGTGTCATTTTTATTAAAGATATTGCAGAAACTCTTCACTTTCTCCTTTGTGGAGCCTCAAATGGGAGTTGTCAGGAACAAATTGATCTTGTTCCAAGAAGCCCTCAAGAACTGTATGAACTTACTTCACTTATCTGGTAGGATTCATCTGAAATTATTATTCAGTTTGTCCAGGATCATATTTTATAATAGCTAAAATGAGATGAATGCTGTTACATTCATTTATTGTTAAAATGTTGACTTGTTCTTTTTAGTGAATTGATGCCATGCTTACCTAAAGAAGGAATTTTTGCTGTTGACACTATGCTAAAGAAAGGAAATGCACAAAACACAGATGGTGCAATATGGCAGTGGCGAGATGACCGGGGTCTCTGGCATCCCTATAACAGAATTGATAGCCGGATAATTGAGGTAGTAATATCAGCATATAAACATCTGCATTTTATTTAGGGGGTTGAACATCACTTATCAGCCACTATTATAAATGTAACAACAACTTCTAATCAAATTTCAACCATGAATTGCAGGTAGATCTTTGGAATTTGCACTGGTTAGCTAGATGTGATACTTATGAATTCAATATACCGGTACATAAATTACTGAACCATTTGTTTACTTTATATGATTAAAATATATTTCTTCCTAATATTTTATATATTGCTGTTGAAAAGCTGTCTCTCCTATCCTTCAGCAGGATCACAGGCTAAATTTTTAAAAAATCAAGATGGTTAAACAATTAAAAAATACACTTTTAAAAGTATTATTCTTATACTAGACACATATATATACTGCTCAAAAAATTAAAAGGAACACTCAGATAACACATCCTAGATCTGAATGAATGAAATATTCATACTTGGAGTTATATTCTGTTGTTTAACTGTTCCCTTTACTTTTTTTGAGCAGTATAGTTAGATGAACACATAGACCTGATTTCCATATGACATTAAGCCAAAACGGTGGTTTTAAAACATCCTCCTGAAGTAGAAGCAAGTAAGTCACCCTGAAACTGCGGAGAAGGGTGGCATAGAAATCCAACCAGCCAAATAAATAATTAAATAAAAACCCATCCATTATGGTTTAGTATTGTGTGTGAATTAATCCATTTAAAGCATTCTGTGTTGCTGGGTAGGAAGAAGAGGAAGTTACCCTAAAATAATTTGTACTTGCATTTAAACTTATATATTTGTTCTCAGGCAGCTCATCAGGTTGGTGAAGATGAAATAAGTCTGTCTACATTGGGGCGTGTTTATACAATTGACTTTAATTCTATGCAGCAGATCAATGAGGATACTGGAACAGCACGTGCCATTCAGAGAAAACCCAATCCTCTAGCCAATACCAGTACTAGTAAGCACTATTTCATTTTTGTCACTGAAGAGTGCTTCCTGTGTAGTCTTGCCATTTATTTTTTCATGCATTTATTTCTAGTTTTTTATTCAGCCACCATTCCATATTCCAATTTCATATGGTCAAAATGATATAGTAACAACAGAGTCATTCCATGTCAAGTAGACCAATTTTAAAGATCATCCCCACCTTACCATCTCAGATTTTGATGAAATTTGGCACATTGTTTCATTATGATATAAAACTATGCTGTGCAAAATTTTAGTTCAAAAGACTAAAAATTGGGAGTTCTAGGAGACCTCAAATAAATGGTTGCAAAATGCTGAGTCGGCAAAAATGACATTTTGGACCAACAGAATAAGATGTAAATGCGGCAGTTTCAGTAGTATGTTGGAGATATTTGGAGAACCTGCACACCTTGTAAGGTTTTATAAACTGGCCCACTTGACACGGAATGACCCAACAGTAAAACAACAACAACATAAAACAGCAATAAAAAATTTAAAAAGCCGATTGCAGACCAGTTAGGATAACTGGCATTAATGCTATTGTCCATATTTATTTCACCTTGGAGGAGCTAATGTTGTAGGTATCCCTTGCTCTTATAACAGAGTGTGATAATTGTATTCAGAAATGTTGGAAGCCAGTACACTGCCCCCCAAAAGCTTATACAGTGATACCTCATCTTACAAACGCCTCATCATACAAACTTTTCGAGATACAAACCCGGGGTTTAAGATTTTTTTGCCTCTTCTTACAAACTATTTTCACCTTACAAACCCGCCGCTGGGATGCCCCACCTCTGGACTCCCGTTGCCAGTGAAGCACCCATTTTTGCACTGCTAGGATTCCCCTGAGGCTCCTCTCCATGGGAAACCCTACCTCCGGACTTCCGCTGCCAGCGAAGCGCTTGTTTTTGCGATGCTGGGATTCCCCTGCAGCATCGCAAAAACACAGAAGTCCGGAGGTGGGGTTTCCTATGGAGGGGAACCTCAGGGGAATCCCAGCAGTACAAAAATGGGCGCTTCGGCTGGCAAAAGGGGTGAATTTTGGGCTTGCTCGCATTAATTGCTTTTCCATTGATTCCTATGGGAAACATTGTTTCGTCTTACAAACGTTTCACCTTAAGAACCTCGTCCCAGAACCAATTAAGTTTGTAAGACAAGGTATCACTGTATTGCTTTATATTTAAAGGTAACTTCATGTAGAACACATTGCAATAACCCAATCAGCACAAAATGAAAGTATTTGTGCTTTTGTCAGTCTCTTGCTCTAAAGGATATGTAGTTGAGCAGTAGTATCTCTGTTAGTTGTCCAAGCTGTTAATCTACCTGGAGTAAATCAACTAATTTTATATATTTATAATTCAAAAAGCAGATCCTACCCTGGGTTACTAATGTCTTACAGAAGGCATGTTGTAAATTATTGAATTGCATATATCCCAGGAGTCATATGTTTTTAGGCATATTCTTAAATCATTAAATCTACCTCTTCTGATTGCAAAACTCCAAATTAAAATAAGACCAGAAAGGAAGCTTACCAAATTCATCTCAAGGATTGCATCTACTGTTGAACTGCTTTGATAGTTAGGAAATCCCCCCGCCCCCCACTTTCAACTGAGATTTGGTTTTTTTTTAAAAGACCATTGCTCTGTATCCTATTTTCTGGGATTATAAATTACATACATTATCCTAGCTTTATAGAGGTAGATTTTTCGTGATGCAGGTCTGATAGAGTAGTATATTAAGTTATAGTGAGATTTGTGCTATTCTGTTGGATCTCACTCGGTGGTAGAATGCTATGCTTCAAATTCCAAAGGAGAATATTTCTTTCAGTGTGGAATGAGAGAAATAAACAAACTTGCCAGGGCTTGGTTACAGACAACAGAAGTAATATGTGCCTTAGGTTAACTTAGCTAACTTATTTAACTTTAATTAATTAAGTAATTAATAAGTAATTAAGGATATATTACAAAACTTCATAACATTTTAGATCCCATGTTTATTTACTTGTGTTATTTGAATTTGATTTACTTGAAAGTTATTTGAATTTAAATATGTCCTCCACTTTTTATGATCCACAATCTTCTCTAAAACATTGAGCATTAACTTGGTATAATAGTTAAGATATGTTGTTCTGGAAACCAGGAGACTGTGAGTTGTAGCATTGATAGTAATTGTTAAAAAGTCACTCTTGTTCAGCCCACACACCTCACATGATAATTATTGTGGGGAAATTGGAGGAGGAAGGGCTATTATGTATGTTTACTGCCTTAGCTATAAAGAAATAGACAAGATAAAAAATGAATAAGAATTCAACAAAATGTTAAGAAAGGTTCTTTATTTGCTACTGCTTAGTTTGAAATTTAGTCAGTTACTGGGAAATTTATGATATTTTTATAAATGTAAAATGTTTTCTAAAAGATTGCTATAATATTTACTAATAGTCTCCCTAAGTTTACGGAGAAAGGCTGAGAAATCCAAATAATAAATATATAAATGGAATGGAATCAAATTGAACACTATGTGTACTTTTAGCTCAATACAAATAATTTAATCATCTATCTATCCTTTACAGGTGGACATCCAGAATCAAAGAAGGATGATGCTCGAGCACAGCTAATGAAAGAAGATCCAGATTTAGCTAAATCTTTTATTAAAACCTTATTTGGGGTTCTCTATGAAGTGTATAGTTCTTCAGCCGGACCTGCTGTTAGACACAAGTGCCTTAGAGCAATTCTTAGAATAATTTATTTTGCTGATGCTGAACTTCTGAAAGATGTACTGAAAAATCATGCTGTGTCAAGGTACTTGTTAATTCATATCTTTGTTGTGAATGACTGTAAAAATACTTGAGTTTTGCTGAAACCAGTGTCTTGAAATTTTAATAATGTATTTTAATTTAATTAAGATATTTAATTGTTTAAAGTTTTTGTATTTAGGAATTATAGCTACTGTGAAAATTGTTGAAAATGTTACTTAATCAACATTAGATACACATTATTTAATATTAAGTGCCCACTGCTACATTAACATACTAATACAGCATATTTTCTATTTGAGTAGAATCAGGCCATTATCGAATATTCCTGCTTAATACAGAAAGAAAGCTATATGCAAACATTTATTTAAAATTATTGGATTGAGTCCAAGTGAAAATATTTTTGCTGAGGAGTAGGCTGGATTCAGAGTGAACTGTTCAACCTTGGACTGTTGTTGAATCCTGTACTATTTAGCTAAAAATTTATATTTCACTGTCAAAAGGTTACTTTCATGGATTTCAAATCAGCTTTTGTTCTGATTCCATTGGAGAGGCTATGAGAGAAAAAACAGTGGATAAAATATTGATTTTTATTATTCAGACTATTTTAACCCCATGTTGAGAGTCAGATGTTACTGATAGAAATATTACTACTAAGAAGAGGGTAAGGCAAGGGTGTATTTTAGCCTTCTTCCCCTTTAATTTATTAATAATTGAGGCTCTCACATTTTCCATTCATTATCCCATAGTGTTAGGAAATTGCACTTTCAGCTTTGTAGTTGATTTAATTTTGTCATTCTCCCAAGTGGGAATGAGAAAGGAATTGAAATCATTGGCTTCTTTTTGTCTAAATACTTTTTAGAAGAAATGATTAAAAAACTAATACTGGTATTAGTTTGTGCACTGCATATTGCAGGACGCATAAATATAAGTATCTTGAGATGCAGCTGGTCTCTCTTTATCTTAGAGCACACATTTCTCTTATTGGGTCAGGGTTGTTCAACATATCTCCTCATCTTGATAATTTTTCCATTCAAAATTTTATTCCTGCAGCCTGCAAGATCTTGCTAAAAAAATTTCTCAGCTTCTTTATGGAGTTCAGATTTGTACTTTAACTAGTTTAATATACTGGAAAATGCTGTCCCATCTTATTCTCCCATGCCTCCTGGAAGGAGAGTCCAGCATGGGTTTAGCTCAAGTCTTATTGGTAGGACTGAGTTTCAAATTAACATAAATAAATAATAATTAGGTACCGCCCCCTTGCTGCCCCAAGTAACCAGTTTTAAAAAACTCAGTCGAGGTTAAGGACATGAGTTTTTTCCTCTCACCTTTAGGTTGAGTATTTAAAGTAATATATTGTAATTAAAATTATTGTTGAACCTTGTAATTTTTCTCCCTTTTGTTTTTGTATAGGTTCGAATTCTTCTGATGGGGTCTCTGCCCTCCGCGGGCACCACCCCCACCTTTTCTCCTTTTGGGGCCTCTTCTCTTCGCGGGTACTGCCCACCGAGGAGCAACTGGGCTGTTTTTTTATTGTTAAAAATTGTGACTGAAAGTCCAATTAGCCCAATTCACCCCAGATGGGGGGGGTCCGCCCCTCCCCATTGTCGGGGGCGGCGGAAGCTTCAGACGCCGGTTTTGGCAACCGCGGCGGCCATTACGGCCGCCGAACAGCTGAGTGAGCCGGAGGGGGGCTTCTTAAGCCGCAGCGAGCGGACGGCGGCGAAATGATCATTCCCGGCCGAAACTGAAGCCGCGGCGGCCATTACAGCCGCCGAACAGCTGTTTGGAGGGTTCGCAGCAGGGAGCAATGAAACTGAGGCTTGGCGAGCCGCAAGGGCTCGATTACAATCAAAGCTGCTGTTCCCGCCCTTTTCTAATTGGTGTGGTGCCCTATGAGGCAATTCCCCTGCGAAGCCCTATAAACCGCCATGTTTGTCTGTTGGCTTTATGCCAGACATAAAAGTGCCGTTCGAATTGGCGCGAACTGGGCAGGGGGCCAAGTTGTCAGGCTCTAAGATCTGCCCAGAGACAGTTGACAAGGTCACGTGGGCGGCTAACAGCCAATCAAAAACCGTTTAGCTGTTCAGCCTGCCTGTCTGTCTTTTAATGCGAGTGAGAGCCTTTATTACTGTTCAACAGTCTTGATTGCCTTGTGTTTTGTAATTCAATCGTGAGTACGCTGCCCCATATCCAAATAAGATATGGCTGACCAACTTATCAGTGGGGAGGAGCAGGCCCAACCAGCTCAAACACCTGTTAAGGGGAAGGATAAGGCCAGCAAGCCTAGGAGTAAGTCCTCCCAATCAAGCTCCTCTCTTCGTGAGGCTGAGAGGAAGATCAAGGCCCTGGAGCAGCGTTTGGAGGCGGCCTTGTCCCCTCCCATCATAGGTGGACTGTCCATAGGCCCTTTCCAGCCTCTTCCTCCATCGCTTTCTGTGGGATCCCAGGGCACAGCAACCGAGAGGGACTGGTCCCCTGACAGGCAGGCCCCTCTTCCCTTGCCATCAATTGCTGCAAGGCCTGAGAGGCCTTCATCTTCTCATTCCCAGGCACTGCTTCAAGGGGAGCTACAGACACCATGTTATGGGCCTTCAGCTACTTTCACCCCCACAGCAGCCGGGCTTAGAGACAATGCAGATGCCTGGCAGGCCTTTGCCCCTGCTATACAGGACATTGTCGCCAATGCATACACGCAGGGCATAGCTGCAGCAACCCAACGAGCCAATACCTTTCCATCTCAGCCTATCCAGCCCAGGGATATCTGGTCAGTTCCACCGCCCCCTACTGGGTTGGGTTCTATGTCTATTGACCACACCGACTTTGAAGAAGACAGTGACCACGGAGATGGCCTGTCAGATGACGAATTCTCGGTTCCAGAGCAGCCAGCAGTGGCAGGTCTGTTCAAACCCTCTTTGTATAGGGTTTTATTACGTAAGGCAAAGCAAGCCTTAGATGTACCAGGAGCAACACCACTGGTGGAATCATCAGACGGGCCACGCACTTCAGCTGCTCTATGTAAGGAACCCGCCAGAGAATCGGACAAGGTTCCTGCACTGGAGATCTTCCTCGAGAATGTCAAGCGCCCGTGGCAACATCCGGCGGCGGCGCAAGGGCCTTCAAACCTGGAACGCAGGTTTTATACCTTTGATGACAGCATGGAGACGCTACTCCAGTTTCCTCCTGTGGACAAACCAGTGGCCACATTGGTTTCCCGCACGGTTGTGCCTTCGGAGACGGCGGACAACTTGAAACCGGATGAAAGGAGAGCGGAAAATCTTCTCAAGAAGACCCACCAGATGGCCGCTTGGGCTCTGCGAGCAGCCTCCACCGCCTCCTTCTTCAGTCGGGCATCCATTATGTGGATTCAGGAGGTTCAGGCGAGACTGGCTCCTGAGGAGACTCGACTGCGGCAGGACCTGAATAAGCTCCTCGCGACGGCAGAATTTTCCACGGATGCCACCCTGCATGCCGCAAAATTTGCCTCCAGGGCTATGGCCTCCACCATTTCATCAAGGCGCCTGCTTTGGCTCAGAAATTGGCAGGTGGATGCCAAGTCCAAGTGGACTTTGTCTTCAGCTCCCTTTGAGGGCACTGAATTGTTCGGGGAGGCCCTAGATCCTGTCCTGGTGGAGGATAAGGATAAAAGGAAGGTCCTCCCAAGATCTTTCCGCCGCCAGGACCGCAGGGCTGGTCCGTACTCCCGTAGGCAGTCCTTTCGGTGGGACGCGTGGTCCGCCCCTTCACAGCAGGCCAGACCTTACTCGCAGGGGGCCTTTTCCTCATCCTACAGGAATGACCGACAGTATTCCCAGGAACGAGGCAGAGGTTTCTCCCAGACGAGACGTCCATACCGGGGATACCAACAACGGAACGCCAGACGTGCCAAGTGACTGCCCGGACGACATTCCCTTGGGGGGCAGGCTACAAAAGTTCAGCGACAGATGGCGAGCTACCACCTCAGACCCTTGGGTCTTAGCCACTATCTCCCAAGGGCTAAAGATCGAGTTTCTACACGATCCTCCAAACCATTTTACTGCCTGTCCGGTCCCCAGAGACTTCGAAAGGAGGTCTCTGTTGGATCAGGAAATTCTCCACCTTTTACAAATCCAGGCGATCGAACCTGTTCAGGACAATTCCAAGGGTACGGGGTTCTATTCAAGGGTGTTCCTTGTACCCAAGGCCTCCGGGGGTTGCAGGCTCATCTTGAACCTCAAACGTCTCAACCAGTATATTCTGTATCGACGGTTCAAGATGGCCTCCCTCCGCTCCATACTGGCCTCTGTTCGGGCAGGGGACCTGCTTACTTCAGTGGACCTGAAGGAGGCCTACCTGCACATTCCCATACACCCGTACCATCGACAATTCCTTCGATTCTGTCTACACAACGTCCATTACCAGTACAGGGCCATGCCCTTTGGCCTATCATCGGCCCCACGTACCTTTACGAAGGTACTGGATGCACTACTGGCCGATCTGCGGTCCCGCCCTATACGGATTCTCGCATATCTGGACGACATCTTACTTCTGTCTCCAACCCGCCAGAGGGCGCACAAGGACTTACGAACCACGATGTCTTGTCTACAGCGTCATGGTTTTACCATCAACACGCCAAAAAGCCATTTGACTCCTGCCACCAGACTCATTCATCTGGGTGCGGTGATCGATACGGTCTCTCAAAGAGTGTATCTATCTCCGGACAGACAGCACCGCATCTGTTCCCTCATAGCCGGCCTTCAACAGAGCCGAACGGTGCCGTTGTCTTTCCTGTCAAAGGTACTCGGGACCCTGGTATCCTGCGTGGACATTGTCCCTTGGGCCCGTTACCATTATCGACTTCTCCAGTGGACCTTGCTCCCGTTTCAGCGTCGCAGATTGAGTCATACACACCGTCTCACCGTCGTGGGATGCGAGTTGCAACACTCCCTCCGCTGGTGGAGATCTGCAGCACTGCGGCAGGGCACTCCCTTCGGACCATGCCATCACACGATCCTCACCACAGACGCCAGTCTGCTGGGGTGGGGGGCTCACATCCAGTCCCAGGTGGCTCAGGGCTTCTGGAGCCCCCAGGAACTATGTCCAATAAACATCAATTTCTTGGAGTTGAGAGCTGTCCGCTTGGCCTTGCTGGCCTTCGCCACCTTGCTGGAAGGTCACCACGTCCTTGTACGCACGGACAACGTAGCGACCAGGGCGCATTTAAATCACCAGGGCGGAACGCGCTCTCTCAGGTTGATGGAAGAGACGGTCCTCCTCTTCAACTGGGCGGAGACTCATCTTTCCTCCCTCCATGCAGAGCACATCGCGGGGGAGGACAACAAGCAGGCGGATTGGCTCAGTCGCCAGGAACTGGACCCGGCGGAGTGGCGGCTCGATCCGGACCTGTTCCAGGAAGTCTCGCGTCGGTTCGGGGAACCGGTGGTGGATCTCTTCGCTACCCCCCAGAATACCCAACTCCGGAGGTTCTACTCCCGGTTTCCAGCTCCGGGAGCCGAAGGAGTCAATGCATTACATCTTCAGTGGCCAAAGGTCCTACTGTACGCCTTCCCCCCGATTCCACTCATTCCATCAGTGGTAAGGAAGATCCTGTCGGAGGAGGCGGAGGTGATCTTGCTAGCGCCTCATTGGCCGCGGAGACCGTGGTTTGCGGACCTCAGAGAACTGTCCATTTCTCCACCGTGGAGGATACCGGACGACCGGATATGCCTCAGCCAGGGGTTCGTGTACCACCCGGAACCTCAATGGTTTCACTTAACCGCATGGCATTTGAAGGGGACAGGTTGAGGAGCTGTCTCCTTCCCGAGAATGTTATCGCGACTATTCAAGCGGCTCGACGCCCTTCCACAGTCCGAATTTATCAGGCAACATGGGCAGCCTTTCATTCCTTCTGCAATGACAGGAACCTTCGACCACAGGATTCCTCAGTCATCCCTGTCCTGGAATTCTTGCAGAAGGGTTTGGAGAAAGGTTTGGCGCCAAACACGCTAAAACGCCAGGTCGCAGCGCTTGCCACCATTATAAAGCGGGACGATGGGGGACCTTTAACTAGTCACCCTTGGATTAAGGATTTCCTCAGAGGGGCTACCAACACGCATCCCCCTCCTGTTCGTCGTTTTCCCACATGGGACTTGACCTTGGTCCTTCAGGCCCTCACGGGACCACCGTTTGAACCGTTGAGAACTGTTCCATTGCGTTACCTTTCCTTTAAGACGGCCTTTTTGGTGGCGGTCACCTCGGCTAGGCGGGTTTCCGAACTGTCCGCCCTGTCGGTCAGATCAGACTTGTGTCAATTTTATCCAGACAGAGTTTGTTTACGTCTGGACCCCACCTTTCTTCCAAAGATTAACTCTCACTTTCACAGGGCTCTAGAGCTGGTGTTACCGGATTTCTGTGCTCACGGTACTCACCCTTTAGAGCTTAAATGGCACAAGATAGACGTACGCAGAGCGCTGAAGCTTTACATCAGGCGTACCGGCAGTTCTCGCAAAACTGAGGCTTTGTTTGTTTCGTTTAGTGCTAGCAAACTGGGCCTCAAGGTATCATCGAATACTATCAGCCAGTGGGTGAGACTATGTATAGTTGAGGCGTACAAAGCGAGCGCAAGGACTCCACCGAGTGGTATACAGGCTCATTCGACAAGGAGTGCGGCTTCTTCGGCAGCGTGGGCGTCACAAGCCCCCCTTGAAGATATCTGCAGAGCCGCGGCCTGGAGTTCACCCACAACTTTTATTCGCCATTACAAATTGGACACCTTCGCTTCAGCTGAAGCTGCTTTTGGCAGACGGGTACTCCAGAAGGTGTGCGGGGAGGTACCACCCATGGTTCACAATCTCCCTCCCTGAACCTTGGACCTTGGGTATATCCCATGCTGGACTCTCCTTCCAGGAGGCATGGGAGAAGAACCGTTGTACCTACCTGAACGGTCTTCTCGATGCCCTGGAAGGAGAGTCCATACCCTCCCGAAGAACCATGGGAGTTTGGTTTGATGAGACTGTTTCTTATGTTATTATGGTTGTTAATAAAGTTCATTACCTTTACATCTTTTCGTTTTTTAAAACTGGTTACTTGGGGCAGCAAGGGGGCGGTACCTAATTATTATTTATTTATGTTAATTTGAAACTCAGTCCTACCAATAAGACTTGAGCTAAACCCATGCTGGACTCTCCTTCCAGGGCATCGAGAAGACCGTTCAGGTAGGTACAACGGTTCTTTCCTATCATATTAGTGACAAATTGCCTTTAGGAAAATTTTAGTGTGGCCTATTGATACGAAGGAAATAGAGCTAATGAGAAACATTATACAAAATATGCAAAAAGAGTAAGTAAGGATAAAAAATTCAAGTTATGAGACAGGAAAAGGAAATATGGTATAGATAACAATAGTTCACATCGGTGTTATTTGTCTCTCCTTGCAAACCATCCTTGCTTCTCTTATTATATGGTGCTCTTTATTGCCTTTATTTTTTAACTTCTTATAGCTTCTTTTTGAAGTTCATGTCCATCCAATCACAATTCAATTGTTTCTTCCTCTTTGACCTATTCTTCTTTCTTTCTCTATTTGTTGATTATAAATTCTTCACATATTCCGTGTGAATCATCAAACTACTTCACGGATAGTTTATTTGGACAAATATTCATTCCTTGTAATAGACCACATACTATTTACCAGTTTTCTACATATTTGTATTTTTTAAAATTTCTTTAATTTTCCCATATGTTTAAAATGTTCTGCCAAATATCATTTACTTACTTCCATTACTCTGTCACAATAATTATATCAATTTTTGATATGCTAATTTTCATAACTATAAACCTTGCTGCATCCCAAATTCTACACAACATATGTTGTAGGGGATCTCTACAATACTATGTATGTGCGTGTGCATATGTGTGTGTGTGTATAGTGTGTGTGTGTGTATGTGTGCATGTGTGCCCTATACTTTCTTTTTACTTTTTTACTTTTATTTCCGTCATGTACCACTTTATCTGCTGTATCCAACCACCCATTATCAACTACATATTAGTGCAAAACATAACCCAATTCTGTATCTTATGTTTCCTTAACTCTGCTGTTATGTTCGCATTTACTATATACTTGTACTGTTTTGGGTGCAACGAAATGTAACAATCGACGTGTGGCAAAAAGTAAACAAAACAAAAAAATCTCACACTCATAGTAAGAACTCCTCAAATGAGGAAAAGTCAATTAATCACAAGTTTCAGATCCACATGACAGATAATTTACAGGGTCTCAAATTTCATTTTGGGTCATATAGACCCGAATATAGGAGCAAGGTTAAGTAAAGATTAGTAGATACTCTTTCTCAAATTTATATTATTTCTCAATGAGAATTAACTCAAATATTCAGTAATAAAGATAAGAAATAAATGCAAAATATTTAAGAATGTATTTTCAACACTATTTTGGAAAAATGTACAGTCAGGCAAATAATAAATAAACTCATGTTCCACTGAAGGATTTTGTTGTTCCATTGTAGTACTTGCATATTAGCATATTGGGTATGCAATAGAAATGTAGAATGTATTACTAATATTATTTGCAATATACTTTTCCTCCCTATCTTGTGCATTGTGCTCAGTACTGAAAATAATCATGATTTATCAACGTTAAATTGCATTTTCCATAATGTTCTTTTTTGTTGTTTGGTTATTCCAGTCATATCGCCTCTATGTTGTCAAGTCAAGATCTTAAGATAGTTGTTGGAGCCCTTCAGATGGCAGAAATTTTAATGCAAAAATTACCCGACATTTTTAGTGTTTACTTCAGGAGAGAAGGTAATGCTAAGTTTTGACTGGATTCTGGTATTTGGTATCCTACATACAGTTTTGATTATATGAAAGTATAAGGTAATAATCAACTAATTATAAATTCGGTATTTGTAGAACTATGACAATTAAACTTCATGCTCTCTGATCCTTAGGCAATAAGGACTTGCTGGAGATTAGGGGATAAGTACTTTAATTCTAACAAGATTATTAATGTAATCTTAAATAAAATTGGATTAGGTCAACCAAGTGTGTTTCTTCCCCACCTTACAAGGCTAACATCCCCTCAATCCTTCTAATGAACTTTAGTGGTACACCAGTTCTAGCGTTAACATTTGGTGCAACTCTTTGGGCCACAAAAAGATTTTGGGGCTGAATGAGCTGCCTTAATCTCCAAGCATGCAGGAGAAGTTTCAAGAAGGAGCAGTTGCATTCAAGAGGGACAACTTGAAGACACGTTGCTATCCTTTTGAGCGTTATTGAATCACTTATGATTCTGATGTCTTCTTGAACAGTTCTATGCAGTGTTCTTATTGGCTTGCCATTATTTTTGATTTCGTATCTAGGGCTGATATGGTAAAACATCACCCAGTGGGCTTCCATGTCTAAAGGACTATTAGAATCTGGGCTTTTCCAGCTTCAGTACATCACATTAACCATGATACCATGTTGCCGCTCATCAGATATTTAAGATTGTGAAAAATGTTTCAAAATCAAACTAGTTTTTCTGTTTTGAGTTCATAATTATTTGTTTTGAATTTAAAACAATATTTTAGCCATCTTGAAAGTGGAGCTTGAACCTGAACTCAAATGAACAAAGACAGTTTGTGCTTACATTTAGACCAATTGTTGGTCCAAACAGGATATTTGAATTTGAAATGGTTTGAAATCCAAGCATTTTGGATACCTTTACCCTCATTGACATGCTTTTTCTCTCCATTCCTCTATGATATCTTCTCTTTCTTCTTCCTACTACAGTAATACCTCGTCTTACGAACCTAATTGGTTCCAGGGGGAGGTTCGTAAGACGAAAGGTTCGTAAGACGAAACATTGTTTCCCATAGGAAACAATGTAAAATCAATTAATCCGTGCAACAAAAAAAACAACGCAAAAAACCGCCGCCGCCCAGCTGTCACCTTTTGAAACAGCTGGGGGTGCTTCCCAGCGTCCTCCTGAACCCGAACGCCAAACCCGAACTTCCGGGTTCGGCGTTCGGGAGGCCTCCGAGAAGCCCCCCGGCTGTTTTAAAAGGTGACAGCCGGGCGGCGGGGCTTCTCGGCGGCGGCGGGTTCGTAAGAAGAAAAAAGTTCGTAAGAAGAGGCAAAAAATTTCTGAACCCCGGGTTCGTATCTCGGGTTGTTCGTAAGACGAGGGGTTCATATCATGAGGTACCACTGTACTTCTGAGCGAATTTCAAATATAGATTTTTAATATAGAAAAATGGTTTGGGGACCATTTTTTTTTCTTGTTTCTGAGCTCTGTAGGCAGCAAGAAACATCTGTACTTTATGTAATTATGAGGGGAAATTGCTTTCTTTTGGTTAGAAGCTGTCAAGTAATTGTTGAAAAGGAAATAAGTTTATTTTTTCTGTTTACTTGTTTCTGTTGGGTGAACTTGATTTAAGTATTTTACATTTTATTTTATCCTATCTATTGTTTAAAAATAGGATAACATTGGGAATACTTGTAATCATTAGACTATACTGGGCATTATGATCTTTGAGTGCACATGCAACATTGATTTTTTAAAAAAGTAATTGGTAAACCATGTTGCCTTTATCCAATTCTTAGAAGTAAATTTTTCATCTAATGATCTATTAATTCTGTCACTTTTTTCAGGAGTTATGCACCAGGTGAAGAATTTAGCAGAATCAGAGGCTTTACTGACAAGTCCCCCCAGGGCTTGCACTAATGGCTCAGGAACACTTAGTGCTACTACAACAGTAAGCACTGGAACAGCCACTACTGCTAGCAATGCTGTTTCAGACTTAGGTTCTCCAAGCTTACAGCATAGCAGAGAAGACTCTTTAGACCTGAGTCCACAGGGGTGAGTTCACTTGACCGGGTCTCTAAATCAGATACCCTCCTAAGGTGTCAATCAAACAGTTCAAGTTTTTCTATTCTTTATTTGCTTATAAAGAAAATTGGAGTGAAGAATGTTATCATTAATGTGTCAGCGAGTTTTAAAAATAAATAACATAATTGGAAGTTAGTATTGTTGCAATAATTTTGGACATTCTCCTACATGCATTTTGTTTTGTTTTTTAAGTCTGCATTTTTTGTTTTAGCTGCCCTTGATCTTTTAAAATATGTATCACTAGTCGATACTCAATGAACTATTTGTCAACCTGTCTCAACCTGGTTTTTTAAGCCATACAAAATAAAAAGTAGTACAAATCATCTGAGTATGAAGGCATATATTTGTCTTGTAAACAATGCTTAAATGTTAAAATATTAGCTGTTGACAAATATTAGGGTAATTTAAAATCCATATGTATTTAAAACTGGTATTTGTTGAAATGTGAAGCCACATTAATAAACCTGATAATATAATGTGTTTTTGATTCAATAGCCGATTAAGTGATGTTTTGAAGAGAAAAAGATTGCCAAAACGTGGACCCCGAAGGCCAAAGTATTCACCTCCCAGAGATGATGACAAAGTAGACAATCAAGGTAAGTTTTGTCAAAACAGATATTGAAATTTTATTTTGTTGTACGAGGTGTAATGACAATAAACTAAGCTAAATAAGTTAGAATCTGGAACATCCTGGCTTATTGTTAAGTGTCTGTATGCCAGTTATTATTTATTTATTTACAGTTACTATGATTTGCCTGGGAGGTGGAAAAAGCAGTAATTATGGCATTTGAGTGACCCAAAGTATTACGGTAATAGGGAGAAACCAAATAAAAGCAATTTTTCTAACATTAAAAAAAAATCTGTCTAAATGCAAACACACACCATATTTTTTTAAAAAAATTAGGCTGATGTCTTGTTTCAGGCTGTGTACCCACAACAGCTTATTTTAGAAAAGGCTTAATGATGGGTAGTATTGCAGGGAATTACAAAGAGTTGGCTGCTCATTTCAGTTCTTGCCCTGGAGAACATAGGGAATTAAAAGTCTTTGATAGCTAGGCATACAGCAATTGGTTTAGAGTTAAGTCCAGAGTCAAACCATAGGGCACTGATAGAATACAGATAGTCCTTTACTTACAACAGCTCATTTAGTGACTGTTAGAAGTTATAACTGTTGTAGCATCCCCATGGACATGGGATCAAAATTCAGATGCTTGGCAGCTGACTCATATTTATGACCATTGCAGTGTTCTGGAGTCATGTAATAACAACAACAACAACATTATTATTATTATTATTATTATTATTATTATTATTATTATTATTATTATTATTATTATTATTATTATTAATTAGATTTGTATGCCGCCCCCCTCCGAAGACTCGGGGTGGCTCACAACAACAATAGTACAATATACAGAGTACAAATCCAATATAAATTAAAAACGAAATTTAAAACCCATAGATATTAAAAACAATCATTGCAGCACAATCATACCATTCTCATGTATTACAGTCAGGAAAAAAAGGTGGTAGTGGGGGGAAGAGATAATTATTCCCCCCATGCCTGGCGACAAAAGGTTTTCAACAGATACATCTGGACTTGCATGGGCTGCCAGAATTTGATCCCTAGCTCTCCCCTAGCTCCTTCTTCCCTGCTCCTGGGGATTTTCTGCCCCAGGTAATTGATGATTGGGAGAGGGGGTCTGATGCTTGACTGTCAGCACCAAGAGTCAGCAGACACCCAAACATCTGGTCCCTCAGCATGTTAACAGTCTTGACAGTTTGGTATGTATACCAAAGAACAGTTACGGTGGTATATACCTGCAGTGGTAGCTTATATTTATATATAAACGAAAAAGTGGCAGCAATATGGGTATATAAAGCATGAAGAATACATGTCTTCATTTTGAAAGTGCATTTGGTAATATAATACTATTTTTAATTCACTTGGCAGCTATGACTGCTTACAGCTTGCTATTGGTTGAATCACATACTGAGTATTAACAAACACAAATGTTGGTAGCTCTTAACCTAGAATAAATTTAAGATAATTGGCAAATGTATTCACCCTATGTAACTTCCTTTAAACTTAAAGTCTCTTACCATTTTCCATTATTTTCTAAAAGCAAAAAGCCCTACTGCTACGCAATCTCCCAAATCTTCCTTCTTGGCAAGTTTGAATCCTAAAACGTGGGGAAGATTAAGCACACAGTCGAACAGCAACAACATTGAACCAGCACGTACAGCTGGTGTGAGTGGCCTGGCAAGAGCTGCTTCAAAAGATACAATATCCAACAACAGGTACCCCTCACAAAAAATGGAAATCAGCGTTGTTATATAAAACACAATTCTGTACAATGTTCAACACAAATTTTTACTTTTATTTTTTTTAATGTATTGATTGTCTACAGCAGGGGTCGGCAACCTGCGGCTCTAAAGCCGCATGCAACTCCTTGGGCCCTCTGATGTGGCTCCCTGTCCCATCATTGGTGGGCTCTGCCCCTTGCTGCTTTTGGTTCTTTTTTGGATATTTTTGGAAATCCAGGTTGAGGAACAATTGCCAGCAGCGGCAGAGACTTTCCTTTGGGCAATCCTCCTTCTCCTCTTGTGACCTTCTGGCCGGCTGTGGCTGAGTCAGGAACACGCGCAAGCGTAGGGAGACCCTCCTCAAGCAAGTGCCACAGCACAGGAAAGGCGTGCACAGGGCAGGCAGCTGCTCGCTTAGGGAGGGACTCCCTGCATGTGTGCATGCTCCCGGATCAGCCACAGCCGGCTAGGGCATCATGAGAGGGGAAGGAGGAGGGTCGTTGGAGAGTTCAGGAATGAAGTGCCCCTGTACCTGCCTTCGCTGCAAGTAAGGCAGTCTTTGCTTCCTGCTGCTTCGTGCTGGAGTTTGCACCCTCTGTGCTCGGCCGAAGAGCTGCTAAGGGGTGAGGGATGACACAGCAAGATAATGGCCAGATCATTCCTGCAGGAGAGAAGATGCGTCCTGTTAAGTGCAGCGCCTTGAGCACCTTTCCCTGCACGAGGGGATCTCCTCAGCCTGGCTTAACAGACATCGGCAGAACAAGAAGAGGAGCGAGAGGGAAGCTGGATTCCTAGTCGCCTTTCCTGCCTCCTCCCTAGGCTCAAAAGCGTTGCGAGGTTCTAGGTTGCGAGAGAAGAAGGGGGGAAGGAGAACGGTCAGTTGAAGGGAAGCCTCTCCAATTGCTGGCGTTTGTTTCTCTGCCAGCCCGGATTTCCAAAAGCGGGGGTGGGGGTGGGGGTGGGAAGAGATAGAGAAACTCATACAGAGTGATAGACAGAGGGTGTGAGAGAGACAGAAGAGACACAGTGATACACAGAGAGATAGGAAGAGATTGGGGGAGAAAGATAGAGAGGGTGAGATAAATAGAGAAAGAGAGAGAGTGATCGTGTGTGTGTTGCTCTCTCGCTCCCTGCTACTATGCCTCTTCTCACTGTCGGAAAGCCCTGTTGTCCTGCTTGCTCTCTTTTGGGCTTTTTGCCAGCTTTTTTTTTCTCCTTCCTTTTGGAAAGCCGAGCTAGTGGAGCAATGAATGAAACCTCCTCCTGCTCATCTTCCCAGTCCCACCACAGGAGAGGGGAAGGGGAGGGAAGCCTCCACCGCAGGTTGTGCTCATTGCTTCACCAGCCCGGCTTTCCAAAAGGAAGAAAAGTCTGAAAGTGAGCAGGCAGGGCAGCTTTCTGACTGTGAGAAGAGGTACAAAGCCAGGGAGTAAGAGAGAATCACACAGAGAGAGAGAGAGAGAGAGAGAGAGAGAGACATAGAGGGAGGAGAGAAAGAGAAATAAAAGAGACAGTCAAAGGGAGATAGAGATAAAGAGATGAGGGAGAAAGATACACAGAGAGGGAGATAGAGGGAGAAAAATGGGAGGGAGAGACAGACAGAAATGGAGTTACCCTTACCATAGAAAACATGGAGCCACAAAACCTGGGTAGGAGTGACTGGGGAGTGGGTGTCATGTGACTGGGTGGGAGTGAGTATAATTGAGTTGGCCATGCCCACCCGGTTTTTGTGTCACAAATGCTCTTTGAGTGTTTAAGGTTGCCGGGCCCTGGTCTACAGCAACTAAGCTTATAACTTCCTTAGTGACAGAAGTTCCTGAAGAGCATGTTGAGTAAAAGATGTTAGCCGATAGGTAGATGATAGAGATTATGAAGGAATGGGAGTATGTGTGTGAAAAATCAAAGACCAAATCAAGCTAAAACCAAGATAAATAATAAGTAGGACAAGACTTCCATGTTTCTACAAAAAGAAAAGGAATGTTGAAGAAACTAGTCAGTCTGAAATGAGCAGAGATTACTGGTGGAAGGGAAAACACGGTTTTAGTTTTCATTTTCTCTGAAGTGATATGATTTGTTTACGTTATAAATATATATTCAAACAGTTGTTCAGAGAATGTGTGTAGTACAAAGGTGGTAATGTATTGTGCATTTCTTGTAGAGAGAAAATTAAGAGTTGGATTAAAGAGCAGGCTCACAAATTTGTGGAACGTTATTTTAGTTCGGAGAATATGGATGGAAGTAACCCTGCACTAAATGTGTTACAGAGACTTTGCACTGCAACTGAACAACTCAACCTTCAGGTTAGGATATCTTTTTCATCTGCCTTTGAATAAAAGAGTAAGTTTGGTTGGGGGACAATTAAGGACTATGCTGCTTAAACTGTACATCTTGGTTGAGTAAAAATGTTTAATGCACATAGGTTTGCTTTGGAAAAGATAAATTTCAAAACTTGGATTTTCCTGCTTGTCGTTTTTTTGCTGAAGAAAGATGATGATATGTTGTCATATCAATTTCATTCAAATAATTATTAACGCTATAATTACCAGCTTTTTGTTTTTAATTCTAAGATGTAATTTTGTAATTATATTACTAAGCACAATTGACCATAAACTAGTGCCTAAGCGCAATCTTTGAATGTGTGAATTTAATATTACAAAGAGAAGTAACTTGGACTGATCGGGACTGAGTACATAATGGTTGTTATGGAATTGTCATTCCAGTTAATGATCCAGTAGGAAGATGTGCATGTCCATGGAAGGCCAAGCTTTCTCTTCAGGGAAATATAGCTGAATAGACACATCGTATGTTTGAAATACAGTAGAAATTTATATTTGAGTAAATGTTGGATTTAATCACCAGCCAATTAAATATTATTTTCCCTAGCAATATGTATCTTCAAGTAATTGAATATTTAAAAAGGTCAACCAATGGGAGAATTTAGTTTTGAAACTAAACATACAAGCAACTATTACTTTAAGCCTTTCAAAACAGTTGTACTTATTTCATGGTACAAATAGTCGGCGTTTAGTGATTGCTTTGTACAGCTGCTGTTTGCAGTTGCAACAGTAATATGAAAGTAACTTTGCAACTAATCCTCACATTCAATGGTGGACTTTTACCAATACGGCTAATTGTGCACATGCAGAGAAACAAGAAACCTCGCCAAAAGCGCCCACACCCTGTGCGAGAGTTTGCTACCTGTATAAATGCCGGAAGCAAAATTGCGCTCAATCCTGCACTTACGCTTCAGAGCCGTGGAGCTGTGCACAATTAGCCGTTCCGGCAGCTGCCCACCACAGCTCATGTTTATTATTACATTTTTGTACCACCCATCTCACTGATAGAGTGTGCCCTTTTCAGGTCTGTAAAGCAAAGGAAAGCTGAAGTAACAATGTAAACATCATTTCAGTTAGTGACCACTCTGATTTACAACCAAATTGCTGGTCCCCATTGTGGTTGCTGAATGATGACTTCCTATAGTACAATGTATTCATACTCATGCAAATGGTGATGGTCTTCTAGCTTAGAAATTGTTTCTGCAGACATAGTCTTGTTGCTTTGCTTTCTACTAAACATAAAGCTGCTTTAATGATTTGTTAAAGATATAGGCCCCATGCATTGCAAAACACCTTGTTCAGATGCTTTGCACAGCCTTGTTAGTTAATAGATCTGATATCTCTATTTAATTCAGCCCTTGAGTGATAAAATTATTTCATAATTTTGTAAGAGTAGCTCTTAATAAGAGAGCTGTTTTAAGTGGTCTTCATATTTTTATCCTCTAATTTGTAATAGTAGCTATCCGTACAGGTATAATTGATCATGTACTAATTAGTGAGCAATGGATGAATCAAAATTTCAGGATTCACAAATAATGGGTACTGATGAATTTAATAAGCCATAGTGGAAACAATGAAACTGTTACGAAAGTAAAAGGGAAATAAGAAATGCAGTTTGGTCCTTATTGTTTGGTGCCTCAGTCAGTCAGAAGAAAACATTTTGTGTCTGCTTGTGTGTGTCAGAGTTTCACTTGGATGGCTCCCAGGAAGTGTTTTGAACATAAATATTTCAAGCAACCTATCTATGTGGGTCAATGCATTGCATGAGTGTATTGTAGTACATCTTTCTTTCATTTCTGTTTTTAACTACCTGGTTCTGTTGAATAGTTCCAATACTACTAAGCCTTGTTCTTATATAGAAATTATTTCTTTCAGGCGGATGGTGGAGTTGAGTGCCTTGTAGAAATCCGTAGTATAGTCTCTGAGTCTGATGTCTCTTCATTTGAGATCCAGCACAGTGGGTTTATGAAGCAGCTGCTGCTTTACTTGACATCAAAGGGTGAAAAAGATGTTGTAAGCAGAGATGTCAGATTGAAAAGGTTCCTTCATGTTTTTTTCTCTTCTCCTGTAAGTATTCATGTATTCTTCAGTGTTATAGGGGTCTTTTCATTCCAGTGTATATTGTCTACTCTGTAATAAATCTTTTGAATATACTAAAGACATTTCTGCCGGATAAACATGCTAGTTATTTTATCCCAGTAAATGCTCGACAACCAAATTATGAAATATAGTTTGATGCTAACCTCTCCTACAAAGAAAAGTGTCTGAGTTTTCTATTTGCTATATAAATTCTTCAATTTAATGATTGAGGCAGTTAAGAGATTAAATAAAATACAATTACACTGCTCTTGGTGCACTATAATTATCAGAGTTGTACTGTCTTGAATATTTGGAATATAATTTCCGTATTGTCCAAAGAAGTAAAATAATATTGTATTTTTTAATTTCAATTGCTCATTAAGAGCTGTATCAATTCAATTCAGTGGTCCCTTTCAAATACAGTAGTACCTCTAGATATGAGCTGCTCCACATGCGAATATTCCAAGATACGAGCCACGAGGGGAGAGAAATTTCTTTTCGAGACCCAAGCTCAAATTCGGGATACGAGCCGAGCGTCCACTAGGTGACGCAAGAATCCTTGCTTCTGTTCTGGTTATCTCGGCAGGGAAAAACAAAGGCAAAAGGCATTTGTTCCAGATACGAGTTGTTCGACATACAAGCTCCCTTCTGGAACGAATTCAACTCGTATCTAGAGGTACTACTGTATATAATTCTGTTCCATTTCTGTTTGTCCATTTGGATTACCTAAATGTTGACTTGTCCAAGCTTTGTGATTTTTACATAGTGGGAATTTTTTTTACTTTTACAGCTCCCTGGAGAAGAAACCGTTGGAAGATTAGAACCTTTAGAAACTGCACCTTTGTTAGCATTGGTCCATAAAATGAATAATTGTCTTAGTCAGATGGAGCAATTTCCAGTAAAAGTCCATGACTTTCCAAGTGGAAATGGAACGGGGAGCAGGTAAGAATTAATGCCCAGGTAAACTTATTTGTATTCCTTGTAGCATGTTTTTTGTATTATGAATTCTGCACAGGTAAAATTATATGCTATATGGTGTTTATTGTTTCTTTTCTTAAATACTAAACATATTTCCAAATTAGTGGAAAATCTTAAACAGTTCTGTGTAGAAGTTGCAAGAATATGAGATTTATGCAACTCCAGCACCCTAATCTGGCATGATGCATGAACTTCAGTTGTCGGAATATGATTTGCCCATTTCATCTACCGCACTTCACACTTTTGCCTCCAAAATAGTCTTCCTCAACCTTTTGAAAAAGTGGTTGAGTGTGTGTGTATATCCATATAAGAGAGAAGGAAAATTTATCAGCAGCAAAAGTGAATTTGATACAATTTATAATGGGTGAGACATTACAGGATAGTTCTATTTTTTTTAAAAAAAGTTTATTAAATATATACACATTAAAAAAGACAGTACATAATCATTTCACTTCTATTACATATTAGTGCTATATTGTACAGTGTCTTGGGTTAAACATAAAAAAGAAGAGACAACAACGACAACAAACAAAAACAACAAAATGTGACAATGATAAATAGAAAAAAAAAGAAAAAGTATAAAGAATAAAGAGAAAAGAAAAAAAATACATATAATTGTTATTATATGTACCAGATAGTTCTATAACCAAACTGTATTGACCAAATATGGTAGGATAATTCTAGGTAAATACAGAACATTATATGAACCATATATAACATGTAATCGTGCCTTGTTCATTTATGAAAGAATAGATTTTCATAACCTATTTTATATACACACACACACACATATATATATACACAGTATATTATAGGTAGAAATTCAAGACTTTTCTAGTTTCAAGTCTTTTGAAATAGATGCACTTTAGAAAGAATGATTTTTTAAACCAACAATCATGCCATTTTTGTTAATCGGCAGTAAAGTGTTTTCCCAGAAAAACTGTACTGTAAGGCTAACGCAGTATCATTACTTCAGTTTCAAGTTGCATTGTACCTCTGGTATTTTAATCAAGGCATGTTCTGGTTGTTTAATTTTCATAGGAGTTCATGTTCATGAACTACTAAAGATTGTACTTGGTATTTAGAGAAAACAACTCTTTGTTTGAATTTAGTTCAAGTAGATTAAATCTATAATATTATTCCATATAGTTGGTCTTCTTTTGATATTCTGAGAACAAACCTCTTTGCTCCTGGTTGTTTCTAGTTGTTATCTATGGTTTGAGTAATTTATTTGTGGAATAATTGCAAAGGTATTATCCCTAAAGGTGTTTCTGGTTCTTCATGTGTGGTTTCTGTGCATTACTTATATGGGCTGTGTGAATCTTTTATTGCTGATGAAAATTTTCCTGGGGAACTATGCCAGTATTGGCATGCATGAAAACAATCTCTTCCTGTTCATTCTTTTTGTGCCACTTAGTAGTTGGTTAATTGTTGAGGATATTCCTTTTTTATCTAATTGTCTCTATAGCCAAGAAATTCATTCATTGATTTTGTTTTCAAAGATAGAGTACAGTAGAATTTATTGGCTTCTTAATTGGTATCTTTAGCTTGTTGAACACCTTGTAGCTTGTGGATTAATATAATCAAGCTTAGTATGTTAGTACGGTGGCTCCCTCCTTCCCCTGGAACAGTTAGCTCCATGGCTTCCGCCATATCTGCCTCTCCCCAGCAGCACTGGAATGTTCTGACCCTCTGCCACCCCAGAGATAGGTGCCCCCTCCCCTCCTGCCTCTCCAGCGTCAGGTGTGCCAAGAATTTCATTCATGCCATATCCATTCACCTCATACATACCATAGCCCCACCCACCCACCCCATCCCATCCACCCACCCCATCCCATCCACCACTACTTTCCCACTCCATCCAATCCCAAGCATCCATCACTAAAATTACCCCCCAATAAATTAGTTAAAAAGTGTATAAGATTTAAAAATTAATTTAAAAAGGTTAACCAGTCAATTACGAGTCAAACTGAGACAATCATACAATTAAGATTAGTTAGTATAAAAATGAGTTCTTAAATCAATAGTTCAAAATTCATCAGTCAATCAGTCAATCCAGTTCAGGGTGATAATAGTGTCTTCTATAAATCCTTTAAGTCTGATTGTGTTATAGGATCTTCCACTAGGGGCGCAGTTCTCCAATGGTATTCAAAAGGGAATAGATGGAAGGGGGTGAGGAGGGGGGAGATGACAAAGCAAAGATCTTAACATTATCTAATACCCCCAATTTGGCTGGCCTTTGATGGTCTTCAGCAATTCAATTTCCATTGTTCACTCTCCCCCAACTCTGGCCGCTCTGTTCTTTCAGTCCAATCCCGGCCAATGTTCCGCTCCACAGGGCAGCTCCAACTCGTCTCAGTCTCCTTCCTGCATGTTCCGGCCATCCATCTCCTTCATCCCCCTTGGCACCAGTAGCTCTCACTTACTTTCATCGTACAGGGGACTGGGCCACCAGCTGGTATCCTTAGCTCCTCCGTTCTCCGCAAATGACCTCCGGTTCCAAGAGCTGACCGCTCACACCGGCCTGCACCCTCGGAGTCCTCAGTCTCACAAAGCAGGTAGATTTGTCCCGGCCTCGGCGTGGCCTCCGCTCCGTCATCTCGGCACCTCTGTCGCTTCAGCACCAGTCACTCTCACTTCCTGGTATCTGGCTGAGAGGGTCACTAAGAGGGTCAGTTTGTTCCCCGGGTTGTTCTCCACTCACTTCTCTCCAGCTCTCTCTCCACCTCAGCATTCGGCGTCCGGGAGCAGCCGCCATCTTTCATTCCCCAACTGATCACCCAGGCAATTTCTCGGGGCTATTGTCCCTGGCGCCACACAAAGCAACACAACAGCATTCGGTTTTAATCCACCAAGCACGGAGGGAATCAGACAATGTCTGGTCTGGATTGACTCATTTTTGATGATCTTTGCTATTGTCTCAGAGGAGCGGTGAATCCTCCATCTCCTCACCGCTCGCACCGGAACCGGAAAATGCTTTCCATTCACAATCTCAATTGTTGATCATTCCTGACTCTAAAAAATCCTAGTTTTTTAGAGTCAAGAACGATCAACAATTGAGATAGCTATGGAAGGTTTTTGATAGGCTTTATTGCAGGTGCAAACCCTGTATACGTGAATGTGCGGATGCCAACTAAAAGATTTATAGTTATAAATAAGCAACCTGTCTTTCTGCCTCTTATTTTTACAAGAGGAAAATTATAGTATAAAAATGGTAGAATACATGATATATGAAAATCCATATGGATTATGAGAATAAGATGCAAGAGGCACCATATAAATATCAAACAAATTTCTTAAATTAGTTTGCCTTTGAAGTTATAGTCTAAATGCTTTCTTTGTTTTTGTTTTATTCTAACTTTTCAAAAGAAAATTCTGATTGTTTCTGTCAATTGATAAATCATTTTTGATGTTAGTGACCATCATAATTTTCTTAACTGATATCCTAAATTCCTAAAACAACCTGCTACTATTTTAGGAATTCACCTAATTAAAAATACACCATAGTAGCTTTTGGGAAATGCTAGCTTTTAAATGAAGTGGCTATCAGCTTCATTGGATATTCTTGTATCTTCTATCATACTGTGGCATCTGTAGGAATTGTGGGAAAATGAAAGTTTGTGTTGATTTTAGACTAGATTGATGAAAATCTACAGAATATTTTCTGTAATTTGAACTAAAAATAATAACCTGTTAAACAATTACCTAACATATTTGTATGCTTGGACATTAAGATTAAAACTAACAATGGGATGTCTACTGAATAATGTCTATTTTCTTCTAATAGTGCATTGTGCACTATTCTACATATTTATTCAAAAGGAAGTAACACTTTTTAATCGGTCTTGCCCTGGGTAAGATTGTATGAAGGTGCTACTTTAATCAATTTAAACTACAGTATCTTGAACAGCACCTTGCTATAGTTTGAAATCAAATGAAAGATATGACGTGGTCTTATCTGAATTCTGAATGACAAATTAAAGTACCTGTAATCTTACCAGTGTAATCTATCTAGCCAATGCAAAAGATGAATTATTTTAATTATTATAATGAATTGATTGTATGAAACTAAAAATAGAATAACTGTAGCAACGTTTTTCATAAATTATCTTGAGTTTTTCTCTTAACAGAGGATCACAAGCTTTAAAATTTTTCAACACACATCAGTTGAAATGCCAGCTGCAAAGACACCCAGATTGTGCTAATGTGAAACAGTGGAAAGGAGGACCTGTGAAGATAGATCCTCTAGCGTTGGTACAAGCCATTGAACGATACCTTGTAGTTAGAGGTATTTTATTCTTGTTATGAGTCACTACCACTGTATGATCACAATTGTATAATATTTCTAGTTGTGTTTTGAAGAGCTCAATTTTTACATACTGTATTACAACCCACTTAGTTAAAAGTTTTAAGCAGCCTATCCAAGGTTTCTTTGCAATGACAAAGAAGTCATTGTAATGACAAAGAAGTCTAGTCCCTATTGCAGTGATGGGGAACCTCTTTTGGTTCACGTGCCAAAAGGATTCTGTGTGTGTGTGGTAGCATGCATGCACGTGCCCAGATCCTTTTCCTCCTCCCTCCATACATGCGCACCCACTCTGCGCGGCCCCCTGCACATATGCACAGATCTTTTTGAAGCCTGCTACATGAAAAAAATGCCCAAACGGGCAAACCGGAAGTTCGGGAAAATGCACTTCCCGTTTGCTGTTGTGCTGTTTTTTGCACTCTGGAGTGTTCAGGGAAGCTTCCTAAAGCCTCCAGAGTGCAAAAAACAGTGCAACAACAAAAAATTGGAAAATGCACTTCCGGTTTTCCCATTGTGCTGTTTTTTTTGTACTCCGGCAGATTCAGGAAAATTCCCTGAACCTTCTGGAGTGCAAAAAACAGAACAATGGCAAACCAGAAGTGTATTTTTCCGAACTTCCAGTTTGTCTGTTTTTTTTTTGTCTCTGGCCAAAAAACGCTTTCTCTGAAGCGTCCAGAGAACGAAACAGCCTTTCCTAAGGCTGAAAATCAGCTAGCCAGCAGGCGCATGCACACTGGAGCTGAAACATGGCAAAGTCTTGCATACCTTCCGATATGGCTTCACATGCCACCTGCGGCACATGTGCCGTAAGTTTGTTATCGCGGCCCTATTGCATCAGTACTCAATGGTTATATATCTAGCTATTTGAGTAATACTTATAAGAACAGTTTGGTTTGCCCACTCCAGATGGTCTGATCATATATAGTGCAGAATCAGGAATATGTTAATCAGCTAATATGGACAAATAATTGACGGATATTTTTTATTAATACTCAAGTTCATTTTTTTCATATATACTTTTCCGTCATAGATCAGCTACAGTTTATTGTTGGATTATTAAGATTGCATGTGTTATATGAGGCAAGGAACATTTCCAGTATGATAAGACAACTTTTCCTGCCCAAATTATTCCATGCTTGTGGGATACACAACTGATGATTCAGAATGATAACTATTTCCTATGCGACAGTTGCTGTCTATCTGGTAGTTCTGATAGAAACTAGACAACCTGTTACTCTTTGGGACATCAGCATAGCTTCAAATTTATTTGAAAAATTCTTAAAAAGTCAGGGAAATATCAGAAATGTATCTACTTAAAAATAGGTCATATTAAACTGTGTAGCAGAATCAAACATCAGGGTTTGACCGCAGGAAATGTTTGATGACATTTGTTATTGTATAATAAATTTTTATAATAGTTTTTTTGTTACAAAATGTTCTATAAAATTCATCAAATTTCAATTCCAGTGGGAGTTTATGGCTCCAAACTTTATAGACACATTCTGTAATTGAACTCATTTGAGGTACCTTGGTTCAAAATGTTTTGCCCTGTGATGCAACATTTCATCCCAGTGGAAGGTTACAGGCATGTAAGTTTTAGTAATACAGTGATACCTCATCTTACGAACTTAATTGGTTCTGGGACGAGGTTTGTAAGGTGAAAAGTTTGTAAGATGAAACAATGTTTCCCATAGGAATCAATAGAAAAGCGATTAATGCGTGCAAGCCCAAAACTCACCCCTTTTGCCAGCCGAAGCACCCGTTTTTGCGCTGCTGGGATTCCCCTGCAGCATCGCAAAAACATGGAAGTTCGGAGGTGGGGTTTCCCATGGAAGGGAGCCTTGGGAATCCCAGCAGCGCAAAAACGGGCACTTCGCTGGCAACAGAAGTCCAGAGGCGGGGCATCCCAGTGGCGGCGGCTTGGGTTTGTAAGTGAAAATAGTTTGGAAGAAGAGGCAAAAAAATCTTAAACCGGGTTTGTATCTCAAAAAGTTTGTATGACGAGGGGTTTGTAAGATGAGGTATTGCTGTACATAGAGTTATAATAGAGGTATATCCATTAGTTTATGCAAGCCCATATCTTAGTAAGGTGTAAAATAAAGGTGATTGGATAACTTAGAAAGGTATTTATTTATATATGCACACATACATTATTACTTCTATAGTATAAGCAAAAATGATAAACAAGGTTATTCCAGATCCAGATCCATAGGAAGTGCTTGATAGATAGACAAAAATGCCAAGCCCAGTTTAAACATCAGGCTGAATGTGTGACCAACCATAATAATTGATTGAGAAAAAATTATTGGTAAAAAATTATAAAATACCAAAATTCTGGGAGATACAGATCAAAGTTATATATCTATTAAAGATATGTCCATTGTTATACCAATTCTTATTGGAGTCCTCAAAGCATAACGAACTTCCTCTATATCTCAAAATATTGAATTTATCTGATAGTAACACCCTAAAAATTACCCTGCATAGAAATGCCTAGATTTTTAATGGTACTTAAGTACCATCACAGGTGTTTGGTAAGGACTTGAATTATTAGGTTTCCACCAGACCTAGATGGTAAATCTAACTTTAGATTGCCCACACATAATAATTTTAAACTATAACACCAGAGGTGGGCTGCTAATGTGGAACGGTGACGTGTGCTCGCCCCCATGTCTCTGAGTGTTCACGGGTGCACCTGCGTGTCTGCATGCGATTTCTCTACCTGCCCAGTGCAGTAGCAGAATTGCGCTGGATTCCACTAGTACTCAGAGCCACGGGGGCAAGCACACGGCACCGTTCCATCTTAGCAGCCCACCTCTGCATAACACCCACCCTACCACTTATCCCAGAAGAAGCTTGCTGGTAACTCTTCCCATGCCTAAAGCACACAGCTTTAATTGTCCTTTCTTAGATCCCTTAGTACTTTATGTAGAAGCTTCTTGGTAAGATTCTTGGCACTCCCATGCTAAATTATTCTTTCTGTAATGGGTTTTTTGAGATAGAATATTATATTGTGATTTAGCATTAAATAATAGTTTTTAAAAGCCAAGGCAATTTTCCCTTTCTCTGCTTCCTCCATTGAAGAAAAAAAATCTATAAACATAAGAGCATAAAATATACTTTGCAGTTTCTATAATTATTTTAAAAGCATTCTTTCTTTTTGAAGATCCAGTGCACATTCTGTTTGTTTATTTTAGGTTATGGCAGAGTGAGAGAAGATGATGAAGATAGTGATGATGATGGATCAGATGAAGAAATAGATGAATCTCTGGTAAGATACTGTTCAGTGTATAATTCTGTTTCGCATTTTCAAAAGTTGTTTTTAAAGGTGTTTCCCCCCCCCCCCCCTCCGCACATCTGCTTTTTTGAAATAGGCTGCTCAGTTCCTAAATTCAGGGAACGTGAGACACCGTCTTCAATTCTATATTGGGGATCATCTCCTGCCATACAACATGACAGTTTATCAAGCAGTTAGACAATTTAGTTTGCAAGCTGAAGAAGAGAGGGAGTCTACAGATGATGAAAGTAACCCATTGGGAAGAGCTGGTATATGGACTAAAACTCATACCATTTGGTGAGTCAAAAGAAAAGATCTGTGACAGTTCTCATGTAAATCTGATGAAAATATATATTAAAATATTTTGAACTAATTTCAATTACTCTTAATTGCTAGTTAACATGATAAAATGGAGGGGAGTAGGTTGGGTCAGATTTTAAAACCTTCTGAAAGGTTTAATCTAGTGCAAAAATCTGGAAATTTGTTTGAATTTATGTGAGTATAGGGATTAGCTTCAATTTATTTCATCCATTCCCAACAGGGAAAAATATTCTGGCATAGTTTGGCATTATAGAGGCTAAATGAACAATAGACATTAAAACTACTGTTTGTCTCCTGGTGAAAGGAAATTGGGAGACCTTTTACTGCATTTTGTTTAAAAAACAAGATTGAATGTTTCACATGAATACTGATGACTCTTCAATGAGGTGAAAATATGACACACATTTCCTCTGAAATAATATTTTTAAAATTTATAATCACTGTAGAAGTAGGTTTATTTATTATTGTTTTATTTCTGTCCCACCTTCCACCAGAACTTTAAGATAACATATAAACTCTCAGTTCCAATTACACACACTACATTTTTAGATAAGTGGAGTTTACCATTTCAAATCCCACATTAAGTTTCAATAGTTAATGTGGATTTGTAGTTGGATCTCCTTGAGGGCCAGTTCAGTTTTTAATAATTCCTCTCTTTTTTCAATGCTGATCTTTTTGGCTATACTGTAATATTATATCTAGAGGTTAGTATGAAATGGTTATTTCTTCATACGTGGAAGAGAATTGGAAATGGACAATATGGGCCTCCTTGGTGGTTGAACTACTAACCTCTTTAAACAGAAAAATAGAATGAGATTTTTTATCCTCCAGTAGACATTTGATAAGAATATCTTTTGGCACTTTGGAATCTTGTTAATTTTGTTAGGCCTTTAAAGCCCTTCATGGCACTGGACCAGAATATCTCCGAGACCGCCTGCTGCTGCACGAATCCCAGCGACCGATTAGGTCCCACAGAGTGGGCCTTCTCCGGGTCCCGTCAACTAAACAATGTCGGTTGGCGGGCCCCAGGGGAAGAGCCTTCTCTGTGGCGGCCCCGGCCCTCTGGAACCAACTCCCCCTGGAGATTAGAACTGCCCCTACCCTCCTTGCCTTCCGTAAGCTCCTTAAGACCCACCTGTGTCGTCAGGCATGGGGGAACTAAGACATCTCCCCCGGGCATATATAATTTATGAATGGTATGTGTGCATGTATGTGAGTTTAGAAAATGGGATTTTTAAAAATGTTTTTAGTATAAATTTAGATTTGTTATAAATTGTTTTTTGCACTTTGTTGTGAGCCGCCCCGAGTCTGCGGAGAGGGGCGGCATACAAATCTAAATAAACAAACAAACAAATAAATAAATAAATAAATAAATGGAAAACTACATCTGAACCGTTTTCATAAAAACTGCTTGGATATATCTGTATAGTAGAATATGGTTCCCAGATGTATACTTATGTTAAATCCATTAGTTATGTAAACAAAGGCCTTTAAATGGACAAGGAGGTCCATTTAAAACTGTAAAACCTGGAATGATTTTCAATGGATTTAAGAAGGATAAACACGTGGGAACATATGACATATGAAAGATTGGTTTTGTTTTAAAGATACTAATTGCCACTTATGTACAATAGCCTCCTCATGAGAAAGATCTCAGTATAATCTTTGCATTCTTGTCAGTCTTTTTGAAAACTGACTACTTTGTTCTTTCCAGGAAGGATGGAATATCAGTCCAAGGTATTTAATAGATCCGAATTGTACCATTCAGTTTCCATTTATTTGTCAATGATACCTACAGAAACAGACCCCCTTAAGAAAAAAGATTTAGAGTAACTAATCATAATTATTTTTTTCATCACAGTAGCTTTCTAGAGCTTAGTCTTCTGCTGCATCTAATCTTTGTAGTAAGAAAGATAGCATCATCATCAACATAAGGAAATGGAGATCTGTACATTCCTCATAGTGAAAAATTAAAGTTGTTTTTAGTTAAAGCTATAGAGTTCAAAAAATATCAAGTAAGAAAAGAGGCAAAATGCTGCTCTGCTTCATCCCTTTCAGCATTAGGATATTGGCAGATGTAAAGATAATTATAAAATCTAATCTTCATGGGTTATTTTTAATGTTTTCTTAATTAACAATATATATTTAGAAACATAGAAACATAGAAGTCTGACGGCAGAAAAAGACCTCATGGTCCATCTAGTCTGCCCTTATACTATTTTCTGTATTTTATCTTAGGATGGATATATGTTTATCCCAGGCATGTTTAAATTCAGTTACTGTGGATTTATCTACCACGTCTGCTGGAAGTTTGTTCCAAGGATCTACTACTCTTTCAGTAAAATAATATTTTCTCATGTTGCTTTTGATCTTTCCCCCAACTAACTTCAGATTGTGTCCCCTTGTTCTTGTGTTCACTTTCCTATTAAAAACACTTCCCTCCTGAACCTTATTTAACCCTTTAATATATTTAAATGTTTCGATCATGTCCCCCCTTTTCCTTCTGTCCTCCAGACTATACAGATTGAGTTCATTAAGTCTTTCCTGATACGTTTTATGCTTAAGACCTTCCACCATTCTTGTAGCCCGTCTTTGGACCCGTTCAATTTTGTCAATATCTTTATATTGAGAAATATTTAAATGAGAAATATCAATATATTTCTCATTTGTGAAAGAGGGAATCAATTTCTACCAACACCTATCCTAAGTATAATGTTGAATGCAGATTTCAGATCGAGGAAAACAAACAATGTGCTATACACAAATGTTCAGCTAGGATGGTAGCAAGCTTTTTCAGGAAAAAAGCACATAATTCATCTGGTCCTGTGGATAGTGATGGCTTTAGATTACATAATGCTAATTCAACATTATCTACTGTAAATTTAATGTTTTACCTAGCTTCATCTGCTTCCTGTCTGTTAGGTATATTTTTGATTGGCATGATTTTTTATGCTTAAATAGATCCGGGTGGGAAAAGCTATTGCTCATGATTCTCTGTTGTTTGGGTCAATTATTTATTAGAGTGTATTTCTTTTAGGTATAAGCCAGTACGAGAAGATGAAGATAGTAATAAAGATTGTGTTGGTGGTAAAAGAGGAAGAGCACAAACTGCTCCTACGAAAACATCTCCCAGAAATGCAAAAAAACATGATGAATTGTGGCATGGTGAGTAATTTGTTCATTTCCTAGTGTAGACTAAAGGTTGTATAAATTTTGAAGTATATAATTTCAACTGTAATTTAATTGACATTGTATTTCTACACTTATATTATGTAAAATGACTATAATGAAAATATTGTAAATGATTTCTTCTCTAATGAAATGCATTTTCTTGTAGATGGTGTATGTCCTTCTGTCTCAAATCCTTTGGAAGTTTATCTCTTATCTTCTGCACCTGAAAATATAACTTTTGAAGATCCTTCATTAGATGTTGTTATTCTTTTAAGAGTTTTACATGCCATGAGTCGCTACTGGTATTATCTATATGATGTAAGTATTCATGGTACATTTGCATTAGATGCCTGGATCTGTGTTGAGCTTCAATTTCTATAATGTACTGTTTGGTTATCCATTCATACAGATGTTACACTTTAAAAACTATATCAAATGTTGCTTATTTGACATTTCCGAGAATATAAAAATATGATCATTTATCAAATGGCTCTCTGGAAGTGTATTTCAAAATGCTTTACAGGAAATTTAAGCTACTGCTAGCTGGGTAAATTTGGGAAGGGGTGATAATTTCTGTTCTCTATGTTTTGTGGTAGTTCTTTATGTTATATATGGCATGGTTGATGGGAACAGGAAATTTGACAAAGAGAGGAAGTGGGAGAGTTATGACACCTAACCTTTGATGGAATACCATGATTTATAAAGAGGCAAAGCAGGTTCAGAAGACATTCACAATCTGTCTTCGTAATAGCCTTAATACATTTAACTGTCAAATAGAAACAACTTTCTTTTTGTTACTGCAGAATGCAAGCTGTAAAGAAATTATTCCAACATCTGAATTTATCAACAGTAAGCTAACAGCAAAAGCTAACAGACAGCTTCAAGATCCTTTGGTAATAATGACAGGAAACATACCCACATGGCTGACAGAGCTTGGGAAATCATGGTATGAAATTTGTTAATCACTATAGATATTTTAATGTGTTATTTCTTATTGTATAAGGTTTTTTTATTATGAAGCAATTAAAAAAATAGGAAAGTAAAAACAAAATATTAAATTTTAATATGGAGTAGCTAGATGGATACACATATATTTCATGCTACAAAAATGCAAAATACCAGGAAGCGTAATAAGCAATTCTTTGCATAAAGTTTTGAGATTCTTTAATTTTTATGCAGTCTATACAGTTTGCATAGATACCTAGTGGTTGGGAGATTAAAGAAAATAATGAAAAGACATTGTTTCTCAGTGACATTTTTCCAAGCCATGATACTAGGTTTTATCCCTGCTCCCAAGAGTTGTTCTATTAAAACCTGGCTTTTCAAATGAGTGCTCAAGTATTTCTCATGTAGCATAGTAACTAAATAATTAGGAGATCTGGCTTTTTGTACTCATGTTTCAAATTTTATAGATAAAATTACAGCTTTACATGAGGTTGAATTTTGCAAATTAAAAATATCATTTGGTTACAAATCCAGCTTTATGCGAGTCTTTATCTGCCAAAACATAACTCAACTCATTAATTCACTTTACACTGATTTTGACATATAAAAGTTCGGAATGGATTTGTTTGAAGGGTAACTACCATAATGTCAGTTTGTTTGAACCTCAGAGATATATTTTGTAGCTTCTAAGAAAATCACATTTTTCCCCCTAGGGGTGTTTATTTAAATCTGTTTCAGTAGGCATTTAGTTACCAGGTTTAAATGCTTATGTTGAGTTGCACCTTTAGTAGTCTCCAGTAGTGCATTTAAAATATTTTACTGTATTTAATATTGCTTTATTAGGTTATTTGGTAAGTTATTTTATATTGGGCAGTGACATCTAGATAATGAAAGTTCCATGATTGCAGCTTTGTAATGACACTTAATTCCAAAATAATAAACTTATAATGTAAACATTATTTCTTTTTTTATAGTCCCTTTTTCTTTCCATTTGACACTCGGCAAATGCTGTTTTATGTAACTGCATTTGATCGTGATCGAGCCATGCAGAGACTGCTGGACACTAATCCAGAAATCAATCAGTCTGATTCTCAGGATAGCAGAGTAGCACCCCGGCTGGATCGGAAAAAGGTAAATTATTGTAGAAAAAATTTATTGAGCCATTGGATTTTGAATAATTAAGCTTTACAATAAATACAGAAGAAATATTTTTTTTCCTTTTCTTTGACAACAGCGCACAGTGAATAGAGAGGAATTGTTAAAACAAGCAGAATCGGTGATGCAAGATCTGGGCAGTTCAAGAGCTATGTTGGAAATCCAGTATGAAAATGAAGTAAGCAAAGATTATGGTTGTTTGTTTCTACAGATAGTGGCAATGTTTATCTTCCTCTGTAACTGAGTAAAAGGATTAAACAGGTTCTGTGCTCCAAATTTCTGTTTCCCTTTTTTTTTTGTCCACTGCCAACCTCTTATAAGCACACAGATTGGAACTATTGCAGCTACAAAATCTGAAAATTACTGTTTAAAACACTTTAATGTTTAAACTTAGGATAGAATAGAATAACAGATTTGGAAGGCACCTTGGAGTCAACTCCCTGCTTAGGCAGGAAACCCAATACCACTTAGACAAATGGTTATTCAACATCTTCTTAAAAACTTCCAGTGATTGAGTATTTACAACATCTGGAGCAAAGTTGTTCCACTGATTAATTGTTCTGTCAGGAAATTACTCCTTAATTCTAAGTTGCTTCTCTCCTTGATTAGTTTTCACCCATTGCTTCTTGTTCTACCCTCAGGTGTTTTGCAGAATAGCCTGACTTCCTCTTCTTTGTGGCAACCCCTGAGTTATTGGAACAGTGCTATCATGTCTCCCCTAGTCCTTCTTTTCCTTAAACTAGACATTCCGAGTTCTTGCAATATGTTTTAGACTCTAGTCTCCTAATCATCTTCGTTGTTCTTCTCCCTCATTGTGGGTATAGTATCCAGGAATGGTTTAAATCCATCTGCTCATTGGTTCCACTGTGCCTGTCAAAACTGTTCAGGTCCCGTCTGTGTTGCTATGTCTGACAGCAGTTTTTTTTAGTCGCTCAGTGAGGACGGTGTTGCCAAATTTTTCTCCAGTTTTATTTCACCTATTTCTGGTTATCATATCCATCTGAATAGTCTTTTTTCCTTGAGTTATTCCAAATTTATTAAATCTGATTAATTGAAGGCAGTTTTGCCTCACTCAACTGAAGTCTTGAGCTGAGGCAAATTTCATTGCATTTAAAACATCAAAAGACTGAAGCGCCTGATTTTAATACTATTGATTTTATTGGGTATACAACTACCATAGATATAGGATTTGAAGAAAGTGCTCATTGGACTTCAGCCCTTTGACAGTCGCCCATGCGAACAAGTTGATTAATTGGCAGCAGAACTGAAGACGGTTATGTCTTACGGCCAGACGCCATTTTAAGGCTATCAAGTTCTGAGGAGTATAACTGTCAGCTTGTAATTGAGGGAGGAGACAAAAAGGTTTTTGTCAATTGAGCACTTGGTTACTGGATACAAGGCTCAGTGTCAGTAACCGGAATATCTGCCACAATCCCAGTTGCTCAGACATAATAGTAGGCTTATTGTTAATCTACATCGGGCCGCGCATGCAAAGCTGTGCTACAGCTGATTCCAACTAGCCAGTCTCTTGATACGCTGCAAGCCACGCTAATTCGAGCTGCGTACGCAATTCTACCTCCCTAACAAGCCACGTGAAGAGAGCAACACAGCGCTTCAGCATGTGTGGTGGGAGACTACATTTACCCGGCCAGACATCCTAATTGCTCATAATCAGAGAGTTCATATAAGACACTCAGCAGGCTATTGCAACCATAAAGCCTCAAAGAAGCCCTCCTCAAGCCACCCCAGGATTCAGTGCTGCCTCGCATCTAAGTAATCGAGGGTCTCAAAAACAGAGGCAGCTAACCATGCCCCACAAGTGCATGGTAATGAGGGGTCAGGCATAGCCATGCGCCAAAGGCAAGGCAATTAAGAAACCACATTCAGAGATAGCTGGTAATGCATACTCCTGATTGAGGCTCATAACAGGCAGAGGCCATACTATCACAGATCACACTCACAAAGCAAGACTAGTTGCCTGATATCATTTCACATCTTCTGGAAACAGGGAGGAATTCCTTCCCCAGAATTGTTGTCTCGAGTTTTAATTTTATTTGTCCAGAATTATCACAAAATGATTAAAGTAAAGGTATTAAAAGTAAAAAATATTTTGATTATTTTCCAATTGTGACTGGGAAAATAATCATGTTTGCCATGTTTTCTATGGCTGTTTTTTTATGTTTTTAAGAACAGGACCTATGGTTTGCTGGATTTTAACAAGTGGAATTTCCTGTTGTAGGGCTGTTGTTGGTTTTTCCCCTTCAAATATCATAAAATGTTAAATAGTGATTTGTTTTTCCTCAAAAGGTTGGCACAGGTTTAGGCCCCACGCTGGAGTTTTATGCACTTGTATCTCAGGAATTACAACGAGCAGACTTGGGCCTATGGCGAGGTGAAGAAGTTACTCTTGCCAATCCTAAAGGTAAATAAGGGTCAAATCAAATTACATTCCAACGTTGATTCAATGGTATGTGCCAGTGAAAACAGTATCTTCCAGCAAGGTAAAAGGGAATACAGCGTAAAGTTAGTTTGTGAGTATTTCTTCAGAGACTAAAGAATTTAGAATGCGGTAAATTTAGGGTCACTTTTGCCATGTATCTGTCCTACTTCACTTCTAAAACTAGTACTATGCTATAATCAAATTAGTACTAGTAATATGCTATAATTAATTGTAGACTTGCAGAATGAACTACAAGTATGGGCTGCAAACAGTCTTCTGCATTTCCTCAATAGAAGCAACTCAAAGATTTGCCTGCTTATTCCCAATTCTCATTAGCTGTCAGATGAAGGATCAGGATTGCTCTGCATGATTCTTTTTTAGAAAGTGAAAATTCAAGACATATTGAAAACTTTGGTGCATTTTATTCGGTAAATCAGACAAAAGCTTTGGAGAAATTCCCTAAACTTGATACAGTAAATACAGTTTATAAAATAGGTTGTAGTTACTTTTTGCTCAATTAGGAGCAGCATGTTATACTGCTATATATATTTTCTTGAAGCTGTACATGTTATTAAAAACACTAGAGTAAGTACTTTTAAACTGGCGTGGTTAGCTTTAAGAGGTTAGTTTAATCTTGCTGTTTGATTTGTATATAAGATTACCTTTTGTTTTGAACAGGAAGCCAAGAAGGGACCAAATATATTCATAATATTCAAGGTCTATTTGCACTTCCATTTGGCAGAACTGCTAAGCCTGCCCATATTGCTAAAGTTAAAATGAAGTTCCGTTTTCTTGGAAAATTAATGGCAAAAGCAATCATGGATTTTAGACTGGTAAGAGCATAATTGGATTGAGCTTGATGAAACTTTTACTATCCTTGATGTAATTGTCATATGTCACATATGTCAATTTCATATTTGAAATTGCAAACTAACCAGTACATCTTTTAATTTTGGGGGAAAAAATCCAGCATTATTTGGATATGATTTACCGATTCAACTAATATTGGCAAAAATATATAGTCTACATTCAATAAAAAGATTGTGTTTGGGGGTGGGGGAGTTTGATTTAGGTATTGAAACTTTTTACCTTTTGGTTTTAGGTTGACCTTCCACTTGGCCTTCCCTTTTACAAATGGATGCTGCGACAGGAAACATCTCTAACATCCCATGACTTGTACAATATTGACCCTGTAGTAGCCAAATCTGTGTATCATCTTGAAGAAATTGTGAGACAGAAGAGAAGACTTGAACAAGATAAATCACAGGTATCCATACTAATATTAGATAGGAAAGGCTTTATTTGGTTGCTTTTCAATTAATTCTTAAAAGGAGGATTTCACTTTGTCCCCCATTTAAATTAATTCTTCTGGAAATATGTTTAACTACATAGTTTAAAAATTGAAAGCTAAAACATTTTTGTCAGATGAGTGTTGTGAGAGCTCTTTGTCCCCCTCTGGTAATGTCAGATTCTGAGGAGGATGAGCCAGGTTGCCAGCTGATGTAGAGAGTGAGAGTGAGGGAGAAAGTGACTTGGTGGAACCTGAGGGACCATCACTGGGGGAGTGGTCCCAGTTGGAGGATGAAGAAGACATTAGAGGGGAGGACCCATTTTTAGATGCGAGATGCAGGAGGTTATTGAGAAGACAGCGGGGCTTGTATAGTAAAAGGAAATAAGCTTGCAGCTTTACCTTTTGGGGGGTTTGAGGCCTCTCCCAGCTAGTATAAAAACAAAGGATTTGGGGAAATTCAGTGTGGGGTTTCAATGTCACTTCATGGAAGCTGTGTTAGAGTTGGGTGCACTAAGATGCCTTTTCTCTCTTCTATGCTGCATTCTCTTTGTTATCTCTTGGAATGCCATTAGGCCGACGCTGGCGTTTTCCCCGGAATTTAATCTGATAACTTCGCAGCCAAGAAAAAATATTCCCTGAATACTGACTGACTACCTTTTGAAAAAATGCGGTGTATTCCAATAAATAGTGTGATTTAAAATTGAAAATGTTGAGTTTTAATTAGTGGTTTCACTCCGAAAGCCCGGGAACAGAACAGTGATCCACTTGTATTTATGCTTATACCTTTAGACCAAAGAAAGTCTACAATATGCACTGGAGACCCTTACAATGAATGGCTGTTCAGTTGAAGATCTAGGATTGGATTTCACATTGCCAGGGTTTCCAAATATAGAACTGAAAAAAGGAGGGAAAGACATACCTGTAACTATTCATAATTTAGAAGAATATCTCAGAGTAAGTAACATCAGAGTTTTGAATGATTTGATTGGCAGTAAGATTTTATTATTAATACTAATTCTGAATAATTGCTGACATGTTCCAGGATGCTGTTGATGAAACTTCAACTGTAATTATTTTTAAATGTTTCTTTAAAAACTTGCTAAAAAGGTTAGGTGTTGTTTAGTGAATAACCATTCCTGAATAAGCTTATTTATAAATGTGTTTATTACACTGCTATTCTATACTTCCATTGGGTTTTAATCTGTTTCAGATAAGAAAGGGGAGTGAGGCGAGTTCTGTGTTGACATAGGCCCCGCCCTCCTGTCTTCTGCCAATGCAGCCCGTGGCCGCATGTCTCCTTTTATTTCTTACGGAAAAGGCTCAGCCACCACGGTCATCGGCCACCATGGTGGTGTGTTACTTGAGCTGCTTCAGCGCCGACTGCATCTACTGCTTTTTCACGGGGGATACTGACATGATCGCGCACGGTGGCGAAAGAAATTAAAGGAGACAGACGGCCGTGGACTGTTTGGCGGAAAACGCAAGGGCAGGCCAGAAGGGTTGGGTTGGGGTTTAGCGAACCTACCCGAACTCCGCCGCCAAGTTCGTCCGAACCCAAACTTCGACGGATTCGCCCAACACTACCGATAACTTAATACAGAATAAAATTCATAATTGGAGAATTTCTATTAGAAATATTGCTTGAGTTTTTCTGCTTCATAATAACTAAAAGGAAACTATCAACTCTAGAACTGTTTTATGTTAATAGCTTAAATTTGGATGGTATATTAGTTTTGTTACAAACATTGTTACCCATTATTATTAATAATAAATTCTTGAGTAGCATAGTAATGTTACTATTTTGTCAATGTTTTCTTTTAGCTAGTTATATTCTGGGCACTAAATGAAGGTGTTTCTAGACAATTTGACTCATTCAGAGATGGATTTGAATCTGTCTTTCCCCTTAGTCATCTTCAGTACTTCTATCCTGAGGAGGTTAGTACATTTTATGTTTGAGGCTAGAGAAATAACTTCATATTCCTCAATTGTATTTTCTTGCTTATAAATGTGTAGACTTATACAACTTGTTTGGTAATGAAAATGTCTCATGGAAAATATTTAATTTCATATTTAATTTCTATGTTTCTATGTTTCTATAAAACTAAATTATCCTGATTTCTTGGCATAGTTTTGAAATGGCCATATACTTTTATTGTTTTAGTGTTTGCAGTTGATATGTGTTGACACAATATATCTTCATTCTATTTTATTTGGTTTTTAAAAGCTGATACTCTTGTGATATTTGGTTTTCTTCATAAGGAATAGGTAGGAAAAAGGAAAGAAGTCTATGAAAAATACAAAGGTTAAGTTTTGCAAGATTTAGATATGTGGTGGTGCTTGCAGTTCCGCAATGGGATTATGCTAATCGTGTAATAGTTCTGCAGTAATAAGTTGACTTGGCTTCTGTACTCTTCTCTCTTCACATTTCTCATGTTGTCTCCTGTTCTAAAACACTCTTATAGCTAGACCAGTTGCTGTGTGGTAGCAAAACAGACACTTGGGATGCAAAGACACTAATGGAATGTTGCAGGCCAGATCATGGATATACACATGACAGGTAACATCAATTTCTTGATAAGTGGCAGTATTGAGTCAAATAGCTCTTTATACTGTATCTATATAGATATAACTGTTTGTTAACGGAAGTTTTCCTCTTTTTATTATTTTAGTCGTGCTGTGAAATTCCTGTTTGAAATTCTTAGTAGTTTTGATAGTGAACAGCAGAGATTATTTCTTCAGTTTGTGACTGGTAGCCCTAGACTGCCAGTAGGAGGTAGGTGTTTTGTTTGATATCTTAATAAAAAATCATAATTATTTATTTGTGTTGAAAGCCATCTTTGTTCTATTTAATCATAACACAGCTATAGCTCCAAAGGAAATACTTATATAATTCTTAATTTATAATCATCCATAGTTATATTTTAAAATAAAATCATTTATGGTCTGATCCTGCCTGAACCATATCAGTAAATAAAGTCTGTCAAGTATAATAAACTTTACTCCTAGATAAGTATATATTGACTGCAACATCATCCTAGTATATTAGACGTTATATATAAAGTAATAATGAAAGTAGATCTGGTCTCTGGTTTTGGCATTCTCTTTATATCTTTGGGCCAGTCACTGTCTCTCAGCTCAGCTTACTTACTGGCTTATTGTGGGGGAAAGATGCTTTTTGATTTCCTGAGAGGGAAAACTGGATCTAATAAAAAATGTATAATTTCATCATTACCACTTACTTGCCTTGAATAATGTGCAGGCGGGCAGCAATATATTTCTAAATAAGAATAAATAAAACAAGGTGTTCATATTTATAGGCTTATCTTGTTGCAGTAGGGGGAGGAGGGAAATGCACATAGAAAACTCTAAACAACTAGACTTTTTGTGACAGGGGCGGCATACAAATCTAAATAATAAATAAATAAATAAAATAGATTTAAGACTGAGTTCTAGCCTGCTGAAGAAGGAACAAGTTGGCAAGAGATTTTTGAAGAAACATCATAACTTCCAATGTTCTCTATCTTTCCTTCTTGCTTTTTTAAAAAAAACTATTTACTATTTGAGGGAGCTTCCAAGGGAAATAATAAAGACTTCCACTTTAAACATTGCAAGTCTTTGTTAAGAAAAGAGCATCATACCTACCATACAACAAAATGACAATGATGTGGAAATCTGCACACATGTATCTTTTGTAATGATGAATCTCATAATGGAAGAAAAGATGAGAGACTTTGCTTTGACAGATATGAACTGAAAAAAATGGTTTGTTTTCAAACGGATCCATTTAAGTGATATAAATACTACATAAATCATGTTGTATTCTAGCCTGATAGCTTTATATATAAACATATGTAGTGAAGATTGGTTTTCCCCCCCACTTTCTTCTTAGGCTTTCGAAGTTTGAATCCTCCCCTTACGATTGTACGGAAGACATTTGAATCCACAGAAAATCCAGATGACTTCTTACCCTCAGTAATGACCTGTGTAAACTATCTCAAGTTGCCAGACTATTCAAGTATTGAGATAATGCGTGAAAAACTTTTGATAGCTGCAAAAGAAGGGCAGCAGTCATTCCACCTTTCCTGATCACAAAGAATAATGCAATGTCTGCCTGTTACAGCAAAAAGAGAATCATGATTCTTTTCTAAATGTATCATCTGAGTTGAGGAAACGTTACGCCTTGTTTAGAAAACGGCTTGCAGATTATAAACAAAGACACTAGGTTGATATTCATTAAAGGCCCCTTGGACTTTAAAGTGATCAGGCCCTAAAGTTGTTGTGACAAGGTTTCTTTAGCAAGTTCTTGTTTTAAATTATCATTTATCAATGAGTGAAGTTTAACTTGCTTTGCTGTGTGAAATTTAAAAGGGATGTTTTTTCAGGCTGGAACAATAAATGTTGCTGTGCAGTTTAATACTGGGCTGTGTGTATCCATCTAGCCAAGTCTGCAGTTTTTTTCCTCCCAAAGACAACTTTGTACATAAGTACAGAAATTGAAAGAAGTATTGGCCCCTCTAGCTAAGTAGACTAGTTCTGTATACCATGATTTGCTCCCCTTTCCCTCCCTCATGTATTGTCTGATATGCAATCCATATGGCTCTATTTGTGTGCATCACTCACAATTGTTACTTTTTGGACATGGACATTTACTGTTCCATGTTTTCTCAAATTAAAAAATAATTTAATTTTATTAAATATATTGTCAATAATTCCACCTTTGTAAGTAGGTAGGATGTTTCCTATAGCTTAGTTCTAATGTAGTAGTGTATATTGGCTACTTACCAGAAGAAACTCTAGAGCTGTTTACACAGTAATTTAGGCAAACCAACTCTTACCAGGGGCTAGGAGGAGTGTATGCTTTTTGTGTAGTTGAAAAACTCAACAATTGATTGGTCTGGCCAATATTTATGATGTGGCCAGAACATTTTGAATTGATGTAAAGTTTTTTATAAAGTCAAATTAATATTTTTTTCTTCCCTGCTCAGTCCTGTTTCCTTTAAGTTTGCAGTTTTTTTTTCTGATTTACTTGCCCTTGCTGTCAGCTAGCATCCCTCTTCCCCCAATTTGCCCACAATACTGGTATGGATCAAGACAATTCATCCATTTTTGACACAGATAATGCACCTGTAAGAAATGCTGTCCTACTGTTTTATGTGCTGATTTCTCAAATCTGCAATAATTTACTTCATCAGGTTAATGTTTTTACCTGAATATAAATAAAGTTTGCTTCACTTTTTTGTTCATAGTTCTGTACTGTATGCATAAGTTCAAACCTGTAAATGATTCCAATGCAAGTAAATCATCTTAAATTTCGTTGGCCAAGTTGCCATCTTGTCATGGATGATTTACCATTAAACAAGAGTTTGCAAGATCTAGTTTTCTTTATTTTCCTGAGTTCAAAAATAGAATATTCCAAAACATTCCTGAGATGTACATGCTATGTAGTTCATCTCTTAATGAAAAACTGACATGACTTTATTCAACTTTGAGAAATCAAAATAAACATTGGAGTACTGTTAAATTTGGTTGGATGATCAGGGTAAAGCATCTATTAAACCTCAGCAAGATTGCTTTTCAGATGAAGAACTTGTAACTACATAATATACTCAAGTACATGTAACTGATATTCTTTTAAGATAATGGGACTGGCATATTGTGCACCACTGAACTGTGATGAGAAGCTGAATGTGAAAATAATTATGCAAAGACATTGAGCAATCTGTCAGATTAGAACTGAATGGAAGTACTTCACAGTGGATATAACAAACCATGGCTAGTATTTCTTAAAAACCGAAAGGCAGTGTTAAAATATGGACTGGTGTTTAAAATTGTTCAGATAATGCTATCAAACATGGCACAAAGACTCGTGTTTATAGTATATTGATAGCAATTTGTTCTTTTTTAAGGTTCTATATTTTAAAAAAAATTGACTTATGTAAAAATATTTTGTATTAAAATACCATCTGTATTGATATTTTTTTTTACCCATGTTGTCTCCCTACAGAATCTGGGTTTCATTGAATGGCAGTTCTTAAATTCAAATAGTCTTCTGATTTATGAAAGCCCAAGTAGCTTTGGGGTGGGGTGGAATTTGGAGAATATTGTTTGATAAAAACTGGGCTATTGCCCCATTGGGTCTATGCTACAGGCACATTTTATGCCTAATTTGGAAATGGGAAGGGTTTAAAAACAATGTTCAGCAAGCACAGGAATTGAATAGAATGACACATAAAGAGGCCTTCTGACTATTTTACCATAGCAAACTTCAGTCTGCCAAAATGAAATGAAATATAAAAAACTGCATCATGGTTTCCTGAATAATGTAGGTCTTCCGTTGATTAAAAAAATGATCAGTAAGATCTGTTACTTTGAAAACATTGGTGATACTGACCCTGTTCATCGCTGTATTGTCATACTCTAATTTTGGGTATATTTTTGATGCTATTAGCAGACAGAGTGGCACTGTAATCTACTTGAAGGTATGAAGTATAGTGCTTTAAAGAAGCTAACAAATTGTAGATCTATAGTTTGTCTTCAATAGTTTAGTAGATTAAACTACTGCCTCCAGCTGTGTACTTTGTAAGACTGACTTGGAATTCTGTTCAAGAAAAATGAATTACTAGGCAAATTAAGCAAATACACATTTTGTTAGTTTCCCTTGCTTACTGCATGGAATTTATATACATTGCTAAATTTTAAGAATTAGGTTGAATATATAAATGTTCTGTTCGCAGTAAGAAGTGACAACATAAAATACTGCTTCCTGAAGACACTACAATAATACTTGTTTTACTCTTCGTATATGAATAATACTCTTCAAACCAGAACTTGAAACAGTCATTTTAGCAAACATAAAAGAATTGTGGGAATTGTAACCCAATTTTAGCATGGTGGAAACGGAATTAAAGTCCTAACAAAGGACCTAAGAATTAAGGTGACGTCCAAGGATAGTTCCAAATAGGATGGATATTTGTAAAGTGTTCTGGTCTGATAAATTCTGATATTTTCATATATCAATGGTTTTCTTTAGCTATTGCAGTGGGTGCTCCAATCACAATTTAAACAATAAGAATTTTTGTCCAACTTTTGATCTGCCAGTTCTGGGATTTTGTAATTTCTCCCCCAGTTTTTTTAACTCTATTAAAGTATTCACTGGAAACCTAGCATGCCAGCTTTAGAGACACACATTGCTGTTGGAAACTGCGTAAGCTCTATATAACCCTGTACTTTAAGTAATTTAATATTTATGAAAGTGCAACAAATTTTCATTTGTACTTTCCTGTCTTTGGTCTACTGCTTTCCAATACTGGGTCCTTGATACTAAATACATATTTCTAGACATTATTTGTTGCTATTTTATTAATTTTATAATAGTTCATAAGAGCACTACTTTACATTCCATTGTTCTGCTTATTCATGTCTTTACGTAATTACTTAAAAGTAGGCAAAAGTCGAAAGTGAAACTGAACCATTGCTTTCATATACAGTTGTCACAATGAGCAACATCTCTTTCTGGTGACTCTTCAAAAGAACTTCATTTATTTTTCCTAAGTGCATTTGTGTTTAAGTGTCTTAAAATTGCTTTTAAGTCTCTGAATTTTATTCCTAATGTAGGAACAAGTCTTAGCTCTATCACAAGGCACAGTTTTGACTGCATTAAAGCAATTATGGGAGTGCTACTGATTTATGCTAGGGAAACATTCCATGTACAAAAGAAATGGAATATTTTCTTCTAAAATGATCTTCAGGCAAAGTGATATTGATTTATAGTACCCTTAAATCAGGGGTGGGTTCTGGACTCTGCTCCTGCTGGTTCATTCTCATGGCGCATGAACAGTACTAAAAAAAGTTATGCATGCACAGAAAAAAATAAAATAGGCGACACCAATTTTATTTGTTTCTGGTTGGGTGTGGCAGGCCTGGGTCGCTGCTGATTCCAGCAACCCAGGCCACCAAGTTACTAATGGTTCTATAGAACCAGTCCAAACTGGTAGGAGCCCACCTCTGCCTTAGATTAAGCTAGTATCTTGAGCACCTCTTTGCTACTTTAGAATTCTAAAGATGTATTGGTTAGAGTTGATGAGATGTTAGTATAAAAGCCAGATATATATTTGAACTGGATAGATTTACTGAGCTACTGCCTTGAGTACAGTATTTCTTCTAAAATCAGGTTTCTTTATTATGTCAATGGCAAAGCACTTGGAAAATGTCACTGACTGGATGCATGCATTGTACATAGCTTCACCTAACCATGGTTTATTGAATGAGTCACTGTCAATGGAGACAGCACACTAGGCATTCATTGTGGCTTAGTTATTGTGTAAACCATATCATTTTAAACATTGTCACAGAAATACAATGAGCCTTAAAAGTGAGCCTTAAATGGATAGGAATTTTATAAATGTCAATCTTCCTTTTCAAGAAAAAAATTAGGCGTCATTTTTATCATATGCTTCTAATGGTTTTAAGGCTTCATTATGACAATTTTTACAAAGGTAATGACTTTAAGATAAGAATGAAACCCATTCTATATAGGATGTACCACAATTGATAGGGGTCCACAAATACTCTATTGCAAGGCCTGGAAGTACTGCCAGGTTGTTAAAGACTTCCAGAATATTTCAGAATGTCAACAACATGGGTCTTTGGGGATGTCATTCCTGACGGTAAATGTTGTAACAGAGAAGGTACACTTATTATATTTGGATATATGGCACTTGATTTTAAAGTATCCAAAATACACTAACTTCCGACAGCACCAATATTGGGTTAATTACAGATAGCCACTTATAACCATTTGTTTGAAGTTGCAAGGGCACTGAAGTTATAAGGGCATCGAAAAAGTGACTAGTTTTCAATTATGACTGGCATCATGCTTATGGTCACATGATCAAAATTCATGCACTTAGCAATTAGCATGTATTTAAGACATCCTGGAGCTATGTGATTTACATATCCTTTCCATCAGGCTTCTGAGAAAGTCCTTTGGGACTGGGCAGCATAGAAGTCGAATTAAATAAGTCAATGGAAGAAATTGGATTTGCTTAACAAGCACCTGATATATTTGCTTAACAATTGTGACAAAAAGATAAAATCAGGTGTGACTCACCTGCTTTGCTTAGCAATGGAAATTCTGATTGTAAGTCAAGGATTACATGTCATTAAGGTATCTTCTACTGTTCAAGGGTCAGGTTTGAGCTAGTGTGTTGTCCCTCAAAATGTCTGACACCATGCTCTGAAAATTCAGCAATTGTCCTACTTTCTGTATGAAAGTTTCCCCATCTAAATTAAAAAAGGTGTTTAATTACACAACAATTTTTTCTCATATTCTCTAATTTCAAATTTCAATAATATCAATCAGACTAAACCTGGAAAGGACTTTGGAGGTCATGTAGTCCAACCCCTGCTCAAGCAGGAGACCCTATACCAGTGGTTCCCAACCCTTTTTTCGCCAGGCCCCACCTAAAGCATCTCTAAAATCCTGAGGCCCTCCTCCACTGTATTGGCAGTTCTGTGTTAGCAAAAACTTCAGAAGAAAAGGATTTAGGGGTAGTGATTTCTGACAGTCTCAAAATGGGTGAACAGTGCAGTCAGGCAGTAGGGAAAGCAAGTAGGATGCTTGGCTGCATAGCTAGAGGTATAACAAGCAGGAAGAGGGAGATTATGATCCCGCTATATAGAGCGCTGGTGAGACCACATTTGGAATACAGTACTGTGTTCAGTTCTGGAGACCTCACCTACAAAAAGATATTGACAAAATTGAACAGGTCCAAAGACGGGCTACAAGAATGGTGGAAGGTCTTAAGCATAAAACGTATCAGGAAAGACTTAATGAACATAGAAACATAGAAGACTGACGGCAGAAAAAGACCTCATGGTCCATCTAGTCTGCCCTTATACTATTTCCTGTATTTTATCTTACAATGGATATATGTTTATCCCAGGCATGTTTAAATTCAGTTACTGTGGATTTACCAACCACGTCTGCTGGAAGTTTGTTCCAAGGATCTACTACTCTTTCAGTAAAATAATATTTTCTCATGTTGCTTTTGATCCTTCCCCCAACTAACTTCAGATTGTGTCCCCTTGTTCTTGTGTTCACTTTCCTATTAAAAACACTTCCCTCCTGGACCTTATTTAACCCTTTAACATATTTAAATGTTTCGATCATGTACCCCCTCTTCCTTCTGTCCTCCAGACTCAATCTGTATAGTCTGGAAGACAGAAGGAAAAGGGGGGACATGATCGAAACATTTAAATATGTTAAAGGGTTAAATAAGGTCCAGGAGGGAAGTGTTTTTAATAGGAAAGTGAACACAAGAACAAGGGGACACAATCTGAAGTTAGTTGGGGGAAGGATCAAAAGCAACATGAGAAAATATTATTTTACTGAAAGAGTAATAGATCCTTGGAACAAACTTCCAGCAGACGTGGTAGATAAATCCATACTAACTGAATTTAAACATGCCTGGGATAAACATATATCCATCCTAAGATAAAATACATAAAATAGTATAAGGGCAGACTAGATGGACCATGAGGTCTTTTTCTGCCGTCAGACTTCTACGGTATGTTTCTATGTTTCCACTGGTGACATATAATTATGGTATTCTTATTCAAAAAGTGAACTACTCACACTTGGTTTAAATAAGGTTCCAATTTCCCCCATGAAAAGTTAAATTGCCCCCTTGTGGGGCCTGGGCCCCACATTGGGAACCACTGCCCTATGCCATTTGTCTAGTCTTTTCTTAAAAACATCCAGTGATGAAGTACTTTTAAACACAAGCTGTTCCATTGGTTAATTGTTCTGACTCTTGGGAAGTTTCTCATTTCTAGACTGCTTCTCTTCTTGATTATAGTTTACCATCCATGTTTTCTTGTTTATACTTTTATTGCTATAGACCAGGGGTCTGCAACCGGTGCCTCTGGAGCTGCATGTGGCTTTTTGAGCCTTCTGCTGTGGCTCAGGTGATCCCACCACTGACTATCCCTGTCCTCACCCTCCCCTCCCAGTCACTCCTTGCCTAGCCTGAGAAGATAAGGGTAACGGCGGGGGATGGAGAAGTGACTGGGGCTGATTTTTCGGCGCCTTATTCTTGCTGGAGCTTTTTCCAGCCCTTGTTGGTGCTGGGCATGCCTCGGTCGCTTGGGGAGATGTGCAACCTGCTTTCCACCCCGAGACTGGTCCAACCCATCGGCGACTGACACTGGCCTCGCTATTGCGAGAACTGGTGGGATGAAAATGGGATCTGGGAGAAGGGGACAATAGACAGTGGGACAGGTCTGCAGCTGGGCGCTACGGCTTTAAAATGTGCATGGGGAGCTTTTCCGCCTGGAGGATGCTTTTCAATTAAATTCATGTGTGTGTGTATCTCTGTGTCTCTTCCGGAAACCGGGTGAGAACGACCCTCCTCCCTCCTCTTGCAAGCGTCTGGCCAGCTTTAGTGGAGCCAGGAGGGTGTGCATAAATGGGGAGACCCTCCTCAAGCAAATGCCCACCCGCCACCCTGCACAAGGCACTGCAAGAGTGCCTCGTGGCCTGCTCAATGCCTCATATCAGAATCAGAGAGACGGAGAGAGACATAGAGAGAGAGGGAGAGGAAGGGGAGACACACAGAGAGTGATACAGAGGGCAGAGAATGATACAGAGTTACAGAGGGGGAAGATTGAGGGAGGCATACAGAGCGGGGGAACAGACATGTACACAGGGAAGAAGGGAGAGAGAGGGAAGGAGAGAAGTGGTCAAAGGGTTTTGTGGTTCCCGGTGTTTTTTTAACAACCAGTTGTCTTCCCTAATAACCAGCTGGATAGGCATGACCAGGGGGTCATTTGACTGGCTGGGAGTGAGTGAGTGACATTGAGTTGGCCATGACCACTCAGGTTTTGTGCCTCCCAATGTTTTATTTTCTGTGGGAAACAGGTCCAAATGTCTCTTTGAATGTTTAAGGTTGCAGACTCCTGCTATATACCATATTTATTTATTTATTTATTTATTTATTAGATTTGTATGCCGCCCCTCTCCGTAGACTCGGGGCGGCTAACATCAATAATAAAAACAGCATATAACAAATCTAATATTTAAATTACTAAAAACCCTTATTAAAAACCAAACATACACACAAACATACCATGCATAAATTGTATAACTACATAGTTAAGAGAACAATCTTAGGTAATTTTCTGGAGTAATAAATTCCATTTGAACCAAGCCTACATATTGTACTTAAGAGCTGACTGTAGGACCTGGTTGGACTGCAGACTGATACTGCTGAATTCCAGTAGCAACTGAGTTATGGCAGTTGAACCACTCCATTGTCACTCTAAAACGTTTGTGAAGGTTAACGTGCTGCAGAATTTTAGAGCATGACTTTAGAACATGAGAATATGAACCATTTTTTTTGTTGACTATCATTCAACAGGACTTTTTTTTGGAATTCAGATTGTAAAAGCCTCAGAATGTGTTATCCCTAAAGCCTTACATGGCTTAGGACCAGATTACAGTGTTCCCTCAATTTTCGCGGGTTCGAACTTTGCGAATTGCCTATACCACGGTTTTTCAAAAAAAATATTAATTAAAAAATACTTCACGTTTTTTTTTCTATACCACGGTTTTTCCCGTCCGATTACATCATACGTCATAGCCAAACTAATATTTTTTGCAAATAAATAACAAAAAAAAATATTGTTAATAATTATGTTTATAAATATCAGGATCACTAAATGTCTTATTCAATGGTGAGTACCAGTAATAATGGTGAGTAAATGGTTGTTAAGGGAATGGGAAATGGTAATTTAGGGGTTTAAAGTGTTAAGGGATGGCTTGTGATACTGTTCATAGCCAAAAACGGTGTCTTTACTTCCGCATCTCTACTTCGCGGAAATTCAACTTTCGCAGGCGGTCTCGGAACACATCCCCTGTGAAAATCGAGGGAACACTGTACTTACAGGACTGTCCTCTGCCTCACACATCCCAGCGACTGATTAGATCCCAGAGAGTTGGTCTTCTCTGGATCCCGTCAGTCAAGCAATTTTGACTGGCGGGACCCAGGAGAAGAGCCTTCTCTGTGGCGGCCCCGACCCTCTGGAACCAGCTCCCCCCAGATATCAGAGTTGCCCCCACCCTCCTTGTCTTTCGCAAGCTCCTTAAAACCCACCTCTGCATTCAGGCATGGGGGAATTGAAATTTCCCTTCCCCCTAGGCTTATAGAATTTATACATGGTATGCTTGTATGTACGAGTGGTTCTTTAAATTGGGGTCTTTTAGATTGTTTTTAATATATTAGATTTGTTTACATTGTCTTTTTATATTCTTCGGAGAGGGGCGGCATACAAATCTAATAAATACAATACAAATACAATACAACCAAATGAAGGAATTTGCCACCCCCCTCCCCTAGAGGATCCGGCCGTAATCCAGCTATTCAGAGGTACGGGGGGGGGGGGAAGCTCCTGCATTAGAGAAAGAGGTTGGGCTGAGATGAGGAAACCAAATGCCATTTATTCGCCGGAGTTTGGATGGGGGAGGTGCCAGTGGATTCCTGAAAGTCCCCTTCCCTATGGGGTCCCAAAGTTTTTGTGGCAGCTTTCCAGAAAATTGCATGCAACTTGAGAGGGTGGCCAGAAACCCAACTGATCCATATGTTCAAGAGTGCCCTTGATCCAGAATTGAGAGAGGCTTGCAAGAGGCAGGGGGGATGAAACTGGACCATTCAAGATTGGTACGCCAACGCGGTCACTTTGGGTGAAGTAATTCCTGCTGAGAAGGAACCTCCTCCCCTCCTTCATGCACCCGATAATTTTTTGAGACATTGTTTTTCCCCTTGCCGGCTGGGGCCTCCTTGCTTGGGCCAAGAGGGGAACAAAATGCTATCGATGCGACCAGAATGGGCATAAGGAGACCGACTGCTTGACGCCCCTCTCTCCCCCTAAACCCGAGCCATGCCAAGTAGCAGAATGGGAATCTGAAGAAGTCCCTCTGCAGGGATGCTGGGCCTTTCAAACAACAGAGTTGTGGGCTCCTGAGGATCTTATTGAGAGTGAAGACACCATTCCTTCAGAGACCAGCCTCGATTGGGTTGAGGAGCCTGGCGGAGAAGGCGACTCAATGGTGAGTGAGCCCGCCATCCATTACTCGTTAAAGCAAGGATTGGGGTGATGACCATGGGAGAAGAGGAAGAAATACGGGCTCTGATAGACACAGGGTGTTCGAGGTGTCTCATCAGTAAAGCAACTTGGGCGTCCTCGATCCACAGCTCACATTAGAGAACCATCTTTCAGCTGTGGCAAGGGGGACATTTGCCCAGGTTCGCCTGGTGCACCAGCTGTGGCCCTATCTGGATCGGACTCACTACTCCCAGTCGCTCATGCCCTCATCACCTCGAGATTCGACTACTGTAATGCTCTCTACATGGGGCTACCTTTGAAAAGTGTTCAGAAACTTCAGATCGTGCAGAATGCAGCTGCGAGAGCAATCATGGGCTTCCCAAAGTATGCCTATGTTACACCAACACTCCGCAGTCTGCATTGGTTGCCAATCAATTTTCGGTCACAATTCAAAGTGTTGGTCTTGACCTATAAAGCCCTTCATGGCATCGGACCAGAATATCTCCGGGACCGCCTTCTGCCGCACGAATCCCAGTGACCGATTTGGTCCCACAGAGTTGGCCTTCTCCGGGTCCCGTCGACCAAACAATGTCGTTTGGTGGGTCCCAGGGGAAGAGCCTTCTCTATGGCAGCCCCGACCCTCTGGAACCAGCTCCCCCCTGAGATTAGAACAGCCCCCACCCTCCATGCCTTTCGCAAACTCCTTAAGACCCACCTCTGTCGTCAGGCATGGGGGAATTGAAATATCTTCCCCAGGCCTATACTGTTTATGTATGGTATGTTGTGTGAATGTTTTTAAATTATGGGTTTTTAGCTTTCTAATTATTGAATTTGTATTTTACACTGTTTTTCTGTTGCTGTTGTGAGCTGCCCCGAGTCTGTGGAGAGGGGCGGCATACAAATTAAATAAATAAATAAATTAATTAATTAAAATAAAATAAAATAAAGCCATAGTGAAGGTCAATGGACCTCTACTATTTGGAGGAAAACATTTAGACACACCCCAGATTAATGTTTATCTTATATTCTATCACCATCCAATAGCACTAAGTAACTTCCCTAGTGTACAATATATCATGAAAAAAGATAAGATCTATGGTATGACTAAGAGAATAACAGTTTGCAAGCTCCATGGTCGTTGATATACCTGTCCTCCATGAATATAACAAATCTCTTCAAAAATCCAGTTGTTTTTTAGAACTGTCCATGACTATCACCATGTTTGTTTACGTTTCTGCATCCCATAGATTAATTATAGGCTGAGTGAAGAAGTGCTTTCTTTTCTTTCTTTTATATATCCTTCTAAACAGGTTTTACTATGTAAAAAGGATGTTAAGTGCAGAGAAGAGCAACAAAGATGATTAAGGGACTGGGGGCTAAAACATATGAAGAAAGGTTGCATGAACTGGGTGTGTCTAGTTTAATGAAAAAAAGGATTAGGAAAGACATGATAGCAGTGTTCCAATATCTCAGGGGTGGTCACAAAGAAGAGGGAATCACACTATTCTCCAAAGCGTCTGAAGGTACAACAAGAAGCTATGGGTGGAAATTAAACAAGGAGAGAAGCAACTTAGAACTAAGGAGAAATTTCTTGAGAGAACAATGAATCAATGGAACAGCTTGCCTCCAGAAGTTGTGAATGCCCCAACACTGGAAGTTTTTAAGAAGATGATGGATAACCAATTGTCTGAAGAAGAGTAGGGTTTCTTGCCTAAGCAGGGGGTTGGACTAGAAGACCTCTAAGATCCCTTCCAAATGTTGTTATTATTAGTTTCATTGAATAACACAATGTTTTCACAAAGTGAAAGGGGGGAAAGAAAATATTTCTGTTCATTTTCTGCATGCCAAGTATGATTTTATAAATTCCAATCGTATTTCCTCTCAGTGTTTTTTTTAAAAAATTAAAGAGTCCTAAACTTCAAAGCCTTTTCTCATAAATAATAGAGATCATCTTATTTATTTATTTGATTTTTATGCTGCCCTTCTTAGACTCAGGGCAGCTTACAACATATTAGCCGTAGCACTTTTTAACAGAGCCAGCATATTACCTCCACAATCCAGGTCCTCATTTTACCCACCTCAGAAGGCTGAGTCAACCTTGAGCCGGTGATGAGATTTGAACCGCTGACCTTCAGATCTACAGTCAGTTATTTGCCTTCATCTGGCTTTTTTTTTTTGTAGCTGTATTATATCTTTTTTTAAGTATAGCAACCAGACTTATAAACGATATACAAACAATGTTGGCATTTTTATTTTCAATCCCTTTCTTAATTATCTCTGATATGAGATTTACTCTTCAGATTTGTTATTTATTATTATTATTTATTAGATTTGTATGCCGCCCCTCTCTGTAGACTGAGGTGCTGAGCCAACATTCTCCTTGAGTTACCCACCGTGACCCCAAGACCTTTTCCCTGGTTTTACAGACAGCTCAGAATCCATCCACATACAAATAAAGTCATGGTTTTAGAAACTTGACATCTTAAGATTTTCCTACTTAATGTCTCCTGCCTAAAAATATATGGTAATATATTCTATATGATAAAAAGCCAACACATAGATTATATAACCTTTATAATACTATAATACCATTGTCTTATTTCATTGAAGCTACTTGCTTAGGGCTCAGTTGCCCAGGTTCCCACATGTTTACTCTGTCTGGCTAGGGAGTTTAGAGTAATTGAAAACCTGGGTGGGCAGATATAGGAAGTACAAGGGCAGCAGCCTAGATTTCTGAATAAGAATTCAATTCAATTCAATTTATTAGATTTGTATGCCTCCCCTCTTCGAAGACTAGGGGCGACTCACAACAATAATAAAAACAATATTCCAGCGAAAACAAATCTAATATTAAAAAGCACATAAAACCCTATCATATTTAAAAAAGCAAACAACATATACATACCCAAACATAAATATTAAAAAAAAAAGCCTGGGGGAAAGGTGTCTCAACTCCCCCATGCCTGGTGGTACAGATGGGTCTTGAGTAATTTACGAAAGACAAGGAGTGTGGGGGCAGTTCTAATCTCCAGGGGGAGTTGATTCCAGAGGGCCGGGGCTGCCACAGAGAAGGCTCTTCTCCTGGGGCCCGCCAAAGAAATCTGTCTGGAATACACTTTTGTCAGAAAGTGGCATAAAGTTTTCATAAAGTTAGGCACTATCACTTTTATTAGGGTCTTGACTATTGTAATGCGCTCTACATAGGACTACCCTTGAAGAGCGTTCGGAGACCAGCTGGCACAAAATGCAGCCCCACGCACAATTACAAAGTACGCCTGTATCACACCAACTTTACGCAAGCTGCATTGGTTCCCAGTTTGACGCAATTTAACATGTTGGTTATCACCTTTTAAGCTCTAAATGCCTCATACCTTTCTATGGCCAGGAAGAGCCCACGGAGTTGGCCTTCTCTGGGTCCCATCTGCCAAACCATGTTGGCTGGCGGGACCTCGGTGGAGAACCTTCTCTGTGGTGGCTCTGACCCTTTGGAACCAACTAACCCCAGAGATCTGTACTACCTCCACACTACCAGTCTTCCGGAAAGCCATTAAGACCTGGCTTTTCCAGCAGGCCTTGAATTAAGAATGACTGTGTATGTATAGTTTTTAAAGTTTATTCCTTATGTATTTTTTATACTATTGCTATTTTATTATTGTTGTATTTTTACTGTTTTTAGTAATTATTGTTAACCGCCCTGAGTACAATTGGAGTGGGTGGCATACAAATATAAATAATAAATAAATAAAATATGCAGCTGACTCTTTTAATTAGGTATGGAACAATCTAATTTGTACATGTTAAAACGGCTTGCTTAACTGTGGTTAAGTTAAACAATTTGCAATTGGCCAGTCATATAATAGAACATGAATAGAACCTAATTGAAAGTGAATCAAACCACATTATGACTTCAGCAGGGATCTGAACCTTATTTCAGCTTGAATGCATTGCATAGCATATCAAGGTCTGCACATTTTTTAAATTTATTTTTTCTTAAATATTTTATTGTCAATGAAAAGGTAATATTTTTACTTTATTATTTTAAAACACAACTTTATTGTTGTGTTTCTGGTAATAGAGATCCCTCCCCTTGGAACCTCATGAACCGTTTTTTAATTCTTTCTCACTAGAGGGTGCTATGATACCAAAATGGGTGCTTTTTTAGTCTTTTTTTAAAAAGTTTTTTTTCCTCTTTTACTGATAAAATAAAAAGTACTGCAGCCTTCATATATTGGTTGGGGAACTTCTGAGAGTTGAAGTCCACACATCTTCAAGATGCCAAGTTTGAAAAATACTGTTTTAGATGCTTCTCATTTTCTGCTCCTAGCTTAGGATGGTATGGCAGCCAAGTCAGCCTGTATATGTGCCCTGGGGCCACCACCAATTTTCTCTCTAATTTTTTTCCGGTGTGTATGGAAAAGTATAGTGTCTGAGCGGCACATTTTCATGCCTGAGCGCCTGAATTTTTTTCACAGATGTCACCCAAGACAATGTACCCATTTCATTAAAAGTGTTATATATCAGTATCACTTATACTACTGCAAGTCTGCAATATTAAAATACTTGCACAGTGCATTATCCATGTTGGTATACTCCCATACACTGGCTGCTGCTGCTGCTACCTGCTGCCTCTTCCTTCCCATGCTGAAGGGTTCCCCTCTCCTCTCACTCGCTCTGTAGCCGGCACCTTTCCTTTGCTGTGATGACTCCTCGGCTGCCAAAAGTGAAGGAAGTGTTTATTTTCTCTGGGCATTGGCAGAGATTTATTCCCTATCCATGTGCCCAAAGAAATGAAAATGCTTTGTTCGCTCTGGACTGCCAAAGCCTCCTTAAGCGTCACTGAAAGGCTCCTCTGGCAGCCCAGAAAAGCCCGAGATGGATGGGATTAAAGGGAGAATGACAGGAAACTGGCTGGGCCTTCATACTGCTCTCAAGTTTCCTGGGAAATTTTTCCTGGTCGGGTTCTTAAGTAGAAAATGGTTCTTAAGAAGAGGGGGGGGGGATCTTGAACACCCGGTTCTTATCTAGAAAAGTTCTTAAGTAGAGACGTTCTTAAGTAGAGGTACCACTATATAGTGTTTACAATAATGTACATGGTTAGTCACTGAAAGTCTGTTTCATCTTAACAATTTCTAACATCAGTCTTTCCTTAATGACCATTCTGAGTACACTTTGTTGAGATCAATCTGCAGTTAGAAGCAGGAATAGTCAATTTGTACAATAACTTCACATTGAAGTATGGAAAATTCAGAACATTAGTTTCACAATTCATGTAAACATAATGATCTCTGTGCACAACTGTTTCAGGGTCTGACAAACAATGGATGTACACACTTAGGAGTTAGCACAGAGAGGGAATGTGGTTTCAGCTGATGTATGTTAATGAATTATCAGTTTCGTAGAGAATGAATAAACTTGTACATTCTGCATGGAAAAATTTCAAAGATCACAGAGAAAAATAAGGAATGTTATACTTTCCTCCAGAGGTGGGCTGCTGCCGGAAAGGCTAATTGCGTGCAGCTCCGCAGCTCTGGAACGTGAATGTGGGATCGAGTGCAATTATGCTTCCTGTACCTGTGCAGGTAGCAAAATTATGCACAGGGGCGTGTGCGCGGGCTCATTTTGGTGAGTTTTTTTGCTTCCCCGCAAAAAACTTCACCGAAACATGCCCACACGTGCGTGTGTACAGGTGCAGGAAACATAATTGCACTTGATTCTGCATTTACGTTCCAGAGTCGCAGAGTTGTGCACAATTAGCTGTTCTGGCAGCAGCCCACATCTGCTTTCCTCTCTCCATGACCCATTAAATAGGCTGTATAAAACATTGTAAAGTTATGTTCGCTACAAATTAAGAAAAAAATGTTTCAAATTCCATATACAGTATTGTTTACATTTGCCATACAGACCATATATTTGAACTCCATGTTAAAAACAAATCCTTATTTTAGAGAAGAGTCCTGCTGCAAACACTTCAATTATGCATTAAAGAGAGAACCCCGACCATCCAAGAATATCAGAACTTCAGCACCACCACCACCCACCTTCAAAACCTCAATGATTGAAGTCAATTAAAGGAAGCGGATGGAGATTCCTGAACAGAAGTTTGCATAAAACCTCTCTCCCATCTGTTAAGGCAAGGAATGCACAAAGAGAGGTTGAATGTAACACTAACGCAGAAGCCCTTCCAGCTTTTTCAGGCCAACAATAGCATGACGAGGATGGAGAAATCCACAAGTGATTCAGGTTAGACCCGTTTTCTGCCTTAAAAACCACAAAACACAGCTTCTCACCATAGTTCCCTTTAAGCTGAGCAGTGAGCAATCGCTCACTTAAAAATCATCATCAACTCAGAGTTTTCCAAACCTGCCCAGAAGCCAAGAGGGAAAGAGTGAGAGGGAAGGAGAGAGAGAGGAAGAGAGAGAAACAGATAGAAAAAAGAGGAAGGAAAAGAGAAAGAAAAAGAATGGGAGTAAGGAAGAGAGAAAGAAAATCAAAATCTAGTTTGAAACTAGCTCAACTATTTAAGTGGCATTTTGATGTTGATAGAGTTGCCCTATTATGAGCTCACTGTTATAGACACACAGTACAGTATTTTATTTTGAAATTCTCTGAGGCAAAACAGGGTGGGTTTTTTATTTGTTTGTTTGTTTGTTTGTTTATTATTTCTGTGCCGCCCAGTCCCAAAGGGACTGCCGCTCAGACACTATACTTTTCCGCCCCCCCCCAAAAAAAAAATTAGAGGGAACACTACTTCTTGCTATAAAAAAGAAGCCCTGGGGGGGGGAACAGGAGGAAAGGGGGTCAACCTTTGTTACCTTGGAAAGGGTTTGTACTGATGTGAGGCAACACAGAGGTCGCTGACAGCAATGGCTTTGGCGAAGTCAGCAGATCACCTATAACCAGAAGGCTGCCATAGTGATCCCCGCTGGGCAAACCAAAACAACCAGCCGCTCGACTCAAAGTGCTTGAAGCTGACTTTTCCCTGCTCCTTAAACTTAGCAGACCAACCCAACAGCCACCGCAAGAGCCCACTACCCAAATTAGCGAAGTGCTCACATGTCGTAATTAGAAACAAAGGTAGGCATGTTCCCCATCATGACTGCAGCATTTTGAAAGTGCTGCACTGAGATTTGTTGCCACTGGCGCGGCCACGCAGCCACACAACTTAGAGGGAACAGTGGCCACCATGAGTAGATGGTGGGGGGGGGGGGAAACAATTTTCTCCCAATTGCTTAAAACTGCAAAACAAACTCCAGCCTCCTGTAATGTCAATTCCCTTTGGAGTCAGAAGATGCATTCTGCCAAGCTTTTTTGTGCAAAACCGCAACTAGATAGGCCTTCTGATTGCTGGAGTCATCTTCTGGACTAGCATCTCACCACCTCAGAAACTTCAAAATGTGTGGAATTCTGGGAGCTGAAGCACACACATTTTAAAAATTGCCAACTTTGAGAAACAATGCTCTAGAGAGCTGAGCTGGATTCAATTTTCTTTTCTGCCAAAGATTTTGGCAAGTCTCTCTTGGCTTCTTTAATCAATCGATTGCTGATGGAAGCAAGTTATAAAAGGCATAGGAATCACTTCTGCAAATCAAAAGTGGCAACCTATTAGAAAAAAATCCAGTAATAAACTCTACTCATGTTAATGCCTTCATATACTGCTGGCTGGACATTATCAGATTGGTTTCATTTAGTTCATTCCACATTTAAAAGGAGTCAGCACTGAACAGAGAGATTATAAAAATGCTATGGAGGAACACTGGGGGTCAAAGGAAATACATTATCTAATATAGCAGCCCTCACTTTAATTGCCCACCGGGTGTTTCTCATTACAATTCCTTGAATATCACACCAACATGGATATTGCAAAGAAGCTGTGATGCAAAGCAGCAAGCACAAGAGTGTAAGTTCAGGAAACAATAACTACCAGAGGGAGGAAGTTTGGTACTTTATGTAATATTAAACATTCAACAGATAAAAAGATGCAGTCAGCTGGGGAAGGGAAAATTAATTGCTTTCCCCATATTGTCAGGACATTTTCAGTTTGCTCTCAAATGAACAGTTCAAAGGAACTGTTGTGTGTGGGTGCATGCGCGCAAGTGCATGTGTCCGTCCACAATCTGGACATTCTTGATGGCTTGGTGGTGCTCCCACCCACCTCGCCTTTCGTAAGCTCCTTAAAACCCACCTCTGTCATCAGGCATGGGGAAATTGAGATATACCTTCCCCCTAGGCCTATACAATTATGCATGGTATGTTTGTGTGTATGTTTGGTTTTTAATAAGGGTTTTTAGTAATTTAAATATTAGATTTGTTATATGCTGTTTTTGTTTTTGTTGTTAGCCGCCCCGAATCTACAGAGAGGGGTGGCATACAAATCTAATAAATAAATGAATAAATGAATGAATGAATGAATGAATGAATAAATAAATAAATAAATAAATAAATAAATAAATAACACTTTAGGGTGAACCAATGACCACATCAGAATGGACAATTATCAAAGTGGACAATGCAATATCTTTAACCAGGATTTCCCATCTTTTTCCTGAATTTGAAAAGTGTTTGAAAAATGGATTGATTTGAAAACTCTGCTAAGCTTAATTTAAGACTTATATAAAATGATATGTTGGCTTTCAATGCTAAACCCCCCCACTTATTTTCAGTAATATTTGATTTCTATAATACTTTTCATTCCAAGAACAGTGGGATAAGAACCTAAGAAAATCTTATGTAAAATGAAAAGTGTCTAAGAATATAATATTCTTCCTTCTCTTCTTCACATTTCCACTATCAATCATAAAATAACTGACCCTGAAGTACTGTACCCTATAAATGCATAGGCAAGGTTATATTGCTTTCTGAAAGAAACATCGAGATTAGCTGAGTAACTCTTGTAGACTTCTATAACCAAGGCATTGTCAATACAAGCCTTACTTTAAGCTAATGTACTGTGTATGAAACTTACTAATGGGACTTCAAACTAAATGAGAGATGTGATATTTAGATTGCAAGGTACATTATAGATTAACATAACTCCTTAAATTATGCCTATAGGCAACCAGGGTGGTGTTTTCATGATTGATGTTTTGTGGTTCTATTTAGCCACTCCACTATCAGGGATAATGCAACTAAAGCATTCTGTACTAGCTGCAGCTTCTAGGTCATCTCTAGCCTCAAGTAAATGTATTGCAGTAATCAAATCAAGCAATGATTACATCATAAATCAGTCAGGCTAGATTGTATATGTTAGTTGGTGCAAGAGCCAATCTGCACGGAACCTTTTTGCTATTAGGCTAGCTGTGCCTCTATTGACAGATGAAAATTCACTGTCAATGGACTTCATTGTGGATCTATAGTCATGGCACAGAACCAATACACAAAAATAACTATTGTCTTTATGCAGCTAGGCATAGTCAGGAATGCAAGAACTATACAAATTTCAGCAAGGTATTTTGGGGGTAAATTTTGGAGACTATCAGAATAATTTCTTACCTCTCCATATAGTGAATTAATTAAGATACGGTCTTTTTGAATGATTTGAAATACTTCTTTGCTATCTGGACTGAATAACAATACATCATACAAGTATCAACTAATTTGTGCCCTTTCTCTTGTTGATTAGGTCTATTCTCCTTTGCATTCCTTTCTCAGCCTCCCCACAATTTTCCTTTCCTGATTCACATGAAAAAATAAGAGCCAAATGTAATTGATGACAATACTGATGAACTCCAGATTTTTTCATGACAGCCTCCTGTGGCTTCATGTAGGTAGGTACTTAACAGTAGTGAAGAATAGAAGTTGTGATATCCACAAAGCTCAAGGATCATGTGTCTAGACCAGGAGTGTCAAACTGGTGGCCTGCAGGCCGGATGTATCATGCACAGGCCAAGCCCAGCCCAGCATCGCAAAGAGAAAAAATGTTGTGATACATCATGTGATGGCAATGTGACGCCTCAAGTTTGACTCCCATGGAACCTTCCTAACGCTGCGACCCTTTAATACAATTCCTCATGCTGTGGTGACCCCCAGCCATAAAATAATAAGGAGAGGGGTGGCATACAAATCTAATAAATAATAAAATAAAATAAAAAATAAAATAAAATAAATAAAATAATAAAATTAAATAATAAAATTAAATAAAATAATAAAATAAAATAAATAAAATAAAATAATAAAATAAAATAATAAAATAAGTAATAAAATAAAATAAGTAATAAAATAAAAAATAAAATAAATAAAATAAAATAAAATAAAATACATGTGCTTTGTGCAGGCATCAATGTGCAGTGCTGAATTTTTTTTAATTGCAAAAAAAAGAAGAAGCTGAAAATAAGAACGTGACACCGGGAAGATCAGTTTGTGTGCGTGCTCAAAAGTTCCCATAGTACTGCTTTTTTTTTTGCAGTAGTCTATTGGCATATGGGTAGATCCGCCTGGAGATGGATAGAGGAGCGATGTCTCAGTTCCTAAGACCATTGGAAATATGTGTTTTCCAATGGTCTTAGGCAGTGATGGCAAACCTTTTTATTCTTCGGTGCCAAAAGCCCTGCCCATGTGCTACTTATTTATGTATTTATTCATTGGATTTATACACATGTGCATGGCCACACCCTTAATTCAATGTCACACTGCCATGCCCTACATGCATGATGCCCCCTGCTCCTGTTTTCCAACTTCCCTTAGACCCGGTAGGCCTGTTTTTCACCCTCCCGAAGGGGCAGAGGCTTTCTTGGAGCCTGGGGAGGCCAAAAACACCCTCCCAGAGCCTCAGTGCAAGGCAAAAGTCTGCTGGAGCTGAACTAGAACAAAGACTCGCGTGCCGGCTTAGCATCAAAGCAGCCTTGAATGTCCTGACACTTTTCAGGAGGGAGACAAAGAAAATTCTAACGCGTCAAGTGGCTCCCCATGCCACCTGTGGCATACATGCCATAGGTTCACCATCACAGGTTTTACGTGACTCCTGTGAAAGAGTTGCTCAACCCCCCAAAGGGATCACGACTCACAGGTTTAGACTAAATCAAAAACCTACACTGCCATTTTTTGCTGGTAGGATTGTGTGTGTGGGGGGGGATCCACTGACTTCAATTTGATATGTTTAGATCTCATGATTAGTGATGTAAAAACCAGGAGACTTGACACGTTAGAATTTTCTTTGTTCTCCCTCCTGAAAAGTGTCAGGACATTCAAGGCTGCTTTGATGCTAAACCCAGGCCATAATTCAATTCAATTCAATTTATTAGATTTGTATACTGCCCCTCTCCGAACAACAACAATAAAAACAATATTATAATGGCACAAATCTAATATTAAAAATAACTAAAAACCCTATCATAATTAAAAAAACCAAACAGCACATACATATCAAACATAAATTATAATGAGCCTGGGGAAAGATGTTTTGAATCCCCCATGCCTGGCGGTATAGGTGGGTCTTAAGTAGTTTACGAAAGGCAAGGAGGGTGGGGCAATTCTAATCTCCGGGGGGGAGTTGGTTCCAGAGGGCCGGGGCCGCCACAGAGAAGGCTCTTCCCCTGGGGCCCGCCAGACGACATTGTTTAGTCGACGGGACCCGGAGAAGGCCAACTCTGTGGGACCTTATCGGCTGCTGGGATTCGTGCGGTAGCAGGCGGTTCCGTAGGTACTCTGGTCCAATGCCATGTAGGGCTTTAAAGGTCATGACCAACACTTTGAATTTTGACCGGAAACTGATCAGCAGCCAATGCAGGCCACAGAGTGTTGAAGATATGTAGCTGTTCTGAAATAGATCTTACTATCCTCTCCAGAACCTAGTTCAAAATTTGCAGTTGAATAACAATTGTCCAGCAATATTAAAAAGCAGCTTTACAATCAATGAAAATGTGACATGAACTATGTGATCATTTGGGGACTTTCATTGCTCAGTTCTGTCTTAGGGAGAATATATGTCACCGAAATCTAAATGATTGAATTTACTGCTTCCCACATCTAAGACACATGCTGTACTGCTGGCTTATAGATTCTCCCTTCATAAAGATAAATGCTAGTAATGCATTGAAGCTGATTTCAGGAAAAGCCCCCTTTCCCCACCTTTTCCCATTTCACTGAGATTGTTCCAACTCTGTACTCCCTGTCCCCTTTTATCGGTTAATGTAAATTTTTTTAAAAAACCAAAACCTAGGACTGGATCTCTTCTGCAGAAATAATCTTACATCTTTCCAAAACACAGAATAAATGGAAGATCAGAGGGTGGGGAAGTGGACAAATCATTTTCTGCCTACCCATCCATTACTGAGGCTATTTTAACAAGTGAAACGACCTTTAGTTTCATGCTAGCTTAATACACTGATTCCTACCAATAACCATATTACATGGCAACAGTGAGATACCTAGTAGAATGGATTGAGTATGCACATCCAAGTGGAAATGGCCAGGGTAGCTTCCAAAGCAACACACAATCCTGATAAAACACACAACTGTTTTAACAAGCGGAAGAGATGACTCATTTGAACTCCCAATTATTCTAAAGTACAGTACTATTTTGAAAGATATCCAAATTGGTAGAATCCAAACATCCAACTTTGCACCCCAAAAGTAGCCTGTTGAAGCGTCTGCATATGAAATGAGAATATACATCACAAACCTTCTCACGTAACAGTCAAAATGCTTCAAGTACACCAAAAGTGTGACAAGTTGAGAGATGGCATTTCCCAATAGAGCTGGGCTGCATAAAGATTGTTCAATTTTGTTGTTGTGATCATTGGCAAGTGTTGACAAATTAACAGCAACACATACAAAAATGAGATCCAAAGCAAAATATTTCAGTAATGAATGCTTTGCTCAGAATTTCACCCAGGTAGCCATTTTTCTCTCTCTCATCTATTTAAGGTATTCTTAACATTATATTATTTCTTAAGTAAGGATTGGCAAGCCATTAATAATTATTTACTATACATATTTTAATGCTATGAGAAATAAAGAAAAATCTAGAAATGTGGTTTCTGGAGATCTCAGACTTATGGACCTTGCAAAATTAATAACATTTCCAGATGTAATTTTGGGAAATCTAGTGTATTTCATATACATTGATAGTTACTAAGAAAGTTTTTATGAGAAGAACAAACCACTATATTTTCTTTATCTAAATCAAAGTCATCAATACATTAGTGGACTTTTAACTTATGTCACTATAATAGTCATAAATGGGCATATTAATTTTCTTTGCAAATGGGCACAATACTTTTAAATTTTCCATGGGATTCAACTACAGTGGTACCTCTACTTACGAACTTAATTTGTTCCGTGATCAGGTTCTTAAGTAGAAAGTTTGTAAGAAGAAGCAATTTTTCCCATAGGAATCAATGTAAAAGCAAATAATGTGTGCGATTGGGGGGAAAAAAAGGGAGGGTGGAGGCCCTGTTTCCTCCCAGGAGATTCCTAGAGAGGCCCCACAGAGACTTCTCCCTGTCTTTTCCGGTTCTAGTTTTGGAGGCTCGGGTTTGTAAGTGGAAAATGGTTCGTGAGAAAAGGCAAAAAAATCTTGAACACCCGATTCTTATCTAGAAAAGTTCATTAAGTAGAGGCGTTCTTAGGTAGAAGTACCACTGTACTGTAATACACTCCAAAACGTTATGGCTAGTTAGATAGTTACTACAGTATATCACTTCTTTTTACATCATGAAAGATGCTTAATTTCAGTTTTGTAAAATGATTGAATAATAGTTTATGGAGAATCTGGGATGATTAAAACTGAGGGATCCACTAATTATATTCAATTAAAAGTTCATCTAATTTTACATTTTAGTCCAGATACATCAGGACGTGTAAAGCTTTTGAATTATTTCTGCACAGAAATGAATTTTGTATGTGTTGAAATTTGTACTATTTTAAGTAGGCAATTGAATGTACACTTACTATGTCTGTGAGCTGATGTTATGCACGGATGTTATCTAATTGGGTAATAAAATGTCTGCAAACAACCAAGCCCAGAGAACATCAAAGATTTCACAGTTCACATCTGAACTACCTATTATATTGTACACCTATTAGATTTTCTTCTATTAATTAATGTGCCCATTAATTATTTAGAAGAACTTTGGAATAAAGACTCAGAAAATCCTGTGAAAACAAGCCAAAAATGAAAGGTTTTAATGATATCATAATGGGATTGATTCAAGAGATGTTTCCCCTTCATTAGACATCTCATAGACTGTTTAAAAATGTCTGTAGAGTTAATTTGATATGCTAGAAATGTAGAATGATGGACAGGATAAATCCAGAAAATTACAGACCCAGCAACCTGACCTCAATACCAGGGAAGATTTTGGAAAAGATATCAAGCAACAAATCAATGAACACCTTGAAGCAAAGAAAGTAATAACCAAAAGCCAACATGAGTTTGTCAAAAACAGATCATGCCATACTAATCTTATTGCATTCTTTAACAAAGTGACAAAATTAGGGGACCAGAGGAAAGCTGTTCATATAATTTACCTATGGATTTTCTAAGTATAGGCACAACGTATTGTTAATATGGACAGTATTACCATGCTATACAATTACTTAGTGTTGTCCCAGATAGTAAGATGGGCAGTATATAAATTCAATAAATAAATTTACTGCAAACAATATGATTTTCTGCAACCCAACAAGAGAGACACAGACTTCAGAGAATAATCAGAACTGCAGAAAAAGCAATTACTGCCAACCTGCCTTCCATTGAAGACCTGTATAAGGCATAAGGGTGGTGAAAATATTTACTGACCCTTCGCATCCCAGACACAAATTGTTTCAACTCCTATCCTCAAAATAATGCTGTAGAGTACTGCATACTAAAACAACTAGACACAAGAACATTTTTTCCTGAATGCCATCACTCTACTAAACAAATATATCCCTCACCAGTGTCAAACTATTCACTAAGGCTGCACTACTATTACTATTAGTCTTCTCGTCATTCCTATCACCCATTTCTTCCCCCTTATGACTGTATGACTGTAACTTGCTGCTTGTATCCTTACGATTTATATTAATATTATTTCCTGATTGCTATTTGTACCCTATGACAATCTTTTAAGTGTTATACCTCATGATTCTTGACAAATGTATCTTTTCTTTTATGTACAGAAAGCATATGCACCAAAGACAAATTCCTTCTGTGTTCAATCACACTTGGCCAAGAAAGAATTCTACTCTATTCTATTCTTTATCAAGGCAATATAATATTGTGAGATCAAGATTTAATAATGATTTTTTTTAAAAAAATACCTGAATGTGTTAGAATTTAGTAGTCTTCCTGTCAATTATTCAGGCTTCTTATGAACAATTTTTCTTGGTGGAAAGGTATGTTTGAGATGTATGACTGTTTTTATATTAAGGGTTTTTAACTGTTTTTATAATTGGATTTGTACTGTGCTTTGTTGTTGTGAGCCATTCTGAGTCTTTGGAGAGAGGCAGCATACAAATCCATTTAATAATAATAATAATAATAATAATAATAATAATAATAATAATAATAATAATAATAATAATAATATCATCTCAGTATGTGGTTTTGTCCTTTCTCTTTCATCCCTACTTCTTTGGGTTTTAATTTTTTACTTTGTTTTTATTCTATGTATTGGGATATTTTAACTTTGTAATTGTTTTTATGGTTGTAAGCTGGGAGAAGGTTGGCCTATAAATCCGAAAATAAATAAATAAATAAATATTTCCCCCCTGTACGTTATCAATTCTAAAAAAGGCATTCATTTCTTTGACTAACTGTGTATCCATCTGTTTCTAAAACTGCCAGGTACTTAGGCAATTTCAATTTTCTTCTCATGATTCTTTTCGATCCCAGGTCGTGCAACATTTTTTGAAGGTAATGATAGCTAAATCATTTTGCTTGGTGTCGATCCAAGAAATTCCCAGCAGGTGAGGTGATGAAATTTGCGAGGTCGGCTAACATCCCAGGCAGTAAGGAGAGGCCTACGTTCACCAAATCAGCGTCTGTGAGAAAACAGCCGGACCACTTGGCTGTTCTCGACGACCCCTCCCATCCCCTCCCGCCCGCCTCTCCTCGCCCTCCGGCTACGTCCTCTCCCTACGACCTGCCTCGCTTTTCCGCAGGCTCCACAGCGCGCACGCGCTGTCATTTCTACCCTTCCCCTTCTCCTCGCCCTGGGCGTCCGCCGCCCCGTCCTTGCCCGGCCGGCTGCGCCCCTCTCCCCGTCCGTGGGCTCCCAACGCCTCAGTCCCAGCAGCGCCCTCTGCCGAACCGCTGGCGCTGACGTGCGGCCATGCCCGACCACTCCCTCCCCAGTCTCCGCCTGCACGTTGTCAGAGCTGGGAAGCCGCTGTGAGAAGCGTTTGCCGCCTCCCTCAGCCTCGCCGCGTTTGCCGGTGACTGGAGCCCCGAGCCGGGCGCGCTCTTCGCTTTTGCTTTTCCGGGGCGGCCCGCGCCATTATGCCTCGCGCCGTCCCGCTCCTCTTGCTGCTGTTCTGCTTGGCCCAGCACCGCGCCTCCTTCGCCGGGCCCACCGCCTCGTCCCTGGAGAGCGCGGCGGACCCCTGCCTCAGCCAGCCCTGCAAGAACAACGGCACCTGCACGCCGGTCTTGGCCAAACTGCCCGCCGCGCCCCACCGCCCGCCCTTGCGTTTTCTTTCGCCTCAGCCGGCTTATAGCTGCCTCTGTCGCCCGGGGACCATCGGCACCGAATGTCAGGTAAGCCGGGCGCCTTCCCTTGTGGAGGGGTGGGGGGACCACCGGTCCGAGCCTTGCAAAGCGCGCGCCCGTCCTTGGCCATCTCCGCCTTCTTCGGCTTCTCTCTCTCTCTCCGGTGTCTTTACGTGTCCCCGGTCTGCCGCCCCCGCGCTTTCGACTTCGTCGTCCCGTGCTTTCGCGGATTCTTCGTCCTGCCATCCTTTCCCTCCACCGCCACCATCCCGTGGACCGCGTAGTGATTTTGGCGGTCGTTCTCCAGGCGGTGGCTCTGCGCTGCTCTGCCCTGGTCGGTCCCTAAGTGTTGGTTTGTGTTAGAATCCTGAATCCGTTTCTGCCTCCGATTCGACTCTTGTGTAATCGTCCACCGTGGCCCCTTTTTTGTGACGGATCGCTCATCTGTTACACACACACACACAACACCGAATCGGATTTCTGTGTGGAAACTGAGTCCCGTGGCCTTCGCACTTAAACGCTAACAAGGGCAAATCTATCTATCTATCTATCTATCTATCTATCTATCTATCTATCTATCTATCTATCTATCTATCTATCATCATCTGTCTGTCTCTATCATCTATCTATCTATCTATCTATCTATCTATCTATCTATCTATCTATCTATCTATCTATCTATCATCTATCCATCCACCCATCTATCTATCTTTCATCTATCATCTCTATTCATTCATTCGATTTTTTTTTAATGCCGCCCTTCTCCTTAGACTTAGGGCGGCTTACAACATGTGAGCCATAGCACTTTTTAACAGAGCCAGCATATATTGCCCCCCCCCCCATAATCCGGATCCTCATTTTACCCACCTTGGAAGAATGGAAGGCTGAAGGGCTAATGAACTTGAAGGGCATATTCTGAGCCTTCACCCAAAAGCTTTCCATAGGGCCGCCCTTCCTATGTAAATGATTTTGTACCTGCTTTAACCAGATTTTTTTTTTTTTTTAAAAAAGTGTGATTTAGGGTAACCTTGGTTATTCTTATTTTTCAGTGGTTTTTCATATTATGCAAACCCTGGGCTCACTTTGTGATTCATTGTGCCATGTGAATCAGAAAATGGGTTAAATTAGGTAGGCAGGTTAAGCGTGTTATTATGCGAAGGCAGACTTGGGTTTCTAATAGATGCCACCTAAAATGCCAATTTGGACTCTTTTTCTCTTTTTTTTGAGCTGCCTGAATGATGCTGCCTGGGGTTGTTAGAATGACAGTTGCAGAAGTGCCTTCCAGGATACAGCGTTGCAAATTATTGGTTGACAGGATTTTGTTCTGCTCAAGGTTAAAAGTAATTTAGAGCTTAATGATATTTTCTAACAAGGCTTTGGTACTTTCATATACAGATCCCCATCCCACCCCCAGGGATGAGCATACCAGTGTTTTTGGGTCACTAATAGCCAAATGAGGCTATTACTTTGGGTAATCCTATGGTTTCCCATTTTATTCAAGTTAAAATAGGCAATTAAAACAACCAGAACTGCTATTTCCCCCCATCAAATTTGTGTTTTAGTATGAAGAATACAACTTTACAAGGCAAATTCCTTATGTGTCCAATCACAGTTGGCCAATATTCTATTCTATTCATACAACTTTTGCTAATATCTGCTATAAAATGTTATGTCAATCCAGTTTGGTCTGGGAAAGAAAACAACTCATTTGTTTCTGGTCTTTATAATGGTGAATTGAAATTTGTCATTCGTTCTTTCTGAGGATAAAGGATGAAGAGGAAGAGTAGGATTAGACTGATGGTGGTGGTGGTGAATTTGCTTATGGAACAAGGCTGCAATGGACTACATTTCTATGCATGTTTACTTGGAAATAATCTCATAAAACTAATGACTTTTACTTCTGCATAATTATGCCTAGGCATAGGTTGCTAATCAGTGACACTAATTTTACCATGCTAAATTTACTGAGTATTTTTAACATCGCAAAAAGGTTTGTAATCTTTCTCTCTTCCCACCTCCCAATATTACGTAAGGTGTTGCATTTATGAATACAGGGATAAGAAAAGAACAAAAGGCTACTTTTTAAAAAAGGCTGCTGTGTGAAATACTGGAAATTAAAGTGTTTATGAAAGAACTTGGGAAAAAGAAGTCCTGCGTTTTATGTCACAGTGCAAGTTTGTGGGAGGCTGGATCAAACCGAGAATAAATAAATGGAACTCTTTTAAACCAAGTGAATCTTGTAAATTAGGTGTTGACTGTTCCCAGGTTTCCTTCTGTGTTGGAAGAAAGTGTTGTATGAATTGTACTGCCTTCTGGAAGCTAACAAAGGTAAATTGCTATTTTAAGCACCAGTAAAGTGTAATGTCTAGAGAAGAAGGTAAGCAAGGACAAATAAAGGGAAATATTTCTTCACCCAGAGGGTCGTTGGTTTATGGAATTCACTTCCAGAAGAGGTCGTGGCAGCTGTCAGCCTTGATAGCTTCAAAGCAGGATTAGACAGATTCATGGATGCCAAGTGTATTGGTGGTTATTGAAACGGATGTCCATGTGCTGCCTCTATGTTGGTTGAGACAGGCAGGATTCCCTTGAGTACCATTTTTTGGTGGTCAATGGAAAGGGAGGGTTTTGCCTTCTCTTTCTGCTCAAGATCCCCATGTACAATTGTGTGACACAGAATGCTGGACTCGATGGGCTTTGGCCTGATTCAGCATGGCTCTTATGTTCTTAAAAAAGAATTGCAATCTGAGATACATTTTAGCCATTTAAATCCACTTTGTTCAATTTTCATTATTGTATACTTTTATATAATTAATCCTAAATATTATTGCATGAAATCTTTGAAAACCTGAAGAAGACCAAAACATCTATTTAAATTCTTTTACATTTTGTTGCAAAAGTGAAGATTGACTGATTTGATTTGATCAAGTTGGATTTATTTTCTGTACTATTGGAAAATTGAATTATCAAGTCAATTTGGTTCAAAGCGACCCAGACACAATGGATACGCAAGAAAACAAAAAGCCTGATTTTCCCAGTGAAGCATTATTGTCCCCTTGACCAGGTTGCAGAATGAAGGATATACCATATGTGAGGCCATTGGAAACACCACAGAGCCACCAAGATAGCTATAGGCCTTCCTAGAAGAAATTTTGTTTACCATTGAGAGCTTGTTCTTCTCCAAGATTTTCAAAGAAAACAAGAGAACTCTAGCAGAAGTAAAGTTGGCTGCAGTTTGAAAGGAGATATTGGACAAGTTGATTTGATCATTATATTTAAAGGTATCTTATTGATCTTTAAGAAAAATAAATTGCTTTGTAATGGAATCTTTAATCTTTCTGGAGCAATAGTTCTTGATTATAAATTCCCAGTGGTGTTGAAATTTCTGCCCAGCTTGTTGTCCTTCATGATTTTTGTATTTGTATTTTCTATTTCCAAATATTTGTATTTTCTATTTCCAAATATTTGTATTTTCTATTTCCAAATATTTGTATTTTCTATTTCCAAATATTTGTATTTTCTATTTCCAAATATTTGTATTTTCTATTTCCAAATATTTGTATTTTCTATTTCCAAATATTTGTATTTTCTATTTCCAAATATTTGTATTTTCTATTTCCAAATATTTGTATTTTCTATTTCCAAATATTTGTATTTTCTATTTCCAAATAAAGACAATTTTATTTATTAGCCCTACTGCACCTCATGACAATATATAGAGAGTTCCGTCTTTCATTTTCTTCATAACAAACCTGTGAGTTTGGTAGGGCTGGGAGAGGGACTATCTCCAATGGAATCTAATGAGTTTGTTGTCTGTGTGGACAGAGACTTCAGATGGTGGAAGGTTTCTGGCTTAGAAGTACTGTACTTCTAAAAATATTTCCTCCCACCAGTCACTCCGTGAAACTTAAAACTTATATGATTTTACAATTGTTAAACACAATTGTAGATATAAACAGAAGTGTTTTCTTTTTCTTTTTGCATTAACCTGGGGTGGCACAGTGGTTAGAGTGCAGCAGTACAGGCTATTTCAGCTAACTGCTAGCTGTAATTGAGTAGTTCAAATCTCACCACCGGCTCAAGTTTGACTCAGCCTTCCATTCTTCCGAGGTGGGTAAAATGAGGACCCAGATTGTTGGGGGCAATATGCTGATTCTGTAAACTGCTTAGAGAGGGCTTTAAAAGCACTATGAAGCGGCATATGTCTAAATGCTATTGCTAACCTGCTCCCCAAATATTTGCACCTAGGCCTATGATTTTGAGAAAGGATTGAAAACTACCATACTGAATTAAGACCAAGAAGAAATGTTCATGGATGAGAAACTAAATTTCTAGTATATGAGTAAATCAAATTCGTTGTAAACTAATTGTTGCTTTTCACTGAAATGCTAAGGAGGAAAGAATTGTTTTCCACTCTCCATTTGATTTTTTTTTGCATTTTTAAAATATATATTCACATTTTCCCATCTTTCCCTTAAAGTCTAACAATGTTTGAACATGTTTACTATGTTTTCTATGTCTTGCCAATGTTAATTAACCTCTCAATGTGATTTTGAAGGATGCCCTTAAGGGTTAGGTGTAAAACTAAGCAGTTCAGATTGTCTTTATGGCAAATAAAGTGTCCTTCTGTTTATGCACCATGAGTTATATAAATGCTTAGAAAAGGTTCTTTCTTTTTAAAGTACTCAAAAAGTCTATTGAATCCATTGAAAAGACTACTTTGCATAATTTACAGGTCATTACTCTGTAAATTGTTTGCTTCAAGAAATACTTCAAGAGTTTCAAACACTATGGTTTGCCTGTATTCATAGTTGTTGAAAGACCTTGAGAAAAGCTTTGTAAGGAAATTATTAACAAAAAAAATGCAATACATCGAAGTGTTTTAGTGTACTATTTTCTAATTTATTTTTCTCTAATAATCGTTTTCATTTTTCTATTATGCCCATTGCAGGGGTAGGTTCTGGATTCTGCTTCTACCAGTTTGCTCAAAGGTGCATTGTGTTGGTGCATGCACATGTGCAGTACTAAAAAAAGGTTCCCGCGCATGCACAGAAGCAAAAACCAAAATGGCGGCACCTATGATGCTGCCAGTGGCATGGCAGCACCTATGATGCTGTCAGTGGCATGGCAGGCCTGGGTTGCTGCCAGTTCCAGTGACCCAGGCTGCCAAGTTACTAATGGTTCTATAGAACCGGTCCAAATCAGTAGGAACCCACCTCTGGCCTGCTATCACATCAGTTGTCAGTGCTCCAGAAAACATCCCCAATGAAATAAAATTCCTCAAAGATCCAATTTATTATAGATATTATATTGACACATCTTTGGAAACCCGAATCTGAAAGCTTCCAGGGTTTCCCCACCCAGTTGAAAATTCACAGCCCTGCCCCACATGCACAAGTTCATCACATGAACCAACCAGATCTCCACATTCACTTGGATACAATCTCCATGCAGTCTCCAGCAGGTGAAGGCAAATGACCTTGAGTAAAGAATGTTGTTATGATTGAGTTTCTACCACTCCAAGAAAACCCCCTCCCAATTTCTGAAATCTAAAGGCTGAAATCTGTGGCAGTAAGAAAGAAAAAACAAAATAACTTCCAAAAGTGACATCAGTGACATGTTTTACATCATAGACATTCTAATGTTATATATGAAGTAATCAGTATTGCTTACACAGCTATTCGTTCATTCGTTCATTCGTTCATTCGTTCATTCGTTCATTCGTTCATTCGTTCATTCGTTCATTCGTTCATTCGTTCATTCGTTCATTCGTTCATTCGTTCATTCGTTCATTCGTTCATTCGTTCATTCGTTCATTCGTTCATTCGTTCATTCGTTCATTCGTTCATTCGTTCATTCGTTCATTCGTTCATTCGTTCATTCGTTCATTCGTTCATTCAATTTTTTATGCTGCCCTTCTTCTTAGACTCAGGGCGGCTTACAACATGTTAGCAATAGCACTTTTTTTTAACAGAGCCAGCATTGCCCCCACAATCCAGGTCCTCATTTTACCCACCTTGGAAGGCTGGAAGGCTGAGTCAACCTTGAGCTGGTGATGAGATTTGAACCGCTGACTGCAGATCTAGCAGTCAGCTTTAGTGGCTTGCAGTATTGCACCCTACCTACTGCGTCACCTCGGCTCCTTAGCTATCACATGATTCATACTTATTATGCACTTCCCCAATTCATTCAGAATTTTTGGAACGATATTGGTCACATAAAACAAGAAGTTTAAAATGTCTGTTTTAAACCAATAGATAAAGTAGTTTTTTGAACAGGTAAGAAATTCTATCTTGTAGGGTGGAATGTATTATGTTTGGTGATCTACCTATACAAATGTTTGGAAAAATAAAAATAGATCTCAAAAATGAGGGAGGGCCATAGAATCAGAATATTTACTAAAATACATTTATAAATTGTTGTTCAATTATGATAGTGGGACAGAACAAATAAAAACATTGCATGATAAAATGGATGCAAAGGTGTAGAGAAACAAGTTATAGCATGATGATGGGAGCAATTATGGAACAATGCGATAAAATCTACCGTAAATTATAATATTATGGAAAATTTTATAATCGCTATATAATTCTATTAATAATCACCAGGAAAGAATTATAGTAATAAATGTTGGAAATGTCATGATGCAAGGAACATTTGATTTTATGTAGTTAACATGTAAAACAAATTTCAAAAGCATTACAAAGGAATTTACAGATCATCCAGAGAAATTTAGCTATCCAATTTGAAATGAAACCAAAATTCTTCTTAGGAACCTAATTCTAAAACATATTAACAAAACATATCACTTTATTAAGATACATATATATGGTGGTGAGGATAACTTTAGCATATTACAAAAGGTATACAGTGATCCCTCGGGTTTCGCGAGGGTTCCGTTCCAAGACCCCTCGCGAAACTCGATTTTTCGCGATATAGCGGTGCGGAAGCAAAAACACCATCTGCGCATGCGCGCCCTTTTTTTCATGGCCGCACATGCGCAGATGGTGGAGTTTGTGTGTGGGCGGCGGGGAAGACCCAGGGAAGGTTCCTTCGGCCGCCCAACAGCTGATCTGCTCCGCAGCGCGGCAGCAGCGAGGAGCCGAAGATGGGGTTTCCCCGTTGCCCAGGCAAAGGGGAAACCCCAAGATCGCTTGCCGCTTGCCCATTCACCCGCCTGCCCGGCCGCTCCGCTTGCCCATTCACCCACCCGCCCGGCCGCTCCGCTTGCCCGTTCACCCGCCCGCCCGGCCGCTCCGCTTGCCCGTTCACCCGCCCGGCCGCTCTGCTTGCCTGTTCGCCCGGCCGGCCGGCCGCTCCGCTTGCCCGTTTGCCTGCCCGCCCGGCCGCTCCGCTTGCCTGTTCGCCCGCCCGCCCGGCCGCTCCGCTTGCCCGTTCACCTGCCCGCCCGGCCGCTCCGCTTGCCCGTTTGCCCGGCCGGCCGGCCGCTCCGCTTGCCCGTTCACCCACCCGCCCGGCCGCTCCGCTTGCCCGTTCACCCGCCCGCCCGGCTGCTCGCTTGCCGCTCGAGAGCAAGAGGGGGAGAGATAGAGAAAGAGAGAGAAGGAAAGAAAGAGATGAGAGAGGGAGGAAGAGAGTGTGAGAGAGGAAGAAGCAAGATAGAGAAAGAGAGAGAGAAAGAAAGATGAGAAAGGAAGGAAGAGAGTGACGTCATCGGGTGGAAAAATCGCGATATAGCGTTTCGCAAAGATCGAGATCGCGAAACTCGGGGGATCACTGTACATTTCTAAAGAGCTCAGAATAAAAGATGACATTAAACATTTGTTTGCTACAATTAATGGCAAGATGTGTGTAACACAAGAACAGAAAACATAGAAAACATAAATTTTATTAATTATGCAAACTGAGTAAATAATGTTTAGGAAAATCTTAAGAATCAAAAAGGGGAGAAAACGGTATGCTTTATTTAAGATTAGACAAGAAAATTGGAACCTTTATAGTATTAAAATTTTCATTGTAATGACCTTGAATTGAGCGAAATCGGGCATTATAGGGCAGCAATTTTCAAACCAAGTGGGCTAACTTACAGAATGTGCCCAAAATGCAGGACAACTGCTGAGGAAATGAAAGTTTGGGTAGCTGTGGCTGCTTGAATGCCATTGGTGGTTACCAATACAGGTGAGTGGTTGCTGCGGTCATGTGATCTTAATTTGAAACATCCCATGGCAGTCTCCTAGCAGTCTCACAATCCTGCACTCCTTTTGATTCAGCAGTAACCACTTGCCTGACTGCTGGCAAAGAAAGCGGCAGGAGGGGGAGGGGGGTTTCCAATGCTTCCTGCCAGATTCTTATAAGGAAATTCAATGGGGAAGCCAGCAGGAAGTTGGAAGTTGCTCTTGCTACCATTCATTTTTTTAATCCACTCTTGATCATCCTGCTTCTGTCTTTAAATAAAGAAATGTCTCTGAAATGATGATGCAGTGGGCTTTCTAGTATAATCTACTAATGAATTTATAAGCAAAAAATAGGTTTGAGCCAAAGTCCAGAGACAACAAATCAGGCATAAATGTAAATAGTTTATGCAAATCAAGTTCTATTTTTGGTAATTTTATGTACAAAGTCATAACAGTATGAAAATGGTTACTGCTGGCTTCTGAATTATTTTTTAAACCTTCCCTACAGCCCTTGCTATGTCTGTTGATCTCTGACACATAATAACCAGGCCAAATTTTGCTCATTTCCTGCTGACAGGCGCAAAACATCTAAGTCCGCATATGGTGATCCAATTTATTTTGTCATTATTGCATACTGTCTGTTCTGCCGGGCTCTATGGTATGAGTCTCCCGAAAATTCAAGGGTACAAATTTCAGACACACACACACACACACACACACTTGAAAGTTCAAAAACAATGTTCTTTATCACAAAAATTCAAAAGAAACAAAGCACCATTTTTGTATTGCAAAGAGCACTCGTCCCAAAACAACCTGGCAGTCTGTACAATCCCCTTAATCAGTCCTTAAGTACTTAGCTAGCAGCTGTGAAGGAATGTCACAGCCCTCCTTCTTCCACGAAGTGAGACACACACACTTTGCTCTGCTTTGGTTTCAAAGTCATGAAAAATCAACAAACAATGTCTGGAAACAGCAAGGCACGGTCCTGAAGAAACAACGATACGATAATCTTCCACAAAGGCCAAGCCAGCACGCTGCTATTTATATCAGCAGCTCTAATTACTGAAGCCCCACCCAAACACAGGTGGCCTCTCTTATCTCCTGTAATATTTCTTCAATTGGTCTCTTCAATGCATAATTCTGCACATGCGTGGGTCTAACACTTCCTCATCTGAATCGATCGAAGATAATAGAGATTGGCTTCCTGGGCTGTGTGCCAAGCCCCCCTCTTCCAAGTCTCCCCCACCTTCTTCTTCGTCCGAGGAAACTGCACTACCTGACTCTGTCGGCAATAAAACAGGCCTATGACATGTTGATGTTTCCCCTGCATCCACCTCCACATTCCTTGGGGCAGGAGCTGGGCCAGAGCCAACCACAACATTGTCCAGCTTTCAATTCCCAATCTCTTACATAACCAATATTTTATCTATTTATTCCTTTACTGCAGTTAGCTCATTTCAGGATCTTGATTATAATGATTTTGTGGAGTGGTTTTTTAAAGGTGGCAATGTTTATTTCTACATTTATTTATATAAGTGGTAAAGTGGACTCGCCAAGTCAGAACCCTCATGTTTTTTCATCAGACAAGAACTCTGGACTTTGGTCCTAAATAACCCTACAATATCATTGGTTTGTGACATTCTATTTCCTGTTGTCTGACTGTTTATCTCTTTTTCTAGTTTATTTTTTTGCTATACAGTAATACCTCCTGATACGAACTTAATTGGTGCAAGGAGGAGGTTCGTAAGTCGAAAGGTTCGTAAAATGAAACATTGTTTCCCATAGGAAACAATGTAAAGTCAATTAATCCGTGCAACCAAACCCCCCCCCGCAAAAAACCGGCGTTCCGCGACTGCGGGGAAGCCGCGCGGCTGTTTTAAAAGGTGACAGCCGGCCTGGGGGGCTTCCCAGCAACACCCCGAACCCCGAACCCGGAAGTTCGGCACAAGTTTGGGGTTCGGGGGGGTGCTGAGAAGCCCCCCAGGTTGGCTGTGACCTTTTAAAACAGCCGCGCCGCTTTCCAGCTGTCTCCCGAAGCCGAACACGGAAGTTCGGCTTTGGCGTTCGGCTTCGGGAGACAGCTGGGAAGCGGCGCGGTCATTTTAAAAGGTCACAGCCGGCCTGGGGGGCTTCCCAGCACCCCCCGAACCCCGAACCCAGAAGTTCGGCACAAGTTCGGGGTTCGGGGGGTGCTGGGAAGCCCCCCAGGCCGGCTGTGACCTTTTAAAACAGCCGCGCTGCTTCCCAGCTGTCTCCCGAAGCCGAACACGGAAGTTCGGCTTTGGCGTTCGGCTTCAGGAGACAGCTGGGAAGCGGCGTGGTCGTTGTAAAAGGTCACAGCCGGCCTGGGGGGCTTCCCAGCACCCCCCCGAACCCCGAACCCGGAAGTTCGGCACAAGTTCGGGGTTTGGGGGGGTGCTGAGAAGCCCCCCAGGTTGGCTGTGACCTTTTAAAACAGCTACGCCGCTTCCCAGCTGTCTCCCGAAGCCGAACGCGGAAGTTCGGCTTTGGCGTTCGGCTTCGGGAGACAGCTGGGAAGCGGCGCGGTCATTTTAAAAGGTCACAGCCGGCCTGGGGGGCTTCCCAGCACCCCCCGAACCCCGAACCCAGAAGTTCGGAACAAGTTCGGGGTTCGGGGGTGCTGAGAAGCCCCCCAGGCCGGCTGTGACCTTTTAAAATGACTGCGCTGCTTCCCAGCTGTCTCCCGAAGCCGAACGCCAAAGCCGAACTTCCGCGTTCGGCTTCGGGAGACAGCTGGGAAGCGGCGCGGCTGTTTTAAAAGGTCACAGCCGGCCTGGGGGGCTTCCCAGCAACCTCCCGAATCGAACCCGGGGTTCAGAAAAAATTTGCCTCTTCTTACGAATGTTTTTCGAGTTACGAACCGGCGTTCGGGAGGCTTCTGGGAAGCCCCGCCGCCCGGCTGTCACCTTTTAAAACAGCCGCGCGGCTTCCCAGCAGTCTCCGAACGCCGGTTCGTAACTCGAAAAAAGTTCGTAAGAAGAGGCAAAAATTTTCTGAACCCCGGGTTCGTATCACGAGTTGTTCGTAAGACGAGGGGTTCGTATCTTGAGGTATCACTGTATTTTTCCTCCTGTGTTGAATCACTGAGATTATTGCTTTTTTACTTCCTGAACAACTAAAATTGTATGTCAGATTTTCCTAGCCATTACTCAACTTCCATTATTATTCATAAATCTGTTAGTAGCAGTGATATTCTTCTCGCTGTCTGTAGATTTACCTTGGACACAATTACCTTTGTCCAAATTACAACTACTGTAATGACTCAGACTGATAGAATTTTTTATTTCGTGCTTCGACTGCTGTTTCTTCCAAGTTTCAATAATGTAAAAATGTAACATTACAAAAATCAAATACCTAAAATTACTAAATTATAAAAAACAGATGATTGAAGATTCTATAAAACATAATTTTACATGGGTGGAGAGGCAGAGAGGAAGCGAGAGAGATAGGTTGTAATTCCATTATTCTGTCCTTCTGTGTCACAAGATACTGCATATTTCATTTCTATTAATCTTGCTAATTCCAGATAAATCTTTAGTAATTTGTTACTAACGGTTGCCAAAGTACTAGCTGTTTTTCTTATGTTAAGCCTGAAATAAAAGCCTTTTTAATGCATTTTTTAAAAGTAAGTAATGATTTTTTACTTTTTCATTCTATCCCTTCTGTATATAGAAATGGCTCCTTAGGATTGAGTACTATCTTTATTGAAAGTCTTTGGCTATAATTCAGAGGATCGTTTAATTGACCCCATGGGATGACTTGGCAATATAATTTTTTTAATGCAATGTATAAAGTTACTTTGCAAGAAAAAGCAAAAAATTCTTATTGGGTATTGCACATATATAGATTTTTTTAAATCATTCTGAATATTGAATATTCAGGTTTTGTTTCACTTGAATTTGAAATGGTATGTGATTTTTGAGATTGGGAAATTAAAGTTAATTAAAGATAAACTACTCAGTTAGTTCAGCAGAGATTCTCATTTAAACCTAGATTTTTTTATTCTTCCCTCCAAAAGAATAAATAATAAATTGATGTAAAATATTGATTTTAATTAATTCAGGAATCTGATGGGAGAGTCAAGGGATAAGGCAAGCCTAAACAAGAAAGAAAATTAAAACAGCACTCCTTTCTTAAATTGTCATTACAAATGTGTTTAATTCAACACTATTCAAATAAACTGGTACTTAGGCAATGTAATTGGTTTCTTCCCATTCTTCTATTTGCAGTTAGCCCATATATTGAATGGGAAGAGAATTCTGTCTGATAAATTTATTAATTTACAGTGATACCTCTACCCAGGAAAGCCTCTACTTAAGAACTTTTCTAGATAAAATCGGGTGTTCAAGATTTTTTTGCCTCTTCTCAAGAACCATTTTCTACTTACAAACCCTAGCCTCTGAAACTGAAACCAGAAAAGGCAGGGAAAAGCCTCTGTGGGGCCTCTCTAGGAATTTCCTGGGAGGAAACAGGGTCTCCACCCTCCCTATGGTTTCCCCACTCACACACATTATTTGCTTTTACATTGATTCCTATGGGAAAAATTGCTTTTTCTTCCAAACTTTTCTACTTAAGAACCTGGTCACGGAACGAATTAAGTTCGTAAGTAGAGGTACCACTGTATTTTGTAAATATATACAGCTGCCCATTTCACATATGTGACTCTGAACAGTCTATGTTAGTCTGTATGTTCACACAGGTATATGGTATGTATATATATACATATATATATATATATACATATATACATATATATATATATATATACATACATATATACACACACACACACACACACACACACACATATATATATGTATATGTATCAAATGTTTAGCTGAACATTTGATACATACAGAATATAGTTGTCGGCTATGAATAAATTAACTGCCTTGAAATGGTCCTGGGTTGGGCCTAGAGGCAAAAAGGAGCTGTGACGTTCCTTCAATATACCAGGGTGATCAGAAACCGTGTAGGATTTGGAAATTTCTCGCGACGTTTCGATGAGGTCCCACTCATCATCTTCAGGCTAGTGTTTCTGTCCTTGTTTAAGGCGAACACTGCGAGACCTAAGCTGCCTTCCTTCTATAAATACTGGTGGCTGGGTGTGGTTTGATGGCTCAGCAATTGCCTGCTGTGTAGAAACTTCCTGGTGAGTCAGTGGGGTAACAACTGGGGTCGTTGATGTAGCTGAAGTATGCTGATTAGTTAATGGTTGTTGATTAGGCTTGATATCCTGAGTAGTTGGAGTTTGCAGGCTACTTGATTGTTTTGCAATATGTCTAGTTTCTGTTTTTATGGCTGGGTTACGTTTGAGGACTGGTTTCCAGATGTCTGGTAGGCGGGAGGTATCATCCCTCTTGTTCATATTTTGGGGATGTTTTTCTATCTCGATGGCTTCCAGACGGCAAAGGTGGGTTTTAAGGAGTTTACGGAAGGCAGGGAGAGTAGGGGCAGTCCTAAGTAGGCCTTTTTCTAACGGTATCTGCCCTCTAAGGGACCTTACTATTTAGGATTAGATTGCCTGCAATCCTGCTTTTCTTCTGGAACATGGTTCCCAACCTGTCCAGCTCCATGGACTGGCAACGGCAGTGGCAGCGGCAGTGGTGGGGGAAAAGAGATGGTGGGTTTGTGCATTCACTTGTTGCTTGCACAAATGGAGGTTCATGCACTTGTCCACTGATTGTGCCACCTGGCTCCCAATGGACTATAGACTAGTACCAGGCCATGGACCCAGGAGCTGTGGATACCTGTTCTGGAAGATGCTGAAGACCAGGCTGTTTGTCCTTTTATGGGGGACAGGAAGTTAATGAAGTCAAAGTGATTTATATTCATTTGAGATTTTCAGCTGGCATATTTTTAGAGAGTACGTTGTACGTTTTATTAACTATTTATAGTGTGATTTATTTTTAAACTTAAACTTTATCACCCAGAATTGATTTAGCCACAGGGGCAGCCATTTATATCTAGTATATAATAAATAAATACTGTGCCTTGTTTTTATAATTCCATTTGAATTGTGCTATATATTTGAAAATGTTGAAAACTGGGTAATTGTGACTGTTTTGAAGATTCAGTCTTTGTTTATTAAGAATTAAGTCAGAATCTATACAAGTTAATCCCTCCATTATCTGATATGGCTTCAATTTTCAGAAAGGGAAAAAAAAAAGTCCAGTTCAAACAGCTTGAGATCAAGTGCTGGTAAAATCCTGGAAAAGATAATCAAGCAGAGGATTTATAGTCACCCAGAAATGAACAAAGTGATTATCAAAATCCAGGGTTTGGGTTTATTAAAAACAGATCATGCTAAACAAACTTTATTGCCATCTTTGATAATGTGATAAATTAGTGGACCAAGGAAATGATATGGATATAGTACACACAGTTCATTAAGGCAGCTGAGAAAGTAGACCACAACATACTTCTTCAGGATATATTGGCTGTTACTTCAGATAAATACTATGTGATCATCCGAGTCTTATTAATTTAATACGATACTGAATTGTACTGCTGAATATATCAATTGGATATATTGGATGATTAATTGTAAGTTTAATTATCAATATACAAGTTTTATTTGAGTTCTTAATTTGCCAGCTTAATTTTGAAATTTCTTTTTCTTTTCATCTCTTCCTTGCCAGTAGTTCTTATGCCAGTAAAATTAAAGAGAATTATAATTCTCCTCTTTATTATAATACTGTTTTGGAATCTAAGTTTATTATTGATCTTAATATCTTGTTCTTTATGAATACACTGTGACAATACTTGAACTATAGTTCATCCTCTTCAAAGTTGTGAATTTGAAAACAGAATCATAGCCATGTCCATACTTTATATTGTCAATGGTTTTCAAAATATATGGGATATTCCTGACACATCTCTTTGAGACAAATCCAGTTTATTTTTTAAATATTTTTAATTGTTTTATATAATACATTTCCTTTCTATGTTGAGCAGTGTGCTCTTGACATGTCCAAGATGTTAACATATGATTGTACAAACATCATCATCATAGTCATATGTATATTAACAAATATGCAGTAACATATAAACAAATATGTGATAACATTCATCGTATTATAACATATATTGTCCTCCATTATGGTCAATTATATAACCATCAAGTAAAATAATAATAACAACAACAATAACAATAATAGCAACAACAATAATAATATGAATTACCCACCTGTTTTTCTTTCCCATATACATCATATTTCACTCAATTTTACTACGACAAATCAAGTTTAATTAGGATGTATTGGATCACTTAAAAGATCATTTATTGTTTGTGTAAGAGTTGTTGTAAAAAGTTTATAATCTAGATTTAGTAAAGATGTAGGCTTACATAACTCTGGATCAATTGTAATATTATTCTCTCTTTAAATCAAAGAAATGAAAGTGTCTTTGTCACGAGGAAGATAGTACTTGACCTTGTTGTATCTCATTCATTACCTGGGTTAATGGTTTGATCAAGATTTCTTGGAAGGTCTTATAATAACTAAAGGTATAACAAGCAGGAAGAGGGAGATTGTGATCCCTTTATATAGAGCGCTGGTGAGACCACATTTGGAATACTGTGTTCAGTTCTGGAGACCTCACCTACAAAAGATATTGACAAAATTGAATGGGTCCAAAGACGGGCTACAAGAATGGTGGAAGGTCTTAAGCATAAAACGTATCAGGAAAGACTTAATGAACTCAATCTGTATAGTCTGGAGGACAGAAGGAAAAGGGGGGACATGATCGAAACATTTAAATATGTTAATGGGTTAAATAAGGTCCAGGAGGGAAGTGTTTTTAATAGGAAAGTGAATACAAGAACAAGGGGACACAATCTGAAGTTAGTTGGGGGAAAGATCAAAAGCAATGTGAGAAAATATTATTTCACTGAAAGAGTAGTAGATCCTTGGAACAAACTTCCAGCAGACGTGGTTGGTAAATCCACAGTAACTGAATTTAAACATGCCTGGGATAAACATATATCCATTGTAAGATAAAATACAGGAAATAGTATAAGGGGAGACTAGATGGACCATGAGGTCTTTTTCTGCCGTCAGTCTTCTATGTTTCTATAATTATATTGTAGAAAAGCCTTCTGGTCTATGAGGATTTGGTCAATTTCAATTTCTGTGTTATTTCTTTTGTTTCATCTTTTGTTACTGGATTTTGTTGATCTGAACATTTCCCAGTCTGTTGCTTTTAAGTACTCTTCTCCAGATTTAATGCCTACGTAAAGAATAAATTTATAATTTCCTCTGCAATTGAAATCTATATCTCAACATTTCAAATATAAATAATAATCATTATTTTCTCTTGTCTTTTCATATTTGAATATGCCAAGTAGTTTACTACCTTTCTCAAAATATTCCCTTTAGTAAAATTCAGTGTCTTATACTTCCATTAAGTCCAATTGATTACTAATTGTTTTAAATCCAAGCTTAAATTATGCTTACATATTGATTCTAATTGCTTCAGTTCATTTATCAATGTATCCTTTTGTTTTTTTACAACTTTTTACTCCATGCCACAGAAATAAACAGGTTTTTAAAATAAATGCTTCAGATTTAAGATTATTTTTCTCACTACTAAGTCTTGTAAGCAGTCCAGGAGGATATCATGCTGAAAGATATAAAAAGATGCTGAAAGATCTAACAAATCCAAGAGAGCTGCATTCCCACAATGCAAATTCAAACAGAAGTCATCCACTTAAATGGACATTAAAAATTAAATCAAATACAGGAAACAATTACTATTCTTCAGAATCAGTATCAACAGTGTTTCCTTATATAGATACATTACTAGAGTTGGAAGGGACCTTGTAGATTATCTAGTCCAATCCCCAACTCAAGGAGTCCCTACACCATTTCAGACAAATGGTCATCCAATCCCTTCTTGAAAGTCTCAAGTGTTGGAGCTCTCACAATCTCTGCAGGCAAACTGGGTCAGATTATGGGAGATAAATCACAGCCCGCGTGAGCTATGATGAATCAAATCTGGAGGCGACGGATAAAGTTACAGAAACAGCTTCAAAACGAAGTTACTTTTTAAAAATAAAAACAATAAACAGCTTTGCCTGGTCCCAGGCTCTTACTGTACGTCTACATTGCTAAAGAGTTAGAGGAAAGATGGAGATTCTTCTTCTTCTTCTTCGGGGAAGAAGGGAAGTGATGCTGGCTATCTAGACAGGATTTACATCATAATGGGTGGAGCTAGATTAACATACACAAAGTTAACTATTTAATTACTGAATGTCTCTGAATGGCTCTGGGGCTGGCAATACACAGCGTGACAAGCTGTTCCACTGGTTGATCGCTCTCACTGTCAGAAAGTTTCTCCTTATTTCCAGGTTAAATCTCTCCTTGTTCAGTTCCCATCCATTATGCCTTGTCTGGTCTTCTGGTGCCTTGGAAAATAATCTGATCCCCTGCTCTGTGTGGCAGCCTCTCAAGTGTTGGAACACTGCTAACATTTCTCCCATGGTCCTTCTCTTTGCCAGACTGGCCATGACCAGTTCCTGCAACTGCTCTTCGTATATTATATATAGTCTCCAGTCCCCTGATCATCCTGGTGGCTCTCCTCCGCACTTTCTCTAGAGTTTCAATATCTTTTTGTAGTGTAGTGTAGTACAGTATACTGGATGCAGTATTGTAGGTGTGGTATGGCTAAGGCTTTATAGAGTGGTACCTCCGTTGTCCAAGATGGTATTCCTCTATTAATGCAATTTAGGATTGCATTCGCTTTTTGGGCTGCCGCTGTGCATTGCTGGCTCATGTTTAGCTGGTTGTCTACTAAGACTCCAAGATCCCTCTCACAGTCCCTTCTATTGAGTATGGTTTTGCCCAATTATATGTATATGTTTGGTTTTTCTTACCTAAGTGTATGACTTTACTTTTCTCAGCACTGAATTTCATTTTATTAGATAGGCCCAGTGTTGAAATCTGTCAAGACCCACCCATCTGGATTTTGAGCCTGTCTTTTGGGGTGTTAGCTATTTCTGCCAGCTTGGTATCATCTGCAAATTTGGTTAGTTCCCCTTCTATTCCTTCATCTAGGTCAGCGTTTCCCAACCGGTGTGCCGCGGCACAGTAGTGTGCCGCGAGACATGGCCAGGTGTGCCGCGAGAAGCTCCAGCTGGGCGGGGCGCTGCCGGCGCCCCTGCCTGAGTGTCGTCCTGTGGATGGTCTTGGGCTTCACAGTCGCTTCCTAGTTCCCTCTCCTCCCACCGCTTGTGTCTCCCGCCGTCGCCTCCCACCAAGCCGTCGCCCGTTGCCGTGGGTTCCTCGAGTGGGAGCTGCCGCTTCCCTCCGTCCAGCTCAGCCACGCTGCCGTAGAAAGCACAGAGGTTATTGCCACCGCTTCTGCCTCCACTCAGGGAGCCACCGTGGTCACCGCGCCTTTTCCTCTCGCTCAGCTCAACCACGATGGCTGCCTGAGTGGAGGCAGAGGCGGCGGCAATAACCTCTTGGCGGAGGGGAAGCGCTGACGGGCTCTCCTCCTTCCCCACCCCGCCCTTCTCTCCCGCCCTGGCTTTTGCTTCGCCCCATGATTTCCCTGCAATTTCATCCAGGCCACCTCTTGCCTCCTTTTGAACTGCGGGGAAATCTGCGGGCGAAGCAAAAGCCAGGGCGGGAGAGAAGCGCGGGGGTGGGGAAGGAGGAGAGCCCGTCAGCGCTTCCCCTCCGCCAAGCTGCCTGCTTGTCCTCGCGCCTCGTTGCTACCTCCTGCCTTTTTCCAGGGGCCTTTGGAAGGTACCCAGGGAAGGGGGGGGATTGGGGGTGGCTGCAGCGGCTTCTCGTCCTCCTCATCGGGCTGCTAACGCCCGCCCGGCCCCTCTTGCATGCAGCTGAGGCAGGATTTGGAATGTCGGGGGTGTGTGCGTGCGGGCTCCGCATCCTCCTGCCACCCGGAACATTTAAAATAAGAAAAACCTTCGCCGGCCTCCGCAGAGAAGAAAGGAAGAGAGAGAAAGAGAGAGAGAGCAAGAGAGACATAGCAAGAGAGGCAGAGAGAGAGAGAGAGAGAGCAAGAGAGACATAGCAAGAGAGGCAGAGAGAGAGAGAGAGAGAGAGCAAGAGAGACATAGCAAGAGAGGCAGAGAGAGAGAGACAGAGAAAGAGAAAGAGAGAGAAAGAAAGAGCTAGCAAGAGAGAGAGAAAGAGAGACAGAGAAAAAGAAAGAGAGACAGAGAGAGAGAAAGAGATAGCAAGAGAGAGAGAAAGAGAGAAAAAGAGAGAGAATGAAAGAGAGATAGCAAGAGAGGCAGAGGGAGCAAGGGAGAGAGAAAGACATATAGGGAGGGAAGGAGGGAGAGAGAAAGAGAGCAAAAGAGAGAGGAAGAAAGAAAGAGGGATGGAGAAAGAGAAAGAAGGGAAGGAAGGAAGAGAGAGAAAGAGTGAGGGAGAAATAGAGTGAAATGGAGGAAGATTTTTTTTTTTGTCAAAACTTTTCTTTAGCCACCCCCCCCCTTTCAGTGTTCCCCAGGATTTTGAAAATGTGAATAATGTGCCGCGGCTCAAAAAAGGTTGGGAAACACTGATCTAGGTCATTTATGAAGATATTAAAGAGTAATGGGCCTAAGACGGAACCGTGTGGTACCCCACTCCTGAACTATAATAAGTAAAACCAGTGCCAGGTTCAAACAGAAATGTAGAAATTTGTAAGAAATACCATTATTGTAGTTCATAGAAATAAAATCTTACCCAAGAAAGATTTAATACAAAATCCCTTAATAGTTACATTGGTTCTTTGTGCCAGAAAGCCAGTACAGGATCTAAAAAAAGAAACTTCCTTACTAATAAAACTAAAAATAGCTATTATTTTGTAACAAATATTAAGTAATGATATTTTCTAAGCACGGCAAGATATAAAAATAAAAGAATTGAACAAAAAGGAGCTTCAAAGCAATTTTAGAATACTCTAATGATTACTTAATTGCCAAAAATGAAATAAATTATTTAATAAGTTCCCAAGACAAAAGATAAATGAACAAGATTTGAAAACTATGTTATATTTCTTTTGAAGTAAAATAGCAAGGTTTCTTAAGTTTAGCTTTGTTGGCAGTTGATAATTATGTACGGAATAGATATTTCATCTAATTTATACCTATTTTCAAAAAATAAGTATGTAAAAGAGTATAGGTGATCATGAACAAACTGAATAGAATTTGATCAAAAGCAGGACATGTCATTTATATAGAACACTATGGGAACATGCCTAATATTTATTTTATCTATTTATTTATTTATTAGATTTGTATGCCGCCCCTCTCCGTAGACTCGGGGCGGCTAACAACAATAATAAAACAGCATATGACAAATCTAATATTTAAAGTAACTAAAATAACTAAAACCCCTTATTAAAAAACCAAACATTATATTTCACACAATGCCTGGCCGGTGCTTCACTCCCCGGCCCGGATTTGCTGCAGGGCCAGGGAGACACGGCCCTTCAGCGTTAGCCGCCATTTTGGAAAGGACGAGATCTCGCGAGAGTTCGCGAGATCTCGGCCAACTTCAGGAAGCTTCGGCCCAGCCGATGACGTCGTCCAGGGTGGAGCCTGTCAGCCCTATAAAAGGGCTAGACAGGCTTCAGGGCCTCCTTTTCGCCCTGGACGACGAAGCAAACACCCACCCGCCCTCTCTATCTTTCAGTGTGCCACTGTGGGTCGCCCTTAGGGGGGCCGAATAGGAATTTTTGGCGGTCTCGGTATTTCCTGCGACCGTTTTTTCGCCTATTCCACACTGCGGTGATGGATATGCGGTTAGGGGGTGCTTTGCCCCCCCCCTAGGCTAATTGGCTTACCTTTGGTCATTTGGGTAGGCAGGTTAGGGGCGGAAAACTGGGTGGTGGTTAGCAACTGCGGGTTCTCCGTTGGGCATCTTTGGGGATGATTGACAGATTCTCTCCAAAGGCTCATGGTGTTAATGACCTGAGCAATTGGGGGGAACCTGTCTTTGGGTCCCGCCCATTTCCTTCCCCTTGTAGGGGTTAGACTGCGGGACCTCCCACATGCAGGTGCATGGCAGAGATTCAGGTGAGGGCGTGGCCCTTCACCTGGACAAGCATGGAGCTACGCCCATAAGTTGCCCCGGAAGTTTTTCTGATGTCATTTTCCACCCCGGAAGCAATTGTTTGACCCTGCGGGTCCTTGTTTAGGGTTATAGTTAATTTATACTAATTTATTTGAATAAATTATGCACATTTAATTAACAAAATGACCCATTTTAAATCCAGCTCTTTGTGTCCGTGTCGTTACTCCGCCTCTGCTGCAATATTTCACACAATTTGAAATTCCTTTTAGATATGTGTTTTATATTCCTGATTGTTACATCTTAAATTTGCCTTAAAGTGTAAGATTTGTTTCAGTTGCAAATGATAGAGAAAAGCTGAAACAACTGGTTTCCAGTGCCAAAAAGGAGCACAACAGTTTTGTGTCCACACATATATTATAGTTTAAATGAGAATTGTAGAAAGAGAGAAATCATAGACCTATAAGGAAATATTAAGAGGCATAGGCAAGAGCAGACATTGTTCTTTCTTTTGGAATTTCTAGCAAACAAAGTAACTTATTTATGTAGAAATATTTATAGCCTTCTTGAGTCTGCTTGTTGTTTTATATCATGAATGTATTAGAACTGATGGAAGTTAATCCATGAAAAAATTAGAACACTTATAATGTAGTTGTAAGTATAATGAAATGATTCCTTTTGTATAATTATATTCTTCTTTTGCTCTTATTGATGTTGTTAAGCAATAAACATGATTTTTTTCTTTATTTTAAAACTTATTACTGAAATTACTATTTGTTATTTTTATAATCTGCTTTGATTATTGGGTAGATTAGAAATAAAATACCTCAAAATTAATGCCTGTATGATGCAAAGCCAAACCAAATCATATTACATGCAATGTATGGTCTTTGTGTTTAATGTAATTTACTCTAAGGAAAGCATACACGGAAAGGCTATATTATTACCTCCCTTTATAATCTGTTTATCTGAAAACTCGAGGTGATCTAAATTGCTAAAGATCTAAAGATCTAAATTGCTCCTAGACTCCCCTAAATCATTTATACAATTTATTACAAATGTCAAGATGTGTCTGGTCTTGGAGGCCTTGACTTTCTACCTTGTCATGACTCATTAACCATGTTAATATTCATTACAGCTGAGCTTAGCTGTTTAGGCTGTCTAATTTCCATTAAATGTCATTTATATTTTGCCCTTGAATTAATATTTAGTTGGTCTGTTAGTTTGTGACATCTAGGTTCAGTTTTTATAACACTGTGTTGTTGCTCTTAACATATGTGCAGGATAACATAGAAGAGAAAGGTATTTTAAACTTTAATTGCTGAGAAAACTTCTTTCCTATTTTTCTATCCTTTCCATTTCTGCAGATGTGTAACATATTAACGTGTCAGGGCAGCCAAGATGTTTATGTACTGTATATAATGTTTATATTAAGTACCCAAGCTTACTTTATGAATGTTATTGCTAGCTACTAAATTTGTGATTTTTATATTAAAAAATAATATTTTAAAGTACCCCCTTCTTTTTATTAAATGTGATTAATTAGAATATTCTACTCATACTAATTTAATTGTTTAATATTTAAATTAGATAAAGCAGAATTAGAGAAATACTTGCAGGCTGAGGACCTCATTCTCATTTGGAAATACAGTGGTACCTCATGATACGAACTTAATTGGTTCCAGGAGGAGGTTCGTAAGGTGAAAAGTTCGTAAGATGAAACAATGTTTCCCATAGGAATCAATGTAAAAGCAAATAATGCGTGCAAATCCTTCAGGAAAATCCCAAACTTTAGAAGGGAGGCGAACAGAGGGCAGGGAGGAGCAGCTAAAGGGGGCGGGTGGAAGAAGCAAGGCTAGGCTAAAGGGTGAGTGGGAAGGAAGAAAGGCAAGGGGGGCACCCCTCCCTTTTCTTTCTTCAAAAGACACCCTTTCAGTACCTCTGCAAGCACGCTGTTCTCCAACTTTTTAAAATGCAAACTCTTTCCCCCTCCAAGCCGCCCCTCCCTCTTCTTTCTTCAAAAAAGGGGGAAAAAAGAAACCCCTTCATCCCAGCAGCGGCAGCTTGGGTTCGTAAGGTGAAAATAGTTCGGAAGAAGAGGCAAAAAAATCTTAAACACCGGGTTCGTATCTCGAAAAGTTTGTTAGAAGAGGCATTCGTAAGATGAGGTACCACTGTATAAGTTATATTTTATATTTTTTAATCAATCGAATGAATGATTTTCATTAAATATTTTATTACATGTATAGAGTAGTTAGTTCTCAACTTACAACTACAATTGGTAACCAAATCTTGGTTGTTGTACGAAGCAATTAATAAGCGAGATGCCCACGTGATTGCGTCATGCAGTGAGCACAATCCCAGCAGCCCTAGTTGAGTTGCTAAGTGCTTTTGTGGATCATTAAGCAGTTGGTGTGCTTCAGGGAGGCTGGGGGGTTCCTGTCAGAGCCTGAATCTGTGGCGGAAGATGAGCTGGAACTGTCGCAGACAGAGATCGAGGAGGAGGCTCCATTGGCTTTGAAGAAAACTGGGAAAGAGCAAAGCCAGTTCAGGCAGGGCTTTTAAGGATTAGAAAGTCTTGTAGACAGGGAGGAGCAGCAGACCCAGAGCTCAGGCGATGAGCAAGGACCATCCCCTCCTTCTAGAGCACGAAGAGAGAACTGGACTACTTACTGGACTACTTACATTTTTCTCTTAAAATTTTTCCTAATTCATTTATTTGATTTATAGGTCCTTCTTCCTGCGGACATGGGGTGGCTTACAAAAGTAAAATTCAATCTAACAATAAAAATAGTTAATTATGAACAATTAGAAAAATTAGAAAGATAAAAAAAACCAATACAACACAATTAATTGTCTATCATTCACACTACTGGGTGGAGCGGGAACTATCGCTCACAGCTCCAGGCCTGCCAGCATAGATGAGTTTTCACTCCAAAAGGCAAGAAGAGTGGGGGCAGTACAAATCTCTGGGGGGAGTTGGTTCCAGAGGACTGAGTCTGTACAGAGAAGGCCCTTCCCCATGGTCCTGCCAGTCGGCATTGTTTGGCCAACGGGACGGGAGAAGGCCAGGTCTGTGCGGCCTAACTGGTCTCTGGGATGTATGAAGCCAAAGACGGTTTCATAAATAATCTTGTCCAAGGCTATGTAGGGCTTTATAGGTGATAACCAACACCTTGAATTGAATTTGGAGACCGATCAGCAACCAGTGCAGATCACGGAGTGCTGGAATGATATGGATGTACCTAGGTATGCCCAACATGGCTTGCATGCTGGATTAATTGAAGTCTCTGAAGGTTCTTCAAGGGTAGCCCCAAGGAGAGTGCATTGCAATAATCGAGCCTTCCCTTCCCACCCCACCCCACCCTACCCAGTAAGGATATTTATGAAAATAAAAAGGATACTGGATATCTATGCATGTAAATGACACCGTCATTTAAAAACATGTATCTGTTCATGCAAAAACCTGGTAAGGTAAGGAAATATGCATAAACTAGGCAGGTAGAATATAAAAAGCATGAGCTGGAGGTGACCTCCTGCTGCTAACAACTTCTCTTGCCAAATCAAATGGATCTAGACATCACAGACAATGAATATTGGCCAAGGAAGCAGCTTCCATCTGCTGGATATTTACTAACATCCAATTCTTGGTCCTAATCCAAGAGCAGCTGGAATGTTTGTATAATTCTGGAAAGAAAAGTTTTTAAGTGATATCAGCAAAAGCTATGGCAAGCAAAGGTAAATAAACTTTACTGTTTTGTAATGTCAACAGTGTATTGGCTCAAGCGTTTGTTCAGTTATTTGAGTTTAATAGAAGACTGACGGCAGAAAAAGACCTCATGGTCCATCTAGTCTGCCCTTATACTATTTCCTGTATTTTATCTTAGGATAGATATATGTTTATCCCAGGCATGTTTAAATTCAGTTACAGTACTGTGGATTTACCAACCATGTCTGCTGGAAGTTTGTTCCAGGGATCTACTACTCTTTCAGTAAAATAATATTTTCTCATGTTGCTTTTGATCTTTCCCCCAACTAACTTCAGATTGTGTCCCCTTGTTCTTGTGTTCACTTTCCTATTAAAAACACTTCCCTCCTGAACCTTATTTAAATGTTTTGATCATGTCCCCCCTTTTCCTTCTGTCCTCCAGACTATACAGATTGAGTTCATTAATTCTTTCCTGATACATTTTATGCTTCCGACCTTCCACCATTCTTGTAGCCCGTCTTTGGACCCGTTCAATTTTGTCAATATCTTTTTGTAGGTGAGGTCTCCAGAACTGAACACAGTATTCCAAATGTGGTCTCACCAGCACTCTATATAGCTCTATATAATAATGTTAAAATGACTGTATATGTTTGATAAAATACTATTATGTGTGTCCTAGAACGCAGGTTATGTATTTTCCTCCAAATGTGAGCCTACCATCTGAATGATTTTAATAATTTATTGAATTTGTAACTAAGTTTGACATATATAGCTTCTAATTGGTAAATAAAATATGCAATAAAATTGATGTGTTTGAGATGAAAACCACTCTTTAGCTGTTTATTAATTTTAATGATCAAATGCCCCTTAAAAATGGAGTATTACTGTTAATCCTGCCACAAATATTTCTATCATAATTTTCAACAACATGTACAATTGTGAAAATAGGTTATTTATCTCTTTGTCTCAGATTTATTATTGCGGCCATAAACTTAATGAAAGCAATTTAATTTCTTTGTACAATTCGCATTTTACATTTTTCTACTTACTATGCCAGATGAATAATAGATACCTTACATTGTTCTCTTCCATCTTTCTTTCGGGAAATTGCTAGTTCTGTGATTCAATAGTTCCTTGGTTTTTTAATTCTTTGTTTAGTAGAGAATGAAACGTTTTACAGTTTTAAGATGGCCATTAATTTCAGAATTAAGGGTATTCAGTAATTGGGTGAAACAGAAGCATTTCTAGTTTACATTATCCCAATACTGCAGGGTTTTCAAAAGAGAATTTATCTAAATAATTTCTGTTCTGTTCTGTGAAAATGAACTGTTAAAATTTACTGACACCAATCCTTTTTATAAGGTAAGCTTTGTGTGGAAATCATGAATATAAATAGGGTTTGGAATAGGTCCAGTCTGGCCTACCTGCTTCATGGACTCCACCTTGGAATACAGTGTTCCCTCGATTTTCGCAGGTTCGAACTTCGAGAATAGCCTATACCACGGTTTTTCAAAAAATATTAATTAAAAAATACTTTGCGGCTTTTTTTCCTATACCACAGTTTCCCCCACCCAATGACGTCATATGTCATCGCCAAACTAATAATTTTTGCAAATAAATAACAAAACAAAAATTATTGTTAATAAATAATTATGTTTATAAATATCAGGATCACTAAGTGTCTTATTCAATGGTGAGTGCCAGTAATAATGGTGAGTAAATGGTTGTTAAGGGAATGGGAAATGGTAATTTAGGGGTTTAAAGTGTTAAGGGATGGCTTGTGATACTGTCCATAGCCAAAAATAGTATATTTACTTCCGCATCTCTACTTCGCGGAAATTCGACTTTCGCGGGCGGTCTCGGAACGCATCCCCGCGGAAATCGAGGGAACACTGTACCCCACATTCCTCAATATTCATGTGTAATCAGATGACACTTGGTAAATGTTGGGGTAGTACATTGGTCATAAGTTATGATTTGGGGTGTGGCTGATGCATTTCTTTAAAAAAAAAAATAATTTATAGATTTATTGAAAAAGGAAGGGGAAGAGGGGAGTACAAAATCAAAGGGGAGAGGAGGGGAGGAAAGATTACAAGTATAATGAGTTTGAAGATAAAAGATTACAAAGAATTACAGAGGTCCATTATATATACAGTATTCCTTAATATATATATTATTATTATATAGCCAATAATGTTATTACAATAGTTCTATTCTATCCCTTAATATATATATTATTATATAGCAATTAATATTACTACGATAGTTCTATTCATGTTTCATTCTTACTTTACATTCCAGTGACCATATTTATTATCTATACCATATGTTACTTAATAAGTCTAAGGAGGAAGTAGGGTAGGAAAGGAATTGTCTGCATTGATAGCAGACATTGAGTTTAATGACTTGTCCTTCTTGTTAAGCGGTGAAAAAAAAAGGAAATGAGAATAGTAAAAGATGAAAGAGTTAAAGTTAAGATAGGATTAATTCCCCCCCCCTCAGTGATTATGTGGATATATCAGTAGAATGCTGATGCATTTCTTACCCATGGTTATTTATTCTACCTAATTGTATTGCTTCAAAGAGGTTGTGGTTGTAAAAACTTTTTAAAGAGCAACCACTGCTAGAATCTAATTTTTGTTCAGGTTGTATTTTATAACTTTTGAGAGAATTGTTGAAAACAGATTAATGTAAGTGGAAGGCTTATTCATTTATTTTAGTAAATAGATATAATTCGACGTTTAGAGACTAGAAATGATAAGGCAATCAGTGAAGATGAAACAAAAGTAGAATTGCCTCTGAAAAGTAAAGCTACAGTTGTCACTGTGTCTAAGATCCCCTTGAAAATGTCCAAAGATACTTCATCAGAAGAGCCCTTCACTCCTCCACTCGAAATAGAATACCCTATGAGACTAGACTTTCAATCCTGGGCCTAGAAAGTTTAGAACTAAGACGCCTTAAACAAGATCTAAGTATTGCCCACAAGATCATATGTTGCAACGTCCTGCCTGTCGGCGACTACTTCAGCTTCAACCACAACAACACAAGAGCACACAACAGATTTAAACTTACCGTATATACTCGAGTATAAGCCGACCCGAGTATAAGCCGAGGCACCAATTTTTGCCACAAAAACTGAGAAAACGTATTGACCCGAGTATAAGCCGAGGTTAGAAAATGCAGTGGCTACTGGTAACTTATAAAAATGGAAAACAATAAAATTACATTAATTGAGACATGTTTTAGAATATTTATTTTAAAGAAAACCAGTAAACTAGCTCTGTAAATTTAAAAGAGGGTAAACAAATAAACAATATTAACAATAAATTAAAAAGTAAAAAAAGTAGCTCGATCAGGAACAAAGCTAAAACCTAAGAGTTAAAATCCTTCAAAACTGGATTCCTTCTCATCATTAATTGGATTTACATTATTGTTCTGTTTTTATATATGCTGTGAGCCACCCTGAGTCCTTGGAGAAGGATTGCATACAAATCCAATTAAATAAATAAACAAACAAACAAACAAATAAATAAGTGTATCCAAAGAAGAGCTTCAGCATTAGCTGCTGTGAGGTTATCAGCATAGAAAACCAAATAGATAGATAGATAGATAGATAGATAGACAGATAGATAGATAGATATAGAAAGATAGATAGACAGACAGACAGACAGAAAAATAGATAGATAGATAGATAGAAATAGATACAGATAGATAGATAGATAGATAGATAGATATAGATAGATAGAAAGATAGATAGACAGACAGACAGACAGATAGAAAAATAGATAGATAGATAGATAGAAATAGATACAGATAGATAGATAGATAGATAGATAGATAGAAAAATAGATAGATAGAAAAATAGATAGATAGATAGAAAAATAGATAGAAATAGATACAGATAGATAGATGATAGATAGATAGATAGATAGATAGACATAGATAGAAAGATAGATAGACAGACAGACAGATAGAAAAATAGATAGATAGAAAGATAGACAGATAGAAAAAGAATTCCTGTCTAGCTCTGCCTCATAATACATTATTAGATCCTATCCAAGCAAGGACAGCAACTACCACAAAATACCATTTTTTAAACAGTTTAAATCCTTTCAAAGGAGGGGGAGGAGAATCTGACAGCAGGGGGCCTTTTTAATCTGACTAAAGGCAATGCAGAGAGAGTAAGGAATACTCACCATTACTTTTTTCCCCTCTCGGTTGGAGCAAATGGCTGCCTCATTTGCTTGAGCTAGGGAGAGGAACTACGGCATGCGAGAGGAGACAAAAGCTGGTGCCTCCTCGCTCTGGCTCAAGCAATGGTGCCCTCGTGTGGTGACTTTGTCAATGACCCGAGTATAAGCCGAGGCTGTGTTTTTCAGCCCATTTTTTGGGCTGAAAAACTCGGCTTATACTCGAGTATATACGGTAATATTAACTGCTCCAAACTTGACTGTAAAAAATATGACTTCAGTAACCAAGTTGTCGAAGCGTGGAACTCATTACCGGACTCCATAGTGTCATCCCCAAACCCCCAACACTTTACCCTTAGATTATCCTGATTCCTAAGAGGTCAGTAAGGGGCGAGTACAAGTGCACTAGAGTGCCTTCCGTCCCCTGTCCTATTACTCTCCTATATCTCCTATATCTCTTCTTCTATTCTTTCATTGATATATTCTATTCCTATACTGTACCTTCTTTTCTATTATTTCTTAGATATATTTTACTATGAGTACCTCCTCTATAACCTTCATCATGTATTTTACTATGTGTATATTGATATATATTCACTAAACCCTCATTGTGTATTAGACAAAACAAATAAATAAATAAAATAAATAAATAAATAAGATTTGCAGTTTGCAGTATAACTCAAATGAAGCATAACTCACATATTTATATTTAGATACAGAGGACACACAAATCCAGAGTCTTTTGTATGCTGACAAAGCAGCATGCATTGCTCCCAGGTGCTGGAGGAAGTGATTCATGCAGGGTTATGGTATTGGAAGCAGCAGTGAGCAGTGAGCCCTATTCATACATGTATGATCAGATGGTAAATTTAGTCAAATTGTAAACTCTGGTTCTATATTTAAAACATATCTTAATCCTGTGCTTCTGAATGGGAGGTAAAATGAGGAAAGCGAAATGGATGATGTTACCTGCGCTCTCAATGTAGTCTAATTATCTTACTAGTTATATTGAGACTCCCATAAATATAGTAATTATGCACCAGCACACCAATATACCAAAGTTTCACTGATACCGTAGCTGCTTCTCTATATAATGAGGCAAATAGGCAAGAAGGAAAGTAAACATTACTCTCAGACAGCTAAAAATAGTCACCCTAGATTTAGATTTAATTGGATTTATATGCCGCCTCTCTCCAAGGACTCTAGTTATATGAGATCTAATTTTTTTATTCAAAATGTTTGAAAGATTGGTATAGATGAACTGAGATTACTATCTCTTTTCTTTTCAAATCTTAAAAATATTTTTTATGAACCATTTTTATTTCAGAGTGTTTATGTGAGGAGAGAGGGACGTGAGTCAGTTTGTGTTCCTGTATTTCAAAAATGATCTCTGGACAGTGACAAGCTTGCATCTCAATTCCCTCTACAGCTGGTTATAATTTTCTTGAATTCTTCTAAATATATGCTTCTTTAAATATCTCAGACTGCTTTAAGTTTTTACTCCTGATTATCTCTTGACTTCTCAAAGCTTCTTATTACATCACGTCTTCTCATTCTAGTGCAGAGGTCCCCAACCACCGGTCCGCGGACCGGGACCGGGCCGTTGGAGCTTTTCAGCCGGTCCGCGGCGCCAGGGCCCCCTCGGCCTTTCCGCATCACCAGCGGCGCTCCCCCCGCCAGCCAGCCAAGCCCCGCGCCCGCCGGAACCGGCTCCTCGCTCTCCCCCCGCCGCCCGCCGCGTTTGCAGGAGGTGGGGAGGGTTGGGCGGCCCGCCAAGGCCAGGAGGGACGCCGCTGCCCCCCCCCTCCTTCCCTCTCTCCGCCCGCCGCTGCGCCTCCTTGACAACGAGAGGAAATGCCGGCAAAGGCTTTCCTCAGCGGAGGCCGGCGAAGGTGATATTGAATGTCGGGGGAGAACGGGTATTTGCACGCGCTCCCTATCTCCCTGCTAGCCCACTCGGAATATTCAAAATAAGAAAAACCTTTGCCGGCGAAGGCTTTTCTTATTTTGAATATTCCGAGTGGGCTAGCAGGGGGATAGGGAGCGCTTGCAGCCGCCCGTTCTCCCCCGACATTCAATATCACCTTCGCCGGCCCCGCCTCTCCTCCAAACCCCCTTGCTGAGAGCCCGGGGCGAAAGTGCTCTCGCAAAGGTGAGGCGGGCAGGGCGTGCGCGCGTCATCGCTGAGAAGAATGGAGAGAGAACGAGAGTGAGTGAGAGCAACAGACAGCAAGATAGAGAGAAAGTGAGAAAGAGAGAGTGAGAAAGGGGGGGGAGAGAAAGAGATAGCAAGAGAGAGAACAAGAGAGAGAAAGAGCGTGAGAAAGAAAACAAGAAAGAGTGAGAGAGAGAGAAAGCAAAAGAGACAGAAAGAAAACAAGAGAGAGAAAGTGAGAAGAAGAGAGAGAAAGAGGGGGAGAGAGAGAGAAAGAGAGAGGGGGGAGAGAGAGAAAGAGAGGGAGAGGGAGAAAGAGAGAGGGAGAGATAGCAAGAGAGGGAGAGAGGGAAAGGGGGAGAGAGGGGGAGAGAAAGAGAGAGGGAGAGAGAGAGGAGATAAAGGAAGAGGAGAGAGAGAAAGGAAGAGAAAGAAAGAAAGAGGGATAGAAAGAGAGAGAGAGTGAGAGATGCTCAGTGAGCCTTTCTTTGAAGTTGCCTTTCTTTCTTTCTCTTTCTTGCTTTCTTTCTTGCTCTTTTTCTTTCTCTCTTTTACCTTCCCTTCCTCTATTTCTTCTTTTCTTTCTCCTTCCTACCTTCTTCCCTTACTCTCCCCTTTCATAAGTTTCCTTGCTTCCTTCCTCTGTTCCTGTCCCTTCCCCCTTTCTTTCTTTCTTTCTTTCTTTCTTTCTTTCCTTCCTTTCCTCCCTCCATTTCTTGCTTTCCTTTTCCTTCCTCCCTTCCTTCCTCCCTCATTCCCTTCTTTCACTCCTTCCTCTCTTACTCTCCCCTTTCACACCTTTCCTTGCTTCCTTTGCACCCTTCTTTTGTTCCTGTCCCTTCCCTCTTTCCTTCCTTCCTTCCCACCCTCCGTCCATTCATTCACCCATTCCTCTCTTGATCGCCCCTTTTACGGCGCCGCTGACAGCTAGCTCCCCCCCCCCCCACCGGGCCATGGAAAACTGGTCTAGCTTAAAGCCGGTCCCTGGTGCAAAAAAGGTTGGGGACCTCTGTTCTAGTGCAACCTTTTAATTATTTAAAATAGTTAATTCACATTGACTTCCATAACAAACCATCTCATCAGCAGTTTATTGAAAGTATTCTCCAGCTCTTGGCTAGGCAGTAATCAGAACTGCAGAAAAAAATAATAATTGAGGACCTGCATAATACACAAGTAAAAAAAAGCGCTGTGAAAATATTTATCAACCCCCTGCATCCTGGACAGAAATTATTTCAACCTCTACCCTCAAAACATCACTGTAGACCAAGACAAATAGACACAAGAACAGTTTTTCCCAAATGTCATCACTATGCTAAACAAATAATTCTCTTACCACTGTCAAACTATTCACTAAGGCTGCATTACTATTACTATTAGTCTACCCTTCGTTCCTATCACCAATCTCCTCCCATTTATGACTTGTTGCTTGTATCCTTACAATTTATATTAATATTGATTGTTTCCTGATTGCTTATTTGTATCCTATGACAATAATTAAGTCTTGTACCTCATGCTTCTTGACAAATGTATCTTTTCTTTTATGTACACTGACAGCATATGCACCAAAGACAAATCCCTTGTGTGTCACCATTAAATAGCAGTTTGTATTTATTAAACTCCTGGTGACTCTACAACATGTACTATATTGGAATTGAGACTTCAAGTATTATTAATTTGCCATATTTAACACATATTTCTTTGTATTAAATTCCAATTAAATTACCTTGTTTGATGGATTATTTCTGCATATATATTTACACACAGGATGCTTTCACAAACTAGAGTTAAAATATTATCAAAGGCATTAATCAAAATTTGAATTAAATTTAACTATGTCTTATTTAAGGCACCCAGATGATTCCATTTTCCTCCCTGCAGCAAAATTAAAATCCACCCCTTTGATAATTTTGTAGCTAACAAAGTTCTGTAAATTTTCTAAATCCAGTTCCATTTTGTTTTTGTCATGGCTACTGTATCCTCAGTAAAATTGTACCAAAACATTTTACAAGACAATAATTATGGAATTTGAGCTGTACATGAATATTGATTCCGTTTACAGTAGTTCTTTATTTTATTTTGATATATTGCTAGTTGCTAGGAAACAGAAAGACTGTCTTCTTTAACCTCTTTTCCTTTATTCTACTGCAACTATTCCATGGGAGCATTAAAAAACATCAAAGAAAAAAACGACATAATTAACATAAATGTTTTCATGCCTTTAGACATTTCTAGTGTCATATGTGCTGGGTAGCAATATTATTTCACATAATATAAAATGTAACATAAGCTCAAGAGATTTTTAATGTCGTTGCTCAATAACCTCTGTACTTGTAAACTGAAAAAACCCCTAGTTCTTGATGTATTGTATAAGATTGCAGTTCTTATTTACATGAGAATGAACATCACTGGATGATTCATTATCTATATTCATTTATATAGGAATTCCCATTATGTTTTGCTCTATTTTAAAGTTTAATGTCCAACTTGACCTGTTTTCACTGAACTCCCTCCTTCTTTTGTCCTAATTAAGCTATTTTTCTCTTTGCTTAGTCTTTGATGAAAATCTATAAAACCTGTCCTATTACTTTATATATTTGATTCAGTCTTCCATTTATCCAACCCACTTGGTGCTTCCTCCCTCAATAGCTCTTAAAGTTTTTATTAACAGCCTTAACGTTTGTATTAATAGTCAAGGAACACATCACTGCTACCAATAGGCGCATTTTGATTCCAACCAATAGCTTTAATAGAGCCATATACATCGGTCTTTAATGGAGTGAGGGTTGTCTGTAAGGTCTTGTTTGTTCAGCTTGTATTTGGGATTCGGATTCTTTTTGCCAATGTGTAGGGCAGAGCATATTTTGGTTTAGATTTGGAGTTGCTAGATGTTGGACAATTTGGACACAAAGTCAAGGTCTTTTTGGAGAATAGCTGTGTTATCTGTGGTGTTGAAAAGTTTTACATTGTCGGTGAAGAGAACACAGGTTGCTTGTAATGTGATTGCAAAGATCATTTATATAGAGTATGAAGAATGTTGGTCCAAGTACGCTGCCTTTGGGTACTCCACTGTTAACCGGACCAGGATTAGATATGATGTCCCCTATTTTGACAACTTGTTGTCTGTTTGATAGGAACACAGTGATCCAGCCATGTAGAGATCCTGAGATCCCTACGGCAGAAATCCTACGGCAGTAGGATTTCAGTTTTAGAAATAGTTTGTAATGAACCACTGAGACGAAGGCTTTACAGAACTCAATGTAAATTGCATCTATTCATTTGCCCTGATCCAGATGAGTAGTCCATATACAGTGAAGGAGTTGCAGGTTACAAGATACCATATATACTCGAGTATAAGTCGACCCGATTATAAGCCGGGGCACCTATTTTTGCCACAAAAACTGGGAAAACTTATTGACTCGAGTATAAGTCTAGGGTGGAAAATGCAGTGTCTACTGGTAACTTGTAAAAATGGAAACCAATAAAATTACATTATTTGAGGCCTCAGTAGATTAAATAGGTAGATAGATAGAATAGATAGATAGAAAGAAAGAAAGAAAGATAGAGATAGATAGATATGATAGATAGATAGATAATAGATAGATAGATAGATAGATAGAGATAGATAGATAGACAGATAGATAATAGATAGGTGATAGATAGTATTGGATTATTATTATATGCTGTCTTATTATTGCTGTTAGCCGCCCCGAGTCTTCGGAGAGGGGCGGCATACAAATCCAATAAATAAATAAAATAAAATAAATAAATAAATAATAGGTAGATGATAGATAGATAGATAGATAGAGATGATAGACAGATAGAGATAGATAGATAGATAGCACAAACTTTCCACGGAGCTTCTTCTTCTCTCATCGAGGCAAAGCAGCCGGATGCTACACAGCAGAAGCTGTCCGGGTGGAGCAGCCATGGATGATGCAGCTGCCTAGGGGAAGCAGGCAGCGGGTGAGGCGGGCAGCAGGAGGCAGCTTCTGGGGAAGAGAGATAGAGAAGCCTGGCTGCTGTTGCTGATTCTGCCGCTTAGCATTCCCCTCCCACAGCTCTACCCCTTCACACACACACACCTCCACTGACGGGGCAGGGAAGGCGGGCAGCAGGCTGCGGCTTCTGGTCGGGGTGCCTGGAACTCTTACACTTAAATCCCAGAATGGCTCGGTGGAGGTGTGTGGGGGGGTAGAGCTGGGGGGGGGGATGCTAAGCAGCAGAATCGGCAACAGCAGCTGGGCTTCTCTATCTCTCTCCCCCTTTGCCTGGTCCCTGGCCAGGGGGCTCCCTCTCCTGTTTGCCTCCCTCTTCCCACACTTCCTCTGGTGGGGGGAGGAAAAAAAGGTCCCTTCATTGAGAAATAATTTGCGTGCTCGCAAGACGCCAAAGGGGAGCATCTGAAGAGTTCCTGCCGGCGCTTGGGCCATTGCAGCGTCCGAGCACCATCAGTGACTCGAGTATAAGTCAAGGTCGGATTTTTCAGTACGAGTCTTCGGAGAGGGGCAGCATACAAATATAATAAATTATTATTGTTATTATTATTGGTACTCGAGTATACTGTATACGGTATTTTTTCTGAAATAAAATTGTTTGTGAGAAGAAGATAACTGTTTCCTACAGCTGCAGTGTAATCAGTCACATGAAATAACTGTTATAGTTCTTTTTTTGTCACCTTTCTTGTTGCCCTCTTTTCTGGATTTGAGGCTATGGAGGATAGGGGTCTGCAATTAACATTGCAGATTGATGGTTTGTAGCAGTTTTAAGTTATCTGTGTGCTTAGGGATTTGGACTGGTGAGAGTGATAATGGTGGTGTCAGGTGATTTAGGAAGAAAGTATGAGGGTCAGAGTATCCAATCCTTCTCAGGTGAGAGATGGGAGACCCCAAGACCATTTGGAAGAGTGTGTGTGACAGTGTGTGTTACAGATTTCCTCCAGTCTGCTGGATAAGACCAGAGAAGTGGTTGGGGGTTATGAGAATGACCCCACATCTTTTTCTACAATAAAGAAATGATCCATGGCCAGCTTAGGATGGGGGTTGGACAATTCAGACACAAAGGTATCTCTGTAAAGTATCTCTAGTAAGGTATCTCTGGACAGTAACAGTGCCACATGAGTAAATTGTGAACAGATGCATTCTGAACTGGATGTACCCGCAAAACAATCTTGCAGCAGCAGTCTCATGTAGAGTGTATCACAGCAGGAAAGTGCCAAAAACAGGAGTGCCCATCAATAAATATTTCCGGTCTAGAAAAAGCCGTTACGAAGACGATATGTAGTTTTGTGAAAGGATCCTCCTGAAAATGGTTCCACCTGATGGAAGAGTGAGCCCAGAAGGATCTCAGATTGTAAATCTCTCTATACAGGCAAGCATAGATCATTTAAATTTGTATTTCCTCTAGAATCAGAAAGTTTCTGAATGGACAGAAGCATGAGATTTCATGACTTTATGCAACAGATTAAACATAAATATATTTCTCCCCATCTAGATTCTAACAACTTCCAGGTACAGTGATATCTCGTCTTACAAACGCCTCGTCATACAAACTTTTCAAGATACAAACCCAGGGTTTAAGATTTTTTTGCTTCTTCTTACAAACTATTTTCACCTTACAAACCCACCGCTGCTGCTGGGATACCCCGCCTCCAGACCTTCCGTTGCCAGCGAAGCACCCGTTTTTGTGCTGCTGGGATTCCCCTGAGGTTCCCCTCCATGGGAAACCCCACCTCTGGACTTCTGTGTTTTTGTGATGCTGCAGGGGAATCCCAGCAGCACAAAAATGGGTGCTTTGCTGGCAACGGAAGTCCGGAGGTGGGGTTTGCTAGCGAGGGGAGCCTCAGTGAAATCGCAGCATCACAAAAACACAGAGGTCTGGAGGTGGGGTTTCGAGGACTTCGGTGTTTTTGTGATGCTGCAATTTCACTGATGCTTCCTTCACTAGGAAACCCCACCTCCGGACTTCTATTGCCAGCGAAGCGCTCATTTTTGAGATGCTGAGATTCCCCTACTGGGATTCCCCTGCAGCATTGCAAAAACACAGAAGTCCGGAGGTGGGGTTTCCCATGCATGGGAGCCTCATGGGAATCCCAACAGTGCAAAAACGGGTGCTTCGGCTGGCAAAAGGGGTGAATTTTGGGCTTGCATGCATTAATCACTTTTCCATTGATTCCTATGGGAAACATTGTTTCGTCTTACAAACTTTTCATCTTAAGAACCTCGTCCTGGAACCAATTAAGTTTGTAAGACAAGGTATCACTGTACTTTGGGAAAGCAAATTTAATTTCACAGACTGCACTAGTTTAAATATACCGTAGATTAAAAATCCAGGCATATGGCAAATTTCACACTACTGAGAAAATGCAATTCCCTGCAGAGCAAGGAAATAGTAGATTTAGTAAATCTATAGTAGTAGATTAGGTAAATCTATAGTACTTTATTGTAAGGTTACATTAACAGAATTTTGCAAGTCTGAAAGTACTGCTGCTTTTAACTGCCATTAGGGCAAGTCCTTCCTAAATTTTCTCCTCTGATCATTAATCCATTGAGTGCTCTTTGCCTTAAAATGAAATATGTTTCATGCTTCACCTACTATCTCCTTGATTAGATGGAAGCAGCTGTTTGAGAAATAGACATTACTGCAGCTTCTGGATTATTTATAATAAACGTGAACTTTGGTATTTTATGAAAACTTCATAAAGTGTCATTTGGATTATTTGCTTATGACAACATTGTCAAGACTGAAGCAATTTCTGAACAAGGAAAGGTTAGATGTTGCATATTTCTGTTTAATGCCAATTGTGAAATTCTTAGCAGAGTGCATGTTTCAGAAAATACGTTTGTTTATTTATTTATTAATTTTTGAAGAAAATACCATACACCAGAAATATGCTGATGAATGAAGTCTATTACTTAATTAGCTGACTGGAAAAATATAGCATTTTTCCAGAAAGCTAACTGTGTAGTTGGTGAAAAAATGTCACAAAATAGTTGACCAAATCTATAAGCAGTTCTGTTCTAATTACAGAAAGAATTATGACTCCATCTGGTTGCTTTTCCTAATTTAGAGTTAACTTTCTCTTGCTAGTTGATTCAGCAAGATTTTAACACTAAATAAGTGTATTTATTTATTACACAGTCATTTCATGTGAGTTCAGTAAATATAACACTTAAATCCAAAATGCCTTTTAGCCAGGATGTTAATCAACATTTTTTACTACACTTTAATAATTCAGGGCCATCAGGTCTAGTTTCAGTACCAAGGACAGCTATCTAGAACCAAAGATAAACACCAATTTACTCCAGCGTTAACTTAGCAAATGAGTAGCAAAAGAGTCATTCCAAACAATCCTTAACTTTGTAAAGATTGTTTATGCACTGTTGACTCTAAAATCTGTGTTCTAAAAAATGAGAAGATGAAACAATATTTTTCTGTGTGGTGTAGATTTTGCACTTAAGGATTGAACTAATTTAATATATATACTGTACTAGAATAGATGATCCATAAACCCTCATTTCAGAGATATTTTCATATCTAAACAGAGAAACAGAAGAACTATGGGTGCTGGGCAGGCAAAAAAAACCCACATGGAGTGCATGCTTCCTGTTGGCTTCCTCCTTGAGTTTCTTAGTGGAAAGCCGGTAGCGAGTGCTGGAAATAGTCTTTCTTTCCTTTCATCCTCTTTCCTTCCTTTCCTTCCCATTAGGCAAGTAAATGGCTGCAGGCAGGTGGGAGGAGGAGTGTGTGTGTGTGTGAGTGAATGGCACAGTGCAATAAAATGGGGCAGGACTATTTCTCTATTCACTTTCTTCCTAAAGCTTCCTGTGAGCAAAAACCTTGCTAGAGGGAAGGTGGCAAGGAGCATACGAAAGCCATCGCACCAGTTCATTTCAGGTTTTCCATTGACTAGTAGGAAGCTGCTAGGGAACATTGAAAATGACATTCATGTAACTGCAGCTGAAAATAACACTACAATTAAGGATGGAACAAGCAGCAAGGTGAACAACAAGAGTGCAGTGCTGCTGAAGCAACAAAATACTTCCTAGATTTCATTCCCTTGGGAGTAATGGGCCCTGACATTTTGTAAGTTAGCCCATTTGAGATACCTTTGTTGACAAAGTCTTGCCCTATGATGTAGCATTTTGTCCAATTGAAGGTTAGAAAATATCAAACAGTCACAAGAGTTTTAGCAGTATAGGATTATTATGGATATTGCATGGATTTTTCTCTCTTTTGTAGTTAATTAGCTTTCTCTTCTCTTTTTCTGGTCATGTATCCTAATCATCATAGTATTATCTAGGGTTTTTAAGTGTATAATAATTTATGTGTTTCTTGCTGATATTATAGTTTTTAAAAACCACTACTTTAAAGAAGTGTGAAACATTGGCTCATGTTGTACAGAAATATATCCTCTGATTGTAATTGAGTTTAATCTCATAGCTGTGAAATGCCATCTAATTTTGGGGCAGATGAACTTGAACTATGTGAATGAGTGAGCAAATTGTGTTTGATAACCAAGCCTGTAATTTTGGGGCACAGTAAAATTGAGCCATTTTAAAAGAATATCATTTGATTGTATTCTTGAATGTGTATGCTGAATCATAGGTGAGTCAAATACGAATTTCACCCATGACTAGGCTTAAAAATAAGGGATATTTTCATATAAAATTTTCTAGAGGGCAATTTGATGATCCTGAAGTTGTGATGAAGGAAAAGGTTGAAGCTAAAAGAATAGAAGTAAGGATATAGAAGCTGCAGATACTCTTGGATGGAGAAATATTTAAACAAACAAACAAATAAATTTTAGAAAAGGAATGAAGAATATCTCTCTCTGAAAGAACATTTCTACCTTGAAAATATTGTTGAAAAACATTTTAAAAATGTTAATACAGTATGTTTTAAAATCATGAATTTGAATCTATCACTGAACATTGGTTCACCTGGGTCTGGTAACCTCTTTGATGTAACTATATTTATATATTCATATATATAACATTGTGTATGTTTGGTTTTTAATAAGGTTTTTTTTAGTTATTTTAAACATTAGATTTGTTATATGCTGTTTTTATTATTGTTGTTAGCCGCCCCGAGTCGACGGAGAGAGGTGGCATACAAATCTAATAAACAAATAAATAAGTAATAAATAAATAAATAATAAATAAATAAATACCGTCTTATTGCTTGTTCACTCCTTAATTGTAGTGTGATTTTCAGATGGTATTTATAATATGTCAGCAGCTGCTCTGTACATGTACTTAACATCTAGCCTCTCACCAAGGAGGTTAATAAGAGCATCAGACTGGATTTATATAGCAGAAATGCAAAAAGCTACTGGGAAGTTGAAGAAAGAAAGTGGTTGAGTGGAAGTAGAAGTAAAGATAACAAAACTCTTGATTTCACCTATTCAAAAGTATCTACTGCAATATTAATTCAATTCGATACTGCCAATCTTTTTTCAACCTGGCTTGAAAGTATTTACAGACACCTCACATCCTGGACACAAACTGCTTCAACTCCTATCCTCAAAATGACACTATAGAGCACTGCACACCAAAACAACTAGACACAAGAACATTGCCCCCCGAATGTCATCACTCTGCTAAACAAATATTTTCCCCAACACTGTCAAACTATTTACTAAGTCTGCACATTTATTAATCTTTTCATCATTCCCATCACCCATCTCCTCCCACAAATGACTGTATGACCATAACTTTGTTGCTTGTATTCTTACAATTTATGTTGGCTGGTTCTTTTCTTTTATGTACAGTGAGGGCATATGCATCAAAGACAAATTCCTTGTGTGTCCAATCACGCTTGGGCAATAAAGAATTCTATTCTGTTCTGTTCTGTTCTAGTCTAGTCTAGTCTAGTCTAGTCCTATTCTATTCTATATTAACTCACATATTGGGTTAGGGTAATATGATGAATCTGCCTTCTACTTGAAGTATCCGATACCAGTTTATTAATTAAAATCCATGTTAACTTACCATGAAAAACCACATCTGAATCTGATAAAACATAATGATCTTAATCCCCCCCAAGGTTATTGCCAATCCTAAAGAAATTCACTCAGTTTTGGTTTCTCATTTTTATGAGTATTTATACTATTGTTTAATTAACTAAGATGTTGTCCTCAGGTCAGGTTGCTACTAGTCTTCTAAACCTTCACAATCATCTTGTAATCACCTTCGGTAATAATCTTAATGAAGTTTGTTAGGATGTCAGTGTTTCAAGAAAAAAAAATACCTGTATAGTCTGCGTATCTAGTATTATTTTCTAATTTACATTTTTCTTGAACATATTGTTAGGCTGATTATTCTGAATATAAAGTTGGTACTATTATATCCTGCTGTTGCTCTCAGACAACAAGTTTCTAAGAATTAAAAAAGACAAACCCCAAGGGATGGCCCAGCATTGTTGAGAAAAATTATCCGTGGAATATTTCTGGCAAAGGATCATTTCTTTTTTTAAAAAAAATATTTTTATTAAATTGCATAGACAAACATGACATACATAACATGCAACACTTAATGGAGCTACAGTCGCTCCGCTCAGAGTAGAAGTCATCTTTACATTTAAACGTGAAAAAAAGTGAAAAGAAAAAATCTTGTCGTTATTTAACACCGTCTATAAAATACTTGGAAATATCAATTATAAAGTGGTAAATAGAAACACATCTAAAATATTTAGTAACATATGTAAAAGTTTTAAAATTCTAACTTAAATTGAGCTAAAATAAAGGAAAAGAAGGAAGAGAAAAAAAGACAAAAAAGTAAAAGCAGAAGAAAAAAGGTATTCACATTTATATTGTGAATAATCATCATCTACTACAATATAACTACTAAATGCTAATATGTTTAAAATACTATAACAACAAAACTATCTCTTTTTCTTTGTATCCCACCAAATATATACCTTTTGCTAAACCTCATAGAATTCTGATTCTTCTTGGTTGGCAAAGGATCATTTCAATTGCATTTAATATCAGGAAGTTCAAAAGGTATGAATATTTTCTAAAATGTAGCTAGAAATATTTCAGATGGTTTGAAAAGATGTGCACGATCATTCTCAATACATGTCAATTCCACCCCACCTCTATCTTTTCTTCTTTCTCCTTTTTCTTTTTTTCTTTACACATCTCATCACGTGCACATCAATCATAGTGTTTCTGACACTGGGACCTCTGTAAGAGATAGAAAAGAGATTAGTTGAACATAGAGGTCAGCTTGATTTTTATCCAATTTTAGTTAAAATCACATCCAATCAGTTTGTCCCTCTAGCCCAGAATATCTAGAACATAATTTTCCATCCCTATTTGTCTGATTGCATTTTGGGAAATATTGCACAGAAACATTCTTCTTTAGAGGGCAGTTGTGTGGATTTGCAATAAGGAAATTGTTTTTTTCATTACAACTTATATTTTTTAAAAATAATGTTGTATATTTTGTCCTCTGGGGCACAATGATGATTATTCTGACCTTTGATTTTTCTATCATCTATAGTTATTTTAGGAATATCCTGCTTTGTTATTATTTTGTGAATGCTAGCATCAGTGATTTTATCTTTTTCAAGTAGGTTTTGCCAGCAGAACTTCTCTTTTAATATAATTTTTATAGAGGAGTTATATAATCTTAAAATGCAGCATTATTTTCTGTCATACCTAATGAAATCCTGCTGACTAGGCATGCAGTGAGAAACATAAAGAGTGGGTTAGCTTAGCTTAAGAACAGATACCAGGTAGGGATTTAATGGATGTATGACTTGAAAGACTAGGGATATTCCTGAGTAGATTCTAAAACTAACTTTATTTATTGCACCGTGTAGCTATTTTATTGTGCTACCCTCCTATTCTGGAACCGGGAAGAAATTAAGTTGCCCTAAATCTTGTTGCCCCCACAATGTCTTTACCACATATTTGGAATAGTTTGGTGCTGTGCTGTTGTTCATAAAACTTTAGCACATATAAATATTAGCCATATTTTGTGGTTGCGTTGGTAGAAATTCCAGGTCAGCCCAAATTCATCAACCACATGAGAAACTTCTTCTTTTTAATTTTTTAATTGATTTTTAGTTCCAAAACAAGACAAAGACACATACAAAAACACATAACATATAAAAGGAGCCCAAACTGTCCATATTTTTTAGAAGTCTAAGAAATTTAAATACGAATCTTGTAGATCATATTAAGAAAAGGTGATAAAAAAGAACCATAAAAGGAAGAAAAATATATAAACTGTCACTAATTACTATTTACAAATGTTCACATAGTTTTGTACCATTTACTATATGTTACAGTATTTACAATAGCATTCTTTTATCGAGCCACTCATAAAATGTATACCAAATTTTATAATAGTCAGATTCTTCTTGTCCCTTTAACCGCCTTGTCATCATGTCCATTTCAGCACTGTGATTTTGCCCTTAAAGTGAAATACTATTGGAACTTAATAGAAAAGTGGTTAAAAGAAATAGTGCAAGAGGAAATAGAAAAAATGCCAGAAATTTTTTTTATTAGGAATTCCTACTCAGAAGTGTAAAAAAGAAACCCAATATCTACTAATACATATTCTAATGGCTGCCAGGATAGCATACGCTCAAAGATGGAAAGATACTGAAATTCCAAGAGAAGAAGAAATTTAAAAAAAGAGAAGCTTCTTCTAATTGGATGCACGACTTATTGGTTTCTCCATGTACACTACATCCCCCTCCCCCTTTCCCTCCCTGTCGCACTGTTAACCAATCAAGCATTAAAACAATAATCCTTAAAACTGCCAACCAGTTGTAGTTTTGAATTTTACCAGTTTTGTTCAGGCCTGTCTCAGAGGATTTCACATTTTTACCAATAATCATTTCAAAGCTTTAGAAAGGACATGTCACTCTTGTCATAGGATAGAGACCACGTTTTTGATTAGGTTTGAATCTGAAGGTTACTGCTGCAGCTGTGTTTTCTGCCCATCAATTACTGTCAGCTCTGAGTGCTTCAGAATTTAGATAATGAGAAGATACTCTTTTATATAGGTCACCATAACCTTAAGAACAAAAACCAGAATTAAGATAAGAAATCTGGATTACATCTCACAAACATTCCAATACAATTTTTTTTCTCCAGTAAAGTAAAAATAATTGGCAAATGTTTATTTTTTTGTATCCATCTTGGAAACATTAGATGATATTATTTCTCAAGTGAGATGACGTTAGGTCATTGATTTGTTCTGTGAGGACATCATCCTTGTTGAAGTACCTCGTGCTTCACAACCATGAAAAAAAGCAATACAAAACATTCAATAGCAGCTCTTACTCAAATGCTAATTCAGTAAGAGATTTTTTTTTAAAAAAAATTGGTGATTGTAGATATTTTTCTATTCAATGCAGATCAAAACTTATCTGTTGGAAATACAGAGCATTATGCAAACACTGGAGGGAATTGATACTATAAATACAGAGTGTTTATTTTGAGTTAGGTTCTTTAATGTTAATGCTTTATCTTTCAAAGAAATCATCCAGTGTAACTGGGTTTAGCCAGTTAAATGGTTAGTATTCTTTCTTTAAAGCAAACAGAATTTAATTTCTAATAAGCTTCCCTTAGTTTGGAAATAGGTGCTAAACTGGTTAGTGATGCCTAACTAATTAAATTGGAGACATGAGGGTAACTATAGCATTTTAAACTTTACTGTTAAACTTTGGCAACCACTTAGATGAGCTACCATATTTTCATAGAAGACCAAGCAACCAAGGTTTGCATGAGTTGTTTGCTGCCTATGAACAGAGGAACATTCCAGTTGCAACTGAATTCTTTTACATGTATTTTCAAGACTGGTTTACCACTGGCATGATTGACATACAGTGCATGTTGTGATTCAGGGACTTGATGCTTTTTGATACTATTAAGATTATATTAACATAATCTCAGGAAAATCTGGGTGGGCTGTCACTCATTACAATGTGAATTCATAATCTTTGCAGGAAAGAATTAATGCCACATGTTTGTGATGGTTTCTTAGCTCATGAGAAAACACATTTTTTTGCCCTATTCACTTCAAACCATACATATTTTTTTTACTATTTATACAACTATAAGGATTTGAAAAATCCAAGTGATGATTTTTCTTGGTTACAGAGAAAATAGCAATCTAACTTCTGGGCCTCTTATTTGTTCCACACAAATAGTATTCGTTAGCTTTCTTAAAAAGAAAAAATAGTTGCTGTTAAATTCAGAGAGCTGTGTGTATTCCCATTTTATTTGAATTTGCTGTCTCTACATTTTTAATGTATATTTTAGTTGGGTGTCTCGTCTAATCTCTTATCTTTGTTCTTTTTCTCATTCTAGTTTTTCATTCTCAAATATGATCACCATAACTGTGTATGTAGGAGAACAGTTGATATTTCTATACTGGGTGTTTTGTTTAAATTCAATGTTCTCCCAAAGGAGGTATAAGAGTAATGCTAGAAATATTCAAAGGCCAAGCTAGAAACTCTGTAGGAACACATAGGATTAAACTCTGGCTGTTTTCTGTAGAGATCCTGCTGTTTTCACAAATTCTTTTGAGAGCTATCTTTTTCTCCTGTATGAAATATTGCTCAATTTATTGTTTATTTTCTGTTTTGTGCTATTTTGATTTGATTATACACATTGTTGCTGGCTTAGAAGTCATACTGAGTTTGGATTCTGAGGACCCGATGATGAAAAAGATGCCCTCAGGAGTGTAACTGGATCTATAGGCCTACACCAGTGATGGCGAACCTATAGCATGGGTGTCACAGGTGGCACACGGAGCCATATCTGCTGGCACGTGAGCCATTTTTGTAGCTCAGCTCCAATGTTCATGTGTATGCCACCCATCTGATTTTTGGCTTCCAGAGAGCCTCTGGGTAGATGGGGAGGGCGTTTTTACCCTCCCCGGCTGCATGAAACACGAGCCTACTGGGCCCACCAGAAGTTGGGAAACAGGCCCTTCACAGCCTCCAGTGGGCCTCCAGGTCCTCCCCAAGGCATTGAATTATGGGTGTGGGCACTCATGCATGCACAACAGTGGGCGCGCATGCTCTTTCGGCACCCGAGGAAAAAAAGGTTTGCCATCATTGGCCTATACCTTTCAGCTAATACAAAATGAAAACAACAAAACCATGATGATATAAAAGTTAATATTTACCCCTCTAGTAACTATTTCTGTTTCTTAAACTGTGATTCCTATTCACCTTGACATAGGAGGTTTATTAAAGACACAGTTCAAGCATTATAAAAATCATTTCTCTAATAAATAACATAAGAAGGATCTCATTTTCATTCATTCAGGGAATGACTGTCTGAATCAAAAGTACCTAAGAATGTCACTATCATCCAATGAATATTTCCTGTGTTCATGTTGGTTTTGAAAAGCAACAAACTGTTGTTAGCTGCCCCAAGTCTACGGAGAGGGGCGGCATACAAATCCAATAAATAAAATAAATAAAATAAATAAATAAATATTTTTATTTCATTTTCCACATCATGTACATTAATATACATTAGTGTTTAGACCGAAAAAAAAAGCCTGAGTTCCCACACTAAAATAGGTAGTCTTACTCAAGACTGCTGCCCTTATTTTTTGATTTCAACTGTTGGAATTGTCTACTCAGCATGTCTATTCCTGAAAATTGTGGGTATTAGTCTACATATTTAGAAAGCTTGGCAAAATCCACACTCTGTGGCTCTAAATATATTATTATACATAAATGTATTGTTGCCTTCCTTTAATCTTTTCACTGCATTATCTCAACTTCTCTTAACTGTTTACTTTCAGGAAAGGAGATTTCTATTCTTACTTCATTTAAACCAAGGTGGAGGGGAACCGCCAGCTCTTTTACTGCTTTCCTTTCAACTCTTATGATTTTATGAAATATATCCCATTTAATTACCAAGGCATTTTGAATTTTAAAAAATCCAACATATGGAGATCCACATTGATTCCGATACTATGTAGTATGTGGTTTGATACTAAAGGACAGAATTTGCTGAACAATGTAGAGTGGTGCTTCGTGATACTTAAACCAGGAGATTAATCTTGCTTCTTTGTAGAAAGGAGAATTTTTATTATATAATAATACCCTTTATTATTACAGAAAGCAGTTTCAGGAAGGAATATTCTTGAAAATCTAAATCATTGAAGAACCTGGGCACGTTTATATGTGACTTAGATGTTTTGGCAGCACCTTCTGAAATTTAACCTTGCAGTTTAACTTGTCTGCACTTATACAATCCAAACTTATGTAGAAGGGAAAATTTAAAATTCCATCTTTGTGTGCAGAGCAGCACAATGGTGCTGGAGATGGTCTCTGCTCCAGAGGTTCAAGTTTTAGTATAGTGTGGCAGGGAGAGCACCCATCACTCACCTTAGCTAGTATCCACCCAACAGTTTGAAAGCATGTTCTATATGAGTAGATAAATAGATAACACTTTGGTGGGAAGACAAGTTGGTGCTCTGTGCTGGTAGTCAGATTCCTGCTGTCTCTGAACCTTCCCAGTTGCAATGCTTGTTTACAAGGCTGCTCCATAGAAGAGGGCCAGGATGCTGAAGCGAGCTCACCATTCTGTGGTGTACTGTGGGAAGCATGTGACCATGTCCTACAACAGAACTGGTAAATTGACTGCCAAACTCCTACACTGCAATAGCATTGTGATCTCCTGACTAGTGTTGGGCGAACCCAACGATATTCAGGTTCAGGTTCGGCACCCAAATTTTTTAAAAAGTTTGGGTTCGGCATCCTAACCTGAACCTGAACTTTTGCCGAACTTCCGGGTTCAGTGTTCGGGAGACTGCCGAGAAGCGTCCCAGCTGTTTCTGAAGGTGACAGCTGGGCGGTGGCGCTTCCCAGAACAGCCGGGGAGTTGTCGGCCAGTCGGGAGGTGCAAAAGGAGGTGAGGAATCTCACGAGGGTATTCCAGGGGCGGAGCTTTGACGTCACTGAGACGTCCTTCCTGGAGTCCCCGTTTCAGCTGGCCCGGAAGTTTGGAAAAAGTTCGGGTTCGGGAGACTGCCAGGAAGTGCCCCGGCTGTTTCGGAAGGTGACAGCTGGGTGGCGGCGCTTCCTGGCGCTCTCCCGAACCCTTGCTGAACTTTTTGCAAAAATTCGGGTTCAGGTTCGGTATGCCGAACCGTGCAAAGTTTGGTACGAACCCGAACTTTGCAGGTTCAGTTCACCCAACACTACTCCTGACTAATATAACAGATCCATATAACAATAACAGTTGCTAAATTAGTCCACTGGTCATTTTGTAAAAAATACGACATACTTGTATCCAGAAAGTCATGGGAGCACAAAGTGGAAAAGATTACTGAAAATGAGATGATGAAGATCTTGTGGGACATCCAGATTGTCATTTGGAACACAATACACCAGATATTATGGTTGCCAAGGACCGATGCATATAGTTTATTGATATTGCTACACCAGGAGATGCCAGAGTCGAAGAAAAAGAATGGGGAAAAATTAAAAAAATATTGCAACCTGGTCATCGAAACTACACGGCTATGGATGAAACATGTATCAGTGAAACCCATTATCATTGGGGCACTTGGAACCATGTCCAAGAATTTTAAAAACACATCAAGAAATTGCAGCTTCCTGCAATAACACCAGCAGAACTGCAAAATAATCCACTACTTGGAACATCATATATTTTAAGAAGGTGCTTGGTTGATTCTTAGGATGCTGGCAGCAACCTGTATCAACCATCAGCACCAGTCAATGATATTTGTGATACATTTTTAAATGTTCAGTTGACTGAGTTTCATGTTTAATGAATAAAAGAGATAACAGCAGCAGCAGTAGCAACATATATAACAACTATAATAATTTGTGTGCAAAGGTCATTAATATTTTGATATTTTGTGCATCTTATTTATCTTTGTAAAGAGAAGACTTGGAGTCTCTGCATGGATAATTTTGTTTCTTTATTTGGAAAGGGAGTCACATGACATCCTTTATACTGACAATAGTATTTCTGGTTCCAAGAATTCAAAAATAGCTGCATGCTCTCTTTATTGTTCCTCAAGGTTATACTTATCATTACCTCACACAAACGCTACTCCTGCTTGAAAAAAGGTTAACTTTGCAAGAAATTAATATATTGAAGAACAGTCAGATACTGAAACTGGAAATATATAAATTTGTCTGATGATGATTTCCGAGTCCTTGGAGAGGGGCGGCATAAAAGTCCAATTAATAAAAAAAAAAATTTTTTTTTCAAAGTTTACTTCAAAGAAAACCAGATGAAATTAATAAAGTTGATAGATGGATGTTTAACACTTCATACTTTCTAAAATAGGTTTTGAGAACATGTAACTTTTCATATATTGTTGAATTGCAACTCCAGAACTACAACAATACAGAGAAATATAAATATGAACTTTTCATTGTCATATACCTGACTTTGATTGAGAGACATCTAACTAGTAAATAATATGTTTGAATTAATACTGTGCTAGTTTCCGGTACCATATTTTAGAAAGATACCACATTATCCAAGATAATCAGCCAGGAAGGAAGGAAGGAAGGAAGGAAGGAAAAAAATCTATGAGGAACAATTGAAAAAGGAAGATGGCAGAGACACATATAAGATGTTGTTGAGCAATATTTTTTGGCAAATGTCCCTTACCACTTACACAATAAAGTAGTCAAAAGATAAGGAGATTTTTCCTTAACTCACATTTCCCTATGGAAAGCAAAAGTCCCATCATCTTTTTTTATATATGGTTCAGAGCTGAAGGGATTGGATACTGTAGCCTAGAGGATAATTCTCTGCCTTACAAGGCAAAGGTTGCAGCTTCAAGTCCCAGTGGGTATGGCTAGCTGACGAGGCCAAAATAAGGCCGAAATAGATCTATCCTAGTCTCCCTTAATTTTCAAATTCAGCAAAACCCCCCCCAACATATGACATATATATATGTTTTTGTAGATTTTCATGGGTACAGGTATGACGGTCTTGGTATATTCGGGTTTCCTACATTTGGAAGAAAGTCGAATATACCAAAACCGTCATATATATACAGGTATGATGGTCTTGGTAGGATTTGGAAATTTCTGGCGACATTTCGACGAGGTCCCACTCATCATCTTCAGGCTGGTGTTTCTGTCCTTGTTCTAGGGCGAACACAGCGAGACCTGAGCTGCCTTCCTTCTATAAATACTGGTGGCTGGGTGTGGTTTGATGGCTCAGCAATTGTCTGCTGTGCAGAAACTTCCTGGTGAGTCAGTGGGGTAACACCTGGGGTCGTTGATGTAACTGAGGTATGCTGATTAGTTAATGGTTGTAGATTAGGTGTGATATCCTGAGTAGTTGGAGCTTGCAGGCTTCTTGATTGTTTTGCAATGTGTGTTCTAAGTCTGGTTTCAGTTTCTATGGCTGGGATACGTTTGGGGGCTGGTTTCCAGATGTCTGGTAGGCGGGAGGTATCACCCCGCTTGTTCATATTTTGGGGATGTTTTTCTATCTCGATGGCTTCCATGATTATTCTTTTGCTGTAGTGTTCTGTTTTGGAAATTAATTTGGTACTGTCAAAATCAATTTGACAGTACCAAATTAATTTCCTACAGGACATGAAATTGATTTTGACAGTACCAAATTAATTTCCAAAACAGAATACAGTGATCCCTCGATTTTCGCGATCTCAATCTTCGCGAAACGCTATATCGTGATTTTTCCACCCAATGACGTCACTCCTTTCCTTTCTCATCTTTCTTTCTCTCTCTCTTTCTCTATCTTGCTTCTTCCTCTCTCACACTCTCTTCCTCCCTCTCTCATCTCTTTCTTTCCTTCTCTCTCTTTATCTCTCCCCCTCTTGCTCTCGAGCGGCAAGCGAGCAGCCGGGCGGGCGGGTGAACGGGCAAGCGGCAAGCGAGCGGCCGGGTGGGCGGGTGACCGGCAAGCGGCAAGCGGCAAGTGAGCAGCCGGGCGGGCGGGTGAACGGGCAAGCGGCAAGCGGCAAGCGAGCAGCCGGGCGGGCGGGTGAATGGGCAAGCGGCAAGCGAGCAGCCGGGCGGGCGGGTGACGGGCAAGCGGCAAGCGAGCAGCCGGGCGGGCGGGTGAATGGGCAAGCGGCAAGCGAGCAGCCGGGCGGGCGGGTGAACGGGCAAGCGGCAAGCAACAAGCGAGCGGCCGGGCGGGCGGGTGACGGGCAAGCGGCAAGCGATCTTGGGGTTTCCCCTTTGCCTGGGCGGCGGGAAGACCCAGGGAAGGTTCCTTCGGCCGCCCAGCAGCTGATCTGCTCCGCAGCGCGGCAGTAGCGAGGAGCCGAAGATGGGGTTTCCCCTTTGCCTGAGCAACGGGGAAACCCCATCTTCGGCTCCTCGCTGCTGCCGCGCTGCGGAGCAGATCAGCTGCTGGGCGGCCAAAGGAACCTTCCCTGGGTGCGCCCACGCAAACTCCACCATCTGCGCATGTGCGGCCATGAAAAAAAGGGCCCGCATGCGCAGATGGTGTTTTTACTTCCGCAACCCTACATCGCGAAAAATCGATTATCGCGAGGGGTCTTGGAACGGAACCCTCACGATACTCGAGGGATCACTGTACTATAATTTTGGGAGATATTAAAAGTTATTGCTATCAGTGTTCTTCTCTTCATGTCTGTTGATAATCTGGCTACTTTACTTCCTAGACTAAAACATTTCTGGTTGGTTTTTGTTCTTGAGTTAAAAAGGTGTTGCCCAAGAAAATGGGGTTAGGCAGTAGCAGAGAAACTGATCTGTCAGTGTAGGATTCCTTTCCAGGAAGGTTCACAAGCTGACGCAGCTGTAAACCCAAAGTTTGAGGACAGAATAAGGATATGGATATGAAGACTTGATCTTGGAGACTGGTTTCTGACAAAGCAAGACTCTAGAAGTTGCTTTATACAGATTCACTGTGAGCATGCCTCCTTTAGGGATGGTGTTATCTTATTTGTTTCCCAAATAGCTGAAGGGAGACCTTTGTTTTGTTCTTTGAAATTATTGGTACTCCTAAGGCTAGGTGTCCTGCCATGATGATATAGCTTGATATTATCTGAGTCAGCCCTCATCTGCTCCTGTTTCAAGTCATTGATTGCCTCTCCATTTCCAAGCTTGACAATTTGTCAGATCACCACTGCAGCTCTGATTATGAGGAGTCACCATAACATTTTGCTTGCTTTGACCCCTCTCACATTTATATAGGCAAGGAATAGAAGTTACGTAAAAGAAAGATTGTGCAGTAATATAGAGCTTAAATGAGAAGTGCACTTATGACTATATTGTACATAAATGGAAGATAATCAGGAATGAATTTCACTTATCTTCCCTACTGGCTTGCAAATGTGGGCACGCCATTGTCTGCAGATGTGCAAATATTCTACGCATAAGCAGATGCGGAAAATCATCACAAAAAGGGGAGTCATAACATCTGTGTGGGTGGGCGGGGCTTCACGCAGTTGGCTCTATTGTATCGTGTGAGCCAGATAGAGCTGGCTGAACTTTACCCCTGAAGATAATCTGTTTTGGTTATTTTGGGACGCATGATATTATGTTCTGAGTTAGGGATTAGGAAAGGCAGAAGCAATGCCAGAGAGTCTACTGTAATTCAGTCAACAGTTAGATATAAGGGAGAGTTGGTCGGTCAGCCACACCCACACTAGTGAAAGGAAGTTCACATTGATATTGTAGATTAAATTTTTAAGCAGTAATTAGAGCCAGGTTATATGAATCCATCTCTCTGTTAGAGCAAGTACTTTGTCAGTAGAAAATTCCAGGTTCAATTCTGGGCACTTCTGGGTAGGGATGGAAAAACTTCCTGAAACTCTGGAATACTACTGATTGTTTAAACAAAATTAGGGTTGCTGGATCAATGATCTATAGGTTGATTTCACATATTGTGCTAACTTTTATAGCATGACCCAGGGAAAGAGTCTTCTCTGTGGCGGCCCCGACCCTCTGGAACCAGCTCCCCCCTGAGATTAGGATTGCCCCCACCCTCCTTGCCTTTCATAAACTTCTTAAAATCCACCTCTGCCGTCAGGCATGGGGGAACTGAGATATCTTCCCCAGGCCTGTATAGTTTATGTATGGTATATTGTGTGTATGTTTTTTAAATTATGGGTTTTTAGTTTTTTAAATATTAGATTTGTATTGTACATTGTTTTCTACTATTGTTGTGAGCCTCCCCGAGTCTACGGAGAGGGGTGGCATACAAATTTAATTTAATAATAATAATAATAATAATAATAATAATAATAATAATAAGAATTAGAATTTCTCAAATCCAGATGGGACATTCCATGGAAGAATAACTGGGCTAAGGTCCTGTGGGACGTCCATATCCAGACAGATGGGCCATCAACCAAATATCGTGTTAGTAGACAAAGACCAGAAGATAACAATGGTGATAGATGTAGCAGTACTAAGTGACAAGAACTTCAAGAAGAAGTATGAAAAACTGGAACAGTAGCAGCCTGAAGTAATAATTCAAGAGGATGTGGAAAATAAAGGCCAAAATGGTCCCAGAAGTGATAGGAACCGTCGGACCCCAGTGCTCAAAATGACATTAGAGATGTCTTTCAAGAAGAGTGAAGTGCTAAGATATTGTGTAGAACCGTAAAACCTCCAGACTTTTGATAGAACAGGAGTGTCAAACTCAAGACCTGTAGGCTGGATCTGGCCTGCGGGGTGCTTAGATCTGGCTTGTGGGGCTGCGTTGGAAACAGCGAAGGACTGGCCCACAGTGCCATTGCCAGAGAAAACAGAGATTGCAGTGCTGTGTGTGTGACCCTCCCAAGCTCTATTTTTGCTAGCAGAGGGTTGCAGGACGACATAAACAGCTGAAAAAAGGAGCCTGTTTTTGCTGGCAGAGCCCTCGGGCCATCACAGGTATCCTCAACACAAGTCACGTCGAGCTGGCCACGCCCACCTTGCCCATGCGCACTCCAGCCCCCGAAGGTCAAAGACAACTCTAATGCAGCCTCAATAAAATCAGGTTTGACACCCTAGTGATAGAGGATATGATATGAGATTTAGAAGCGTACATATCACCCAAAGTGTTGAAGAGGGAATTTTTTAGCAAGCCTGTTTATTATTCCTTCATTATTATTATTCCTTCATTCTTCATTCTCTATTCTATGATAGGAAGGGGTGCAGAGTAATGTTGCCCATGGCACTGTATCAGTGTTCACCAGGAAAAAGTGGTTTAGGTTCTTATTTTCCCACTAAATTGTTTTCTCTCTCTTAAACCATTTTCTGTTAAGACAAATTATATTTGTTTGATTATTGCTTTACTGCTATGAATTTATATAGTTTATTTTCCTGTAACCCTGCTTTTAATTTACATTTATATTTGTTTTTAATCCTGTTCCACATCATATTGACTGCTTGGTTCTAAGCAGAAGGTAATTCAATTAAGAATGAAACCCTATAATCGTATAGACCTAAAAATATTTATTATGAGTTTTGCAGGGACTGTTGTCAGTTGCATGTGGGTAGGATTGTGATCAAAGATGATTGTCATGACTAGATGATAAATTAACTTGAGATCCCTTAAACGTTGTTAATTTGATTTATATAGCCACTCATCTCAAGTACATGACTGAGTAGCTTACAATGTTTAAAACAAATATATACAAATATTGAAATAAAAAAAGAAACAAAATACACAGCAGCTGGAGAACCATAAAAAAATCAACATAGCTAAGAAATGACTATGAATAAGGTATTCAAAGCCTTCTGAAAGGCCAACCTAATTTCAGGACAGATGATTTTATTTCAGAGGGTGAACAGAAAAGCATGTTCTTTTGGGTCCTATCAGCCCATATTCCTTGGATGATAGTAACCATAACATGCTTCTCTTGCTGCTAAATTACATTAAATGGGTAGAAACCATTGGGAACAAACCATCCCATAAGTAATCCAGTCCCCCGTCATATACTGAAGGGCTTTATGAAGAAATCATCTTAGATTGGAATTTTTCTTGAATGTTCTTACTAAAATAAAAAGAATATAGATAATAAGCCATACTCTTGTGTTTCACAACCTAACAAATCATCTTTATTAGAGTTCTGCATTATTTAAGTGGTAGTCTGACATCTAACATAAACCACTTATTTAGTACTTACTAGTATGATGTTCAGAAGGTTTCAGATTGATTATATTTTCAGTCCATTGGTCTTCAATATTATTTCAAGATAAGAAATCATACACAATGTTAATTACTGCATGTGCAACTGTCTGAAACTATGATGACTTTTTAAAAGAACACAATCTATCAAATAATGAATGAATATTCAAAGTTTTTATCTATTGCTTCTTATTCAATTTTTAGTTTTTCAAAGGGATTTTGATCATCATGAATTATTTTACACAGTACTAAGAGCTATAGTATTCCTGCACTTACGATTGCAGTTCTGCACAATTCCTATTAATGCCAGAGGTCAATTAGAATCAAGTGCATTATCACATAGCCCCAAAACTTCCAAGGCATCCAGTGTGTATTTATTTTTGAAATCTGTTACATCATAAACAAAGTGTACAGGTAAGTTGCTCTGAAATAGATTTGCTGCTAAATCAAATCTATTAAAGCCAAGTTATAATTCCTGTATACAATAAATAAAAATTCCAATGGACCAGGGGTGTCAAACTCACATCCACATGGCAGTGTCACTTGACGTATCAGACTTTTTTCTCCTTCACTAAACCAGGCATAGCATTAATCCAGCCCATGGGAGTTTGACAGCCCTGCAACCGACAGCAAAACTGAGAGAAAACTGTGCAGAATTATAGACCTATTAAGTATAGTCAGAAGTTATCCCCCTGTTACTGGTTGGTAGATTGGATAGATTCTGGTTTTTGGATTATTTATGCATTACTCATTTAGATAATTTAAAATATTGCCCATCAGAACAAGCAAATGTATATCTTGCTCCCTTATGTAGACGGGGTTAAAATTTTCTCTCAAATCCCATTGGGTTTAAGAAGAGTGTTATGCTCTCTTGCTTGCTGTTATGAAAACAAATGTTTAGAGATTAATTGTGACAAATTCAAAATAATTATGTCCAATAAAAGGCTGGGGATACAAAATGGGCCAGTAAGTAGACATATTATAGAATAAATATATTACTCTATATTCCTTGGAAGAAGGTTAACCTTGTCAATCTTCACAGATATAAGGTGCGTGGACTTCGACTCCCAGAATTCCTCAGCCAGCATAACTAAAATCCATACATCTTCAAATTGCCAGGCTTGAAAAACACTGGTCTGAAGAGATTATTTGACAGAATATGTAGCTAAATCCACATCAGCTATCTAGGATTTTATTGGATAGTGTTCAGTTCACACCTGCTACAATGAGATGCTTTTCAGCAAATACAGTTCCTTCATAACTTGGCATTTATGGATGATTTTTCCCCCACTGTTAATCGAGCCTTTTTATTTTCCTATAGACTCCCCATATGTGTTAGCTGATCCCTGTATCAGAAAATGGAAGAAAAGGCTTGGGAGATAAATTGTTAACTCTTCTATTTATCTAGTTCTAGCTCTATTTACAATGGTATTTTCACTGAAATCTTTGTGTCTCAGTGTTCAAAATGCTTTATTTGAATGAAAAGGGTTTCACTTGTGCTGGTTATGCTTGGTGTGTATTTTATTCTGTTTTATTACTCTTATATTTTTTTTAAGTTAAACATATTTTTTTATTTTTTTATTTTGTCCAATACAAATTGAAAGTTAAAGAGAATAAAAACATGTAGTAGTAAATATCAGGGAAGGGATAGAAGAAGAGATATGAGAATAGAATACATCAATGAAGAGTAGAGGAAAAGATATATGAATGGGAGAAAAGATATATAAAATATAGGAGAGACAATTGGACAGGGGACGGAAGGCACACCAGTGCACTTATTCTTGCCCCTTACTGACCTCTAAGGAATCTGGAGAGGTCAACCATGGAAAGTCTAAGGAAAAATGTTGGGGGTTGGGGGCATAGTTCCCTCTAAGCTGAGCAGTGAGCAATCGCTCACTTAAAAATCATCATCAACTCAGAGTTTTCCAAACCTGCCCAGAAGCTGAGAGGGAAAGAGTGAGAGGGAAGGAGAGAGAGAGGAAGAGAGAGAAACAGATAGAAAAAAAGAGAGGATGGAAAAGAGAAAGAAAAAGAATGGGAGTAAGGAAGAGAGAAAGAAAATCAAAATCTAGTTTGAAACTAGCTCAACTATTTAAGTGGCATTTTGATATTGATAGAGTTGCCCTATTATGAGCTCACTGTTATAGACACACAGTACAGTATTTTATTTTGAAATTCTCTGAGGCAAAACAGGGTGGGTTTTTTATTTATTTGTTTGTTTATTTATTTATTTATTATTTCTGTGCCGCCCAGTCCCGAAGGGACTGCCGTTCAGACACTATACTTTTCCGCCCACCCCCTCAAAAAATTAGAGGGAACACTGGTTGGGGGTTGACACCATGGAGTCTGGTAGTGAGTTCCATGCTTCAACAACTCGATTGCTAAAGTCATATTTTTTACAGTCAAGTTTGGAGCGGTTGATATTAAGTTTGAACCTGTTGCGTGCTCTTGTGTTATTGCGGTTGAAGCTGAAGTAGTCATTGACAGGCAAGATGTTGCAGCATATGATCTTGTGGGCAATATTTAGATCATGTTTAAGGCATCGTAGTTCTAAGCTTTCTAGACCCAGGATTGTAAGTCTAGTTTCGTAGGGTATTCTGTTTCGAGTGGTGGAGTGAAGGGCTCTTCTGGTGAAGTATCATTGGACATTTTCTAGCGTGTTGATGTCCGAAATTCGGTGTGGGTTCCAGACAGGTGAGCTGTATTCGAGGATGGGTTTGGCAAAAATTTTGTAAACTCTGGTGAGTAGTGTGTGACTGCCGGAGCAGAAGCTACGTAGGATCAGGTTGACAATTTTAGAAGCCTTTTTGGCAATATTGTTGCAGTGGGCTTTGGCACTTAGGTCATTTGATATTAGTATTCCAAGGTTTTTTTACTGAGTGGGGGTTGTTTGTGAGATTTTGTTTATTTAGTTTGTATACGAGGTTCGGATTCTTTTTGTCATATGGATAGACTATAAATCAAGAAAGGTAAAGGAGATTTAAAAGAGTGAAAAAGTAAAGTAAGTAAGATACAAATAAGTAAACCTGGGATCTAAAATTTTGTGGTAATTACAGCATTGTACTATATCATGAATTATTTATGAAGTTACAAAAGTAATATATTACTTTTCAAAGAAAGATCGAAAAATCACTCTTAAGTTTTAACTAAGAATATACCAAACCATGCCAACTGAAACTCGAAGGGATTAATTATAGAAGCTGGCAGATGATACAAATAAATCTCTCTCTTTTTTGCAAAAAAATTCTTAAATTAAATTTATTTATTTTAAAGAGTGTGGGGATTCTAACACATCTGGAAATGGGACCAATTTTATGGAGTATGCTATACTGTTCTGGTGACTCATTACAACATATAAATTTGCTTGGTAACCACCATTTTCTGTTAATCATGAAATTATCTGATGGTAATTAAACTAATTATTTATACTAAAAATTTGTGTTTGAAAATTAGATGGTCTGCTGAGTTGGAAGTGTAGTTCTTTAATTTCTCAGGTTTCCTGGAAATAACAAGCTGCACCAGTCCATCTGTGCTGGGAAAGATGTGCATGAAATATTAAACATTTCCTAACAGATAATCACAATGATTCATGAGATATTAGAAGCTAATATATCAGTGAAAAATTCTGTTTTATCCTGTCCTTCTTACACACTTACATTCTACAAAGGTTTGAAATCTTTATTGAGGCTTCATCAACCGAAAATAGTATTCCCCAGGACCCCCACACAGGAATCAGGGCAAGATCCAATCAGTTTAGTTTCCCAAGTCAAGGGAAGGGGAAAAAAACCAATACAAGTCCAGCAAAGACAAATCCACAGTCTAAAACACAGATCCCTATCTCCCCCCCCCATTTATTTACTCCCATCTCACTCCACTGGATCCCTGTAGGCCTTGAGCCTGCTTCCCCATTGGGTTTCTATAGGCCTTGGGACTGCTTCCGCATGGGTGCCACATCTTACTCCCCATCATTGCTTGCACACTTCTGGAGATCTCTGGAATTCCAGAGCTTGTGCTGGGGAAGAGGAGTAGGCCACTCCATTCCTTGCCATCTGTAGACTTCATGGTTTCATCCCTGAAAGGTCCCATGTGGCCTGCAGGGAAGCAGATGCTATTTTCAGAGCAATTGCAATTAATTATATGACTGCACAACATGAACTGCAGGGAAGTTGAAGAATGGAACAGACTGTTCTCCTTCCCAAATACATAAAAGGTTGCCAGAACTTTTAAAAACATGTCTTATTTTGGTCTTGATCAAATAAACCAATTTTACATTCCCTTCCTTTTACTTCTGAAAAATTTTAATCTTTAATTTATCTAAATATTATTCTTGTACTTTATTTTTCTCCAATTCTTCTTGGTCCTATTTTAAAAGCTTCTTTGAGGCTTTAACAAGTTTTACTGTAACTTGTAATTAAAAAGACATCATCCATTGGTTTATCATTTGTATTTCCTCTTTAATCTTGAAAACTTCAGGCAGCTTCTTTTGTATATTCAGTAAACAATCTTTATCTAGGTCATTCTCTTAGTATGTCACATGTATTTCCACTTTAAATACCTTATCTGTCTTGTAATCCCATCTTCATAATTAGTGTTTATATTGTTTATATTATATATATATTTAGTATTATATTGCTTCTGCATCATACAGTATTAGTTTCACATCTATTATTTCTTCATTAACATATTTTGAACATACCATAGTTTATTTATTCTTGATATTGTTAATATTATAGCTACTAATTTCTGCTCCTTCTTTGAAGATATCCTTTATTATTTCAAATGTTATAGCGTTTTGTGCCATTTTATACATTCTAATGCTAATTGAAACCAAAGCCAGGTTTCCAATTTTTTTTTGCCTGGAATATTTATTGAAGTGTGAAATATAAATGGTAAAGTCTTTAATCTTTGTTTTGATTTTCAGTATATAAAATAATTTTTGCTCCCACAATAAGCTACTTATTTTATATAGTTAGTTTCAAAAGCTTGTAGTAAAAATTTCAGTGTTCTAAATTTGTCTGGACTCTGAATTTATGTAGAACTTTCTTAATTCAAAATCTTATTTAGCTTTTTGCAATTTATTTCAATTTTCTTATTTCTTAAAATTATAATTAATTTTTCTTTTGTTAGAAATGAAGATAGACTCAACAGGTGGCTTTTCAATCTTTGTTGTTCCAAAGATCTCTAATAGCTTTAAAATGGCTACATAAGCAATTTCAGAAAGTTAGAAAGAGAGATTAGCAAACCTTGGGTCCTTTAAATAACTCAGCTGCGGTTGAGCCCTGATCCCTTCATTCTTGTACTCAAGCCCTTGGGAGACCACATGTGAACAATCTGTGAAGAAGTTCCAAAGATCCAGTTGACTCACTAGTCTACTCACCAATTCTACATTCTTTGCTACGATTATTTCCTTCACTTTTCTAGAATCATATTTAACTCACCATTGCATCCCCCATCAGTTAACTAATTTAATTTAATTTAATTTAATTTAATTTAATTTAATTTAATTTAATTTAATTTAATTTAATTTAATTTAATTTAATTTAATTTAATTTAATTTAATTTAATTTAATTTAATTTAATTTAATTTAATTTAATTTAATTTAATTTAATTTAATTTAATTTAATTTAATTTAATTTAATTTAATTTAATTTAATTTAATTTAATTTAATTTAATTTAATTTAATTTAATTTAATTTAATTTAATTTAATTTAATTTAATTTAATTTAATTTAATTTAATTTAATTTAATTTAATTTAATTTAATTTAATTTAATTTAATTTAATTTAATTTAATTTAATTTAATTTAATTTAATTTAATTTAATTTAATTTAATTTAATTTAATTTAATTTAATTTAATTTAATTTAATTTAATTTAATTTAATTTAATTTAATTTAATTTAATTTAATTTAATTTAATTTAATTTAATTTAATTTAATTTGTTTGACTTTTATATCGCTCAATCCCATGGGACCGGGCAGCTTACAACAATATAAAAATACAATACAATGGTGAAAGTCAAATATTAAATACTAAAACAATAGAAACCCATTATAAAACCCACTAAACTATCCAATCAACAAACACATACAAACACTCACAATTCAGCCATGACAAGGAGTTAACATTAACATTCACGGCCTCCAAATTATAAAGCATAATTTTGCTTTATGCTGATAGCAAAAGTCTCCAAAAGTCAAGTGGGTTTCAGCTGCAATCTTCGGGTCTTTGCACATTTATTACAAAAATTTATGAGATGATCAAAAGGCTTTCCAGTTATACTCATCACTATTACATAAATAACATCATAACCAAATAAACCGAAGTATCTAAATATTTAGGAATTACTTATCTTTCAGCCATTTATTTCTGGACAGAACAATCAAAAACTGTCATGGATTAGGTTTATAGGATTATTGACGAAAACTATGTGTTTTCCAGGCAACAGAGGTAATAGCAATATACCTATTACTATAAACATATATATCCAAAGTGTTTTATGGTTCCCAGGTTTGCTTTTATAAAACCCCAAGATCCCTCTTGAAGCAGTCCAATCAATTTTTTTAAAAATAAACAGTATATCCTGAATTCTTTGGGTTATATCCAATGCTATGTTATGACTGGAAATGGATATACCTTTAGAAAGGTTCATAATATGGCAATTTTTTTGTTGCAGCAGTGAAATCTGATCAGGGCTCTTTGATCTCCCTGACTACTCTGGATATTTTCTCTTTCTCTTGGCTAGATAAATAAGATATCCTCCAACAATTTAGAGTTTGAGAAAACTAACTTACTTGAAACAATGATTCCCTAAAATGGCCTTCACAGCACAACTGGATCACAATCTCTTTGAATTTTGGGGATAGTTTGGGTAAAACACTGTTCATTTCCTCTAATTATATAATCAAATCTCATATATGCTGCATTAGGTACTTCCCCCACTCCTGGTGAAATTTAAAATAGAGCCATCTATATTATAAAAGGAAGATATAACAATATTCCAATCCAAGAGAGATTATGTCCTTGCCAGTTGAAAGGTATTGAATCTGTTTTGCATGTCTTATTGCTCTACAATTTACACAGCTTGGTGCTCAAACTTAATATCCCCCTTGCTGTTAAACTATCTTGGCTGGTTGGATGTGGAGAAACCTTCCTTTTGGCTGAATAATCTAGAAAACAGCTAAGATTTGTGCAGTTGTTGCTATGCGGAGGCAACTGTTCAAATATTGATCATTTACACTTGCCTATTTGTTTTAGACAGTGTATAAGATTAGCAAGTTTTCTTGGATATAGACAAACTTTTATATTAAAAAACTGCTTAATGATTTATTTATTTTTAATAGAGTTTGCCCTAGTACCTCTTGCTTTCTCTTATATTATGGGGAAAACTGGTTCAATAAAGCAAAAATGTTCCTTTCAATTAGATTATCTATGATTGACCTATCCAGATTCCTAAGAGGTCAGTAAGGGGTGAGTACAAGTGCACTAGAGTGCCTTCCGTCCCCTGTCCTATTGCTCTCCTATATCTCCTATACCTTTCTTCTATTTCTATATCTCTTCTATTCTTTCATTGATATGTTCTATTACTATATCTTCTTTTCTATTCTTTCTTAGATATATTTTACTATGAGTATCTCTTCTATAACCTTCATCATGTATTTTACTATGTGTATATATATATATACACCCACTAAAACCCTCATTGTGTATTGGACTAACTAACTAACCAACTAACTAACCAACTAACTAACTAACTAACTAACTAACTAACTAATTGCCCTGAGCTTTGGCTCCCTCCCTTATAATTAGAGCATGGACTACAATGGCATTTGCCCTTCCAAGTGAACTCTGGAAGTAGAGTACTGTTAAAATCTTGTTTTGAACCATTCAGATTTACCTACATGAGATGGATGGTGTAGAAATTTTATAAATAAATGAATAAAAGTCTGTTGCATTTTGTATCTTGCCTTGTATGTTTTTTTTAAATTTAACTGAACTTGATTATGAACTGTATTAAGAATGTATGCATTTATTTTCTTAAAAAGCAATAAATTAGAAGTCATCTAGGGAGGGATCAGACATTTTGACGAATCTTTGAGCTTGTGAATGTGCAAATGTTTTGACAGATTGCATTCAAATATCTAATAAAGATTACTTATTACTTTATTTATTGATATATTAGGTTTTTTTTAAATCATACCTTATTTTTTGCCTAAAAAAGAAGTGAACTTATATAATACTCTTTCTTCCTCCTGTTTTCCCCACAACAACAACCCTGTGAGATGGGTTGGGCTGGTAAATAGAGCTTAGTCAGCTTTCATGCCTAAAGTGAGACTAGAACTCACAATACAGTGAGTGATCCCTCTATTATCGCGAGGGTTCCATTCCAAGACCCCTCGCGATAATCGATTTTTCGTGATGTAGGATTGCGGAAGTAAAAACACCATCTGCGCATGCGCGCCTTTTTTTTCTATGGCCGCGCATGCGTAGATGGTGGAGTTTGCGTTCCCCGCCGCCCACGCAAAGGGGAACCCCCGATTCGGCTGCTCGCTGCTGCTGCGCTACCGAGCAGATCAGCTGCTGGGCGGCCGAAGGAACCTTCCTTGGGTCTTCCCGGCCGCCCACACAAAGGGGAAACCCCGGCTCCTCGCTGATGCCCGCCGCTCGCCCCGCCCGCCAGCAAGAGGGGGAAGATCCAGGGAAGGTTCCTTTGGCCGCCCAGCAGCTGATCTGCTCGGCGCAGCAGCAGCGAGCAGACGAAGATCGGGGTTTCCCAGCCGCCCACGCAAAGGGGAAACCCCGGCTCCTCGCTGATGCCCCCGCCCGCCGCCCGCCGCCCGCCAGCAAGAGGGGGAGAGATAGAGAAAGAGAGAGAAGGAAAGAAAGAGATGAGAGAGGGAGGAAGAGAGTGTGAGAGAGGAAGAAGCAAGATAAAGAAAGAGAGAGAGAAAGAAAGATGAGAAAGGAAGGAAGAGAGTGACGTCATCGGGTGGAAAAATCGCGATATAGCGTTTCGCGAAGATCGAGATCGCGAAACTCGAGGGATCACTGTATCCTGGTTTGTGGGACAGTACCTTAACCATTATGCAAAACTGGTTTTGTTTCTGGTCTGGTAAAGAAAATAATTTGATACCATGTTATATTAGTAATTACTAATTAGTAATTAGTTTTTCCCCCAAGGTTCGGATAGTCTCAAAATGGGTGAACAGTGCAGTCAGGCAGTACAGAAAGCGAGTAGAATGCTTGGCTGCATAGCTAGAGGTATAACAAGCAGGAAGAGGGAGATTGTGATCCCACTGTATACAGCGCTGGTGAGACCACATTTGGAATACTGTGTTCAGTTCTGGAGATCTCACCTACAAAAAGATATTGATAAAATTGAACGGGTACAAAGACGAGCTACAAAAATTGTGGGAGGTCTTAAGCATAATATTTATCAGGAAAGACTTCATAAACTCAATCTGTATACATGTTAATTAATAAAACAGATAAGGTAAAATTTAAGAAAGCAGAAGTGAAAGGTATCTGGCTATCAGATCATGCTCCTTTGTTAGCTGTGTTAGAGTTAGAGGTTTGTAGTAAACAAAGAATTTGGAGGTACAACGCCATCGTCTCAGCAAATGAGGAGAGTAGAATTAAATTACAAAGGGAACTTAATGGATTCTTTTGTACTAATGCAACAGGCGAGATTAAAGAAACAATAGTTTGGGATACACATAAAGCAGTGATGAGGGGTAACTGCATTAGTACGGAAGCTTTCCTTAGGAAAATCCTGGGATGCTAAGAGAAATAATTTATTAAAAGAGATAGCTTTAATCCAAGAAACCTTAAAAATCACAAGAAATAGAGAATGGAATTTATTACTATCATTCAAGAAAAAGAAACTACAATTACTGGATGAGGAAAGTTGGAATAAAATGAAGATGATTATGAAACATAGAATTAGAAGTTGGAATAATAAATCAATGAAGCAAATGGTACATTATTTGAAAAAAAGAAAAGAGAAATCTTATATTCCTGCTTTAAAAGATAAGGATGGTGTAATAAAACGTAGTAATGTAGAAATGGAAAAAATAATGAGAGATTTTTATGGGGAATTATATAAAAAAGAGCATGTTGTTTCACAAACCTCAGAGATTAAAAAAGAATTAAAGGAAGAGAATAGCCAAATGTTAAATGCAAAAATTACAAGTGAGGAGATATCTAGAGTTATTAAGGGATTGAAACTTGCTAAAGCCCCAGGTCCAGATGGTTTTACTGCTGAATACTACAAAGTGTATATGAATGAATTATTACCATATATGGTGAAATTGTTTAATAATGTAATGGAGACTTTTGAAACTCCACAGACATGGAAAATGTCAGAAATTATAACGGTCCCAAAACCAGATCGTGATTTAATGGATCCTAGTTCCTATCGCCCCATTAGCCTGCTAAACCAGGATTACAAGATATTTATGAAAATATTGGCAAATAGGGTGGAGAATATATTACCAAAAATAATTGGAGGAGATCAATACGGATTTGTGAAAGGAAGGAAAATTTATGAACCAATAAGAAACGTGATCAATGTCTTACACCATGCTACCAGTACCAAAAGAAAATTAAGCATTTTAAAATTAGATGTTTATAAGGCTTTTGACAAAGTTAACCATGATTACCTATTTCAATTATGTAAAGACTTAAATATGGGAAACAAATTCTGTAAAGTTATAGAAACAATATATAAGGATAACGTGGCTCAAATTAGAGTAAATGGCAATAGAACAGAAATGGTTAAAATTCAGAATGGAACTAAACAGGGTTGCCTACTATCCCCAATGCTATTTGCATTAGCAATTGAGACATTAGCAAACAAAATTAGAAATGATAAAGAATGGAGAGGCTACCAAATAGGGGAACTTGAATTGAAATTAAACTTATTTGCAGATGATGCTATAGTGATGTCTGAAACCCCAATTGAAATGATGAAAAGAATAATGATACTACTTCAGGAATTTAAAGATCAATCTGGTCTTAAGGTTAATATAGAAAAATCAGAGATAATATGTTTAAATACTGGCCCTAAAGAGCAAATTGAGATCCAAAAAATTTCAGGATTGAAATTAGGTTGTAAAAAAATGAAACATTTGGGAATTTGGTTATTTAAAAATCCAATAAAAATAACAACGGCCAATTATAACTTAATATGGAAAAAAATCCAGAAGCAGATTAAAAATTGGAAGGGCAAAAAATTAGGAAGAATGGCTAAGATTAGGGCCCTTAAGATGATGATAATACCAAAAATGATGTATTTGTTTCAGGTTCTACCGGGTAGTTTTCCTGAGGCAAAATTAAGAGAATGGGATAGTAGACTAAATTTTTGGATTGAAGGAGACAAAAAATCTAGAATAAGGAAGCATTGGCAGTTTGCACAAGAGAAAGAGGGAGGTTGGGGCAGCCCATGCTTAGTACTATATAGAAATGCATTTCAAATGGAAAGGTTAATCGAGCTACAGTTATGGGGGGGAAAGAAATGGGTAGAATTAGAAAAAGAAATTAATAACATAAATAACAAAGAACTACTATTTAAAAATTGGAGTAGAATTGAAATCGGTACCTTAAGTGATCCTTTTAAAGCATGTTTAGAAACATGGCTTAAATGGCAGAGGACAAGCGGAATAAAAGTATGCAAGTTATCAACGTTACATGGATTAAATATAGGGGATGATGCTAATCTAAGTAGAATTATTAAAATACTAAATAGTAAAGGGGTAACGAGAATTGAACAATTATATGAGAAAGATGGAAGAGTTAGTAGAACCAGATTGGAATGGTGGATCGGTAAACAGAATTGGTTGCAGATCAATGCAATATGTACATATTTAAATAAAAGTGAGAATAAAGAAACCTTCTTACGAGAAGAAAATAGTTTAGAAAAAATAATAAATGAAAAGATAAATGAAAGTAAAGCACAAGCCAGCAAAATATATAGGATGTTATTGCAAAGGGAAGAAGAAGTAGCTAAAAGTTTAACAAGATGTTGGCAGGATGATTTACAAATAGATGAAAGAGAAATGAAAGAAATAATAGAAAATATAAATAAGATTAAAAATACGATAGTTAAAGAGAGGAGAAGAAAAATCTTACATAAGTGGTATTATACACCTGTACAAATTGCACACTTCCAGGGGAAAGAGAAGAGCAAATGTTGGCATGGGTGCCAGAAAAAAGGAATATTTATACATATGATCTGGGAGTGTGCAGAAATACAGAAATTCTGGAAGGTAGTCCAGAATGAAATTAATAAAATGTTAAACATTAATTGGATTATCATAAAAGAAACAGCAATTTTAATTAAATATAGGGAATTAGGAGAATTTAAGGAAATTAAAACTGCAGCATTGGAAAGTGCTCAAGCGGTGATAGTTTTAGGATGGAAAGATTCTACAAAATGGACAGTACAAAATTGGTATTGGTATATGGTGGATCACATATATTTTGAAATTATGGAAATAAGATTAAATAATTTTGATGAGAATAAATTAGAGAAGCTGATGGTGCGATGGAACAAGGTAAAAGATTATATGTTAAGTAAAATCTGTGATGTAAATACGAAAAATAAACTACAATCACTCTTTTAGTAAAATTTGCTCAAGATAGAGCCAAGGATTAATAGATAGATAAACAAGTTAAACCTCTTTGAATCCTCCTGTAGGGGTGGTGGGGGTGATGGGGGGGGGTGTTGTTTGGTGATGGGCACAAGCACTGTGCACTGTTATATGTTTGTTTTTTGTAAACCTATAAAAATCAATAAAAATTATATTTAAAAAAAATGTATAGTCTGGAGGACAGAAGGGAAAGAGGGGACATTATCGAAACATTTAAACATGTTAAAGGGTTAAATAAGGTTCAGAAGGGAACTGTTTTTAATAGGAGAGTGAACACAAGAACAAAGGGACACAATCTGAGGTTAGTTGGAGGAAAGATCAGAAACAACGTGAGAAAATATTATTTTACTGAAAGAGTAGTAGATGCTTGGAACAAACTTCCAGCAGACGTGGTTGGTAAATCCACAGTAACTGAATTTAAACATGCCTGGGATAAACATATATCCATCCTAAAATAAAATACAGAAATAGTATAAGGGAAGACTAGATGGACCATGAGGTCTTTTTCTGCCGTTAATCTCCTAGGTTTCTGGCTAGATATGAGACCATATATGGCATCTGGAATAGTTTTCTAACCTTGGCTCTAGTTTAGTTTTCCTCACCAGAGGATTCTCAGTCAATGTACCATTATGAGAAAATCTAGCATAGTGAGAGCATTTTTGGAAGAAAGCGAATGGAAAGCTTCAGAGAGAAAGTCGTTCTTTTAATCCAAGGATTATTGGAGCTTTGGGCAAAGTAATTGGCAACGTGGGATGGCAAAGCAAAAAAAAAACCCCTAGCTTAGCAGGATTGTAGAGTACAGCCTGATAGAAGAGCCAACTATAGAGATGCCTGCAGAGAAAACTATAATTGAGCAATCTTACTCTGTGTAAAGAACTATAGATAATAGAAATAGAGTGTAACTTACAGAGAAGTCTTCATGTTTTGCATGCATGTTCTGATTTTAAATATTAGGGAAAATAAAGAGAAGAGTGTTAATCTAAAAAGGAGTTTGAAAAAAACATGACAAGAATGAAACCTTTTCTGCTTAGCTGTCTGCTGAAATGGAATGCACTGAAAGCTCTCCAGAGGGGAGGGATAATGCCAAGAAAAGAAAGGAGGAGGATTCTTTCAATAGTATTTCTTTATTCTTAGAATTTGATCATTAAAACGAAATAAGAGATGACGTCAAAATATATTTTGGAAAGAAGTTTTAAGATGGAAAGCAGATGCATGCTGGCTCATAGATATTTTGATGCCAAGTGTTTCTTTGATTATAATTGTTGAAAATTGATGACACATTTCCTTCCACTTTGAGGTGAGACATAGAAGAAAACTGTACTGTACAGCCTGAATAGGCAATGAAAAACAAAAGACCTTCCCCAAACCTCCTCCAGATCTACTAGGACAGAGGTCTCCAAACTCGCCCACTTTAAGACTTGGTGACTTCAACTCACAGAATTCCTCAGCCAGCTTTGCTGCCTGGGGAATTCTGGGAGTTGAAGTCCACAAGTCTTAAAGTGGACGAGTTTGGAGACCACTGTACTAGGGTCACCCAGAAAGTAATGCACCACATTTTTTTCCTTCAACAATTATTTATTGAACACAATGAAACTTACATACAAGAAATAATGATGTTTCTTCTAAACTCCCTATTTTTCCACGTATTCTCCATCCCGTTCTATGGCCTTCCTCCAGGGAGACACAAGGGCGTGAATGCCCTGTCGGTACCAATCCTTGTTCTGGTCACAAAGCCATTTCTGCACTGTGCGAATCACTTCTTCGTCATCCTCAAAATGTTTTCCACGACTATTTTTAAAATTTATTTATCTATCTATCTATCTATCTATCTATCTATCTATCTATCTATCTATCTATCTATCTATTTATTGGATTTGTATGCCGCCCCTCTCCGTGTACTCGGGGCGGCTAACAACAGTGGTAAAAACAGCATGTGACAATCCAATACTAAAACAGCTAAAAACCCTTGTTATAAAACCAATCATACATACAAACATACCATGCATAAATTGTAGAAGTCTATGGGGAAAGAATATCTCAGTTCCCCCATGCCTGACGGCAGAGGTGGGTTTTAAGGAGCTTACGAAAGGCAAGGAGGGTGGGGGCTATTCTAATCTCTGGGGGGAGTTGGTTCCAGAGGGCCGGGGCTGCCACAGAGAAGGCTCTTCCCCTGGGTCCCGCCAAACGACATTGTTTAGTTGACAGGACCCGGAGAAGGCCCCTGTGGGACCTAACTGGTCGCTGGGATTCGTACTTCTGTCGACTGCAGATTCTCCATAAACTGTACACAAACATTTGTGAATGTTCCCAACAGTTTCTTTCTCCACAGTGAGAAATTCAATGACGACATGCTGCTTGTAACGTACATCATTTACAGACGCCTTTTCGAAACACTGCTGCAGCTATGCTGTCTGAAAAAACGCAAAATTTACACATGCACTCCTGACAATTCAAATAATGTATATCTAAAGTTCGCATTTGTACCATAACTGTAGGCTGAGAAAAAAAATGTGGTGCATTGCTTTCTGGGCGACCCTCGCAGTTCATCCTATATTAGCATAGCATTGTTCACACGTTGTGGGTCAATTTAAGGAAATGTTTGCTGATACAGAAGAGGGGATTGTTTAGAATTACAGTAGAATACCCTGTTTCCCCGATAGTAAGACACCCCCAATTGTAAGAGGTATCGGGGGTTTCAGGGGGGTCGGCTAATATAAGCCATACCCCGAAAGTAAGACATATGTCTTACTTTCGGGGAAACATGGGGGTATTGCCGGGGGGGGGGGGAAGCCCGTGATGTCGCTTCCAAGCTCCCCGCGCGCCCTTCGCCTCGCCGCGGCGCCACCACCTCCTCCCCAGCTTGGCAAAGCGAAGGACGGCGCTGGTCCGAAGCGAGCCGAGCGGGCGGCGGCTTGCAGCGAAGGCGCTCGTCCCAGCAACCGAGTCCTGCCGAGGCTCGGCTGCAAGCGGCCAGCGAGGCCGACCGGCTCCGAGGCGAGCTTTCGGGGAAACACGGGGGTATTGCCGGGGGGAGGGAGCCCGATGACGTCGCTTCCAAGCTCCCCGCACACCCCTCGCCTTCGCCTCGTCGCGGCGCCACCGCCTCTTCCCCGGCTTGGCAAAGCGAAGGACGGCGCTGGTCCAAAGCGAGCCAAGCGGGCAGCGGCTTGTAGTGAAGGCACTCGCCCCAGCAACCGAGTCCTGCCGAGGCTCGGCTGCAAGCGGCCAGTGAGGCCGACTGGCTCTGAGGTGAGCGGCCGGAGCTGCGCCCTCCTTCGCCCACCTCCTTTCCAGCAGGCGGGTGGGGCTGCCCAACTGCGCAGAGCGGCTCCTAGCCTCCAGACACACGCTTCCCTGACACGCGTCTGCGGCTCCACGCGTGCACGCCGCTTGGAGCCCTGAGGTTGAACTTGGAAAAGGGCTCATGAGGCTCCTGTCCCGCGGCTGCCCTTCTGGACTCTGGGGAGATGCCTTCGGGAACGCGACCCTTTCAATTTTTTTCCAATGTAAGACATACCCCGAAAGTAAGACGTAGTGGGGCTTTTGGGGGTAAAAAGAAAGTAAGACACTGTCTTACTTTCGGGGAAACACGGTAACAGATACAAACAATTGGCAATTGAAATGTTGGAAAAAGTTAACTGTTCTGAAAGAGACAGTGATAATTAGTTTCATACTCTTGACATGAAAATTGCCAGGATGTGTCGATATTTTGCCTGAAGTCGAGTTCAGTACAGTGCTGACTTGACTCTGCTTATCCTTACCACATACTTGTGGTCCTTCAAAACGAAGAAGAATGGTCTACAATGTAAGCGTATTGCCCCCAACAATCTGACTTCATTTTACTGACCTCAGAATATGGAAAGCTGAGTCAATCTTGAGCCCTATCAGGATCGAACTTCAGGCTGTGAAGTTAGACTACAATGCTGCATTCTAACCAATGTGCCACTATTTTGTTTTATGCAACATGGTTTTATTTTTGAATAATGTCATTTCTATAAAAACAAAACAAATCATATAAGTATAATATGATTTCTAGTCTCTCTCTATTTCTTTCTTCCAATAAAAAAAAACTTAAGCTAATAAAAACAAACAAAAAATGGTGTGTCCCACTTCTCTCTGTTTGCAAGGAGGATTTTATGAAGGAGTGCTCCTTTTAAAGGACATGGCCTATTTACTGGCTTATATTTCTTCTGCTTCAACATTATTGAGTCAGATGGGCGGATTTTCAGAGTCAAAGTAGCATTTCTTCCTATTCCTGGATCCAAAAAACGTCTCCTCTTCAGGTTCAGTTTGTATTAAATTTAGTTTCTGGGGGAAAAAATAAAATGGAAGGAATATGATTCTAATTTGCATCTGGAGTTCCTGCATATCCCCAACATTATTGTTATTGTTATTTATTAGATTTGTATGCCGCCCCTCTCCAGAGACTCGGAGCAGCTCACAACAACAAAACACAGTACAAATACAATGATTAAAAACAGTTTTAAACCCTTAATATAAAAACAGTCATACATAAAACAGAACGGCCTGGGCCAATCAATTTCCCCATGCCTGATGGCAGAGGTGGGTTTTAAGGAGTTTGTGAAAGGCAAGGAGGGTGGGGGCAATCCTGATCTCCGGGGGGAGTTGATTCCAGAGGGTCAGGGCCACCACAGAGAAGGCTCTTCACCTGGGTCCTGCCAGACGTCATTGTTTCGTCGACGGAACCCGGAGAAGGACAACTCTGTGGGACTTAATCGGTCGCTGGGATTCGTGTGGCTGACTTGAGTATTGTGGTATATGCTTAAACAGGTTGGAAAATAGAATGAAGCGAGCAAGTGAGGGTCAGAGGAATTGTCACCTCTTTGGCCATTATGATTATGGAAGGGGTTGCCCTTTTAAATAGAAAGACAGTTTTGTAAGAACCTGGTGGGAGTAGTTATAGAAAATTGCTATAGGCAGTTCTTTTGCATTCTGTCTCTGTTGTAGGGAGAAAAATGTCAAATTGCATTGTTAAAGTCACCTTGGCTTGCATCTGTCTGCAAATCTCATGCTAATTGAAGTGACAATGTGATTCCCACCCTTCCAATTCTGCAGTTACTGTCTTGTACCATATTTTTATGGAGTAACATATGCAAGCTAAAATTTAAGATTATTCTGGGATGAATACAGAATCAGATAAAAATAGAATATATGTTACATTAATTTTTGTTTGAAAGTTCTGTATCTCAGCTCTTATGGTATTTTTTCTCCACTAAATTCTTTATTTTTATTTTTAGAATATACATCAACATCAATACAGGAACAACATGGCATCTGGGAATCATTCCTTTTGGGACAAATGGCAATACTAATACAATAACATTTGTTACATTAATCAAATATATGAAACCCTAGTATTAATATACATATTTGTTTTAAGGTAGTTATTTAAAATTCAATGTTTCATTTCAATGCCATTTTAATGCCAATCACAATATTATTTTAGTTTACATAGTACTGCCATCTTTCACCTCTAACTTTTCTCTCTAGTTGTTTTTGTTCTATTGTATGAAAATATGCGTGCTAATATTTGCCCTATTTCTTATTTCTGCCTCTATTCTAGTCAGGTCACCATTACTAATCCTAGTGTTAATAGACTTGTTTATGTTAAGATATAGTCCTTTATTATTTAATTATTCAGTGTTTCAATGCACCATTCTAGTGCCAAACCATATTATATAAACATACTTAATAATACCATCTTTCAACCTCAAATCTTTCCATCTAGCTATTACTTTATATACTTTATCTTATTTCTAACTCTATTCTAGTTTTTAATCAGGCCATCATTATATAAAAAAAGAAAGAAAAAAATCATTTCTGTCAATCATCTCTTGGCCATTGTAATACTTGGATTCTTGTCTCTCTCTCTACATCTGCATCTTCACTCGTCATTCTAAATATTTCTCCCATCTCTAATCCCCTATGCTGCCAGACCCCTATCTCCCTTTAAACCTGCTCATCCAATTCTATTTTTAAATCTCTTACTTTTCCTTTGGTTTCATTTCATTAATCATTATTATCTTGATTATCTTCTCCTTCTCATCATCTTCCTTTATTTGCTGGTTTGTCTATTGTGTCTTTTTGTCCATTTTTATGTTGTCTCCTCTCTTTCCTGGAATTTTTGATCTTCATACATTATAAGTTGCAGGGTATTTTCTATTTTCCCATTTTGAAATTTCCTTTATTTCCCCCTGATCAAACTTCCATATGATAAATATTCAGATTTTCCATTTAAAACATATTTCATAAATTAAAATCATTACTATCTCAATAGATCAGTAAATAATAATTCAGGATTACTCAATCATTAATTGTAAAATCTTTCTTCTACATGATATTAATCTTGCATAAGGAGAAACCATACTCTAAAAAAAAGGTAAATCTGTTCATATTAATTATGTAGAACAAATGATTAATGCCAAAATTCATATTATTATATTATCCTAACTTTTGTATTGTTTTAAACAAGTCAGCATTAACAATCCTCTTGGGTATGATGAGTATACAGTAGTTGGAATAAAAGTTTCATTACAGAGTTATCCCCACTTGAAGCAACATTTTATTACAAAATTACCTCTTTTGTTACAAAAATGAATCAAATTTAAATCTGTACCTTACTTTACTCACAAAATATGTTGCTGGCTTGCTGGAAGACTTCTATTTCTGAGCAGGAGAGAAAACCATGGTTCCTTCCTTCCGAAAGTCTCTTCAACCCTCCTACCCCTTCTCCCAGTGCTTCCTTTCTACGTAGAGGAGGAGCTGTGATTGGTTCAGCCTGCTGCCAATCAGGCAGCTCTCTCAGTGCCTCCTTTCGGTGTAGAGGAGGAACTGTGATTGGTTCAGCCTGCTGCTAATCAGGCAGCTGAGGGGTGTTGCCTGCTGGGCTGTAGCAAGAGTAGAAGCAGCCATACAAAGAAAAAAGCTTCGTGTTGCAAGAGCCATCAGGTTTCCTTCCTCCCTGCCTTTCACATCCAAACTGCGCAGCTTTGGAAAATGTAGCCACCATGGAACCGGAACAGGTCAGAGAAGGTCAGTGACTTGAGTATAAGCCGAGGTTGGATTTTTAGCACATTTTTTGTGCTGAAAATCTCGGCTTATACTCGAGTATACATGGTATATCAACCAGGAATTTTGACCATTGAGGTTCATCACACTTGAAAGATGCTTGGTTGCGAAAGGAAGTTCTAAGTAAAGCCGATGACGGTCACTCAGATATTTTAGCAGATTAACATTTGTGACAAGACTGACATATCTTATTCTGTGGTACTAAGAATTCCATTATTGTTTGTGTTTCAGTTTGTTTCAGATCCATGTGCCAGCAACCCTTGTCACCATGGCAACTGCACTACTAATGGGGATGGATATCTCTGTGTTTGTAATACTGGCTATGAAGGTACAAACTGTGAATATTCATTTTATGGTTCCCCGGTGTCTGGGTGGACAGAATCAGAATTGCCAAGTGAAAATAGGCCAGGAGCAGCCACCAGGGAACCGGATATTATTCTGCCACGAGCCCAGGCAACAGTGACACTACCGACATGGGAACCCAAGGAGGGACAAAAACTTGTGGATCTCAAATGGGATGAAGTAGAAGTAAGTTTTAAAAAAAGGAATAAAAACAAAATATGTACCATAAATTATGTACGAATGAAATCCAGGAGGAGCTTTAGAAGAGATTGTTTCTATGTGACATTATGTAGAAAGCTGGAAGGATCAAGAGAAATAACTAAGAATTCTGTTTGTGAAATTTGTGGTGCAAAATGTTAAGTACAAATTATCTTAGAACTTGGTATAAATTTTTAATATTTTTCTAAGAAGTAATTAATTTTAATGAATGCCACCAGCATTGTTGTTGATCACAAACCATATTTATTACTAAATACATAAATTATTTAATACCACCAAATGGACATTTGGAGGTATGGAGAAATTCTTTATTCTTTGCAATATTCCCCCCACTCCTACCCTGTTTTAGTTGTGCAATTTTAAAAAGTTTTCTCTTGGTACTTAATTTTTCAATAAAAGATCACAGAAGAAAATGGGCTAGGAGTTAATTAAGTTTGAAATGCATACTGCCTGCATAATTATTATTTTTGTATGCATTAGATAGCATTATATTCAGTTGGTTATTTGATTTTATAATATGGTAAAATATGGTATTGGATTTTCATCAAATTTCAGTTTAAGGGATTTTTCAAAAGAAAACTGAAGATATATAGATATGCTATAGGGAATATATAGATACCTTATAACTGTGTGAATGTGACCTAAAAGCATTGTTAGGGATAAATACTTTAATTTGATAATTTATTTTGCAAGATTGTTTTTACGCTATTTAAAATCTATTGAAAATATTAATTATCTGATGCTGTTTTATTTCTCAGGTCCTACAGAAAAAGGAAAATTATATTTTATACTAAGAATGGGTAAATTAGTATTTAAAATATATCATCTCATTTTTAAAAATTTGCTTTATATTATTCATTTGTATATAATAAGCTTTCTGGGGGAATGCTAATTCTTTTGAATTTTTCTGTTATAAGAGAATTGAGCTAAACAACCTAAAATCTGGGAATCAAAAATAAAAATTAAAAAAAATATATTGAGAGCATTTTTAAAAGAGGCAGGAAATACTTCCAACTTAGGTAGTAGCTTATATATTCTACTGAACTGCTGCTAAATTTGCAATGTAAATCAATGTAAAAGACATATTACTAGCATACTTTGTTAACACTTTTTAAAGAAGTGCTACCTGAAAATGAAACATTTTACCCACAAAAATAAATAAATTACCTTATAATATTTCTTTTCCACCTTGGCAAGAAGTAATGGCTCTAGTTTATATTATGAAAAGTCTTTTCTAATAGGAAAAAAATTGATAAGTGATCTTCATTTTGCTGGCATCAGGTGATTTGTTTGTATTTCACACTACACAACAGTAAGATGCTGAGAGATGCTATCGGCTATCTTGCTGTGTGTTCCCGAAAGCCAATGAATTTTCATTACCTGCTTTTTTAAAGGATTGTGTTGCAATCTATTAGGAATCTAGGTTACTACAATATGAAAATCCCTTTGTGTTTTTCTTAAGAAAACCAGATCCAAACCAATATATTTTCAAGCTGAGCCTTTTTGTTTGCGCATCTGTTGCTCTATAAAGCTTCAGAAAGTAATTTTTCCAAAATCTATCCAATAAATGCATTTCAGTTTTATTACATTTTAAAACCAATTTTTGGGTTCTGTTTAAAAACTGTTAGTTATATGGAATGTCTCATATTTATGCACACTCTTTATAGATAATCCCTGATGTAGCCTGTGGAAATGCCAGCTCCAATAATTCTGGTGGGGGTCGCCTAATATCTTTTGAAGTTCCACAAAATACTTCAATAAAGTAAGAAACTGCTGTTTTGCATAATTACAGATAAGTTTTAGTTAATGTTTATTGTTTGATCCATCATTTGAAATTTTCTGTATGAATGGAAAAGAATTGCAGGAACACAGTGTAAAAACCTTAACGTATCTTATGTCACGATTAATTAACCAATTTCTTTCCTCCCCCAAAAGGGCTTGTTAGTTTTCTAGTTGTGATGCCCAAATGTTCAAATTTTTATTGTTTCATTGGAATACACAAAAAACTTATTTTTTGTCACTGTTTTCTCATGCATGGAAATAGGGTAATGCAAGGTCTTTGAAAGAGATGCTTTGGTACATGCAAGGGCCGATATGAATTTTTTTCCAGATCATTAAAGCAATTTTGCTTTTTCCCTAAGCTCTCATGGCTGCTTTCAATGTTGCCTCTGCAGTCTTAGAATGCAAGTGCATGTACAATTTTTTTGCTTTGCCTTTTCCCCACAATCTTGAAGGAAAAGGCATCAGGCAGCACATGCTTTTCTAGGAGTGGACTAGCCTTTCAGATATCAATGTTTTTTAATTTGTTGAAAAGTATGATAGTTTAAATCCAACACAAAGAGAATTCACTAGACTGAGAAATATTACAATAGATTAATTATAGAGTTTTCCATCATCTGCAGATATTTATTGTTAGGGGAAGAGCCTTCTCTGTGGCGTCCCCGGCCCTCTGGAACCAACTCTCCCCGGAGATTAGAACTGCCCCTACTCTCCTTGCCTTTCGTAAGCTCCTTAAGACCCACCTTTGTTGTCAGGCATGGGGGAACTGAGACATCTCCCCCGGGCATATACAATTTATGAATGGTATGTCTGTATGTATATTTGTTTAGAAAATGGGGTTTTTAAAATATTTTTAAACAGTAATTTAGATTTGTTGTAAATTGTTTTCACTTTGTTGTGAGCCGCCCCGAGTCTGCGGAGAGGGGCGGCATACAAATCTAAATAAATAAATAAATAAATAAATAAATCCTAAAGTTTTCAAGCAAAAGTAATAGGATTCAAGTTCCATGATACCTTACAGAAGAGGACACAAAGATTTAGCCTTTTGAATACATATTATTCCAAAGCGGTAGCTTTGGAAGAGGCAACTTATGTTAGAAAGTATGGTGGAAGTGGGACATTATGTTGAACTCCACATGAATGTTGGTATCTAATATAAAATGGATATAATATATTAAGAAGATTAAATTCTTGTTTTGAGCTTCCAAATCTCATATTTGGAGTAGTGTGTTTAAAATATTTGGCTATTCAATTGAAGGTGCAGTGAAAGAATAAGGGGCAAATATTTAGTAGAAAGAATTATTCTTCATTTACAAAACTTGTTTCAGGCTAAAAAAGCCGATTCTTTCCAATAATTATTTGGGAAGTGACATGAAACCAAACCGCGTATCATTAGTAGAAATATGGGTTTGACCTCAGCAAAATTAATATTTACAACATAGAGAAACAAAGCCAAGCCATAATTGCTTTTTTAGAAATATAAAAATGCTAAATATTTAATAGTTGTTCTTGAGCCAAAATAATGTGATTAATTAAAGCTGCAATTTTAATCTACTGTGACTGATTGACTGGAGTTGCCCTCCAAGGTTACTGCTCTAGAAATGCAGGACCATTAAATTTTAGCTGCTGAGATAGTAGTAATGGATTGGATGTATATGCAGGCATTTATAAGATTTATAATCTTTTCCGTCTGTGTGTGTGTGTGTGTGTGTGTGTGTGTGTATGTCTTCAAAGTTACGGTACTTATTTATGAGAGAGATCTTTTTCTAAGCTTGACATGACTTCTCACCCTCCCCTCTCAGAATTAATTTAGCTTCATATTTTTCATCTGGCTTTTCCTTTGTCTTTCTCTCAAGTTCCTAAAGCCAATCTCTTCTTGGTCTATTCATACTTTAAAGATATTCAAACGTTTTCTCTGTTTCTCAGCCAAATGTTGATTCTTTCTTCTACTATTCTCATATTTTTGAGCTCATTGTTAACTCATGTGTCCCTAACTGCTTTGCCAGAGCCTTTCCACCAATTGTGTGTAAACCTTGTTTGTTAGATGGTTCAACGAGGAGCTCCGGGAGTTGAAACGCCAAAAGAGACGTCTAGAGAAGCGATGGAGGAAGAGTAGGTCTGAATCCGATCGAACACTTGTAAGAGCTTTTATTAAGACTTACAAAGTGGCGCTCAAGGCGGCAAGATGCGCGTACCATGCCGCCTTGATTGCATCAGCGGAATCCCGCCCGGCCGCTCTGTTTAGGGTGACCCGCTCCCTTCTCAACCAGGGGGGAGTTGGGGAGCCCTTACAGAGTAGTGCCGAGGATTTTAACACGTTTTTCGCTGATAAAGTCGCTCGGATCCGGGCCGATCTCGACTCCAATTGTGTAACAGAGTCGACTGACAACGAGTCAGTCGAGGTGACTGGGGCACGTACTTGTCCACCTGTCTGGGAAGAGTTTGATCTGGTGACACCTGATGAAGTGGACAAGGCCATCGGAGCTGTGAGTTCCGCCACCTGTTTACTGGATCCGTGTCCCTCCTGGTTGGTTTCGGCCAGCAGGGAGGTGACACGGAGCTGGGCCCAGGAGATTACCAACGCTTCCTTGGGGAGGGGAGTTTTTCCATCACTCTATAAAGAAGCGCTTGTGCGCCCCCTCCTCAAGAAGCCCTCCCTGGACCCTTTATGGGGAAGGTTGTCGAGAAGGTGGTGGCACTCCAGCTCCAGCGGTCCTTGGAAGAAGCCGATTATCTAGGTCCCCAGCAGTCGGGTTTCAGGGCCGGTTACAGCACGGAAACCGCTTTGGTCGCGTTGATGGATGATCTCTGGCGGGCCCGGGACAGGGGTTTATCCTCTGTCCTGGTGCTCCTTGACCTCTCAGCGGCTTTCGATACCATCGACCATGGTATCCTTCTGCACCGGCTGGAGGGGTTGGGAGTGGGAGGCACTGTCCTTCAGTGGTTCTCCTCCTACCTCTCTGGCCGGTCGCAGTCGGTGTTAGTGGGGGGCCAGAGGTCGACTCCTAGGTTTCTCCCTTGTGGGGTGCCTCAGGGGTCGGTCCTCTCCCCCCTGCTATTCAACATCTACATGAAACCGCTGGGCGAGATCATCCAAGGACATGGGGTGAGGTATCATCAATATGCGGATGATACCCAGCTTTACATCTCCACCCCATGCCCAGTCAACGAAGCGGTGGAAGTGATGTGCCGGTGCCTGGAGGCTGTTGGGGCCTGGATGGGTGTCAACAGACTCAAGCTCAACCCGGATAAGACGGAGTGGCTGTGGGTTCTGCCTCCCAAGGACAATCCCATCTGTCCGTCCATCACCCTGGGGGGGGAATTATTGACCCCCTCAGAGAGGGTCCGCAACTTGGGCGTCCTCCTCGATCCACAGCTCACATTAGAACAACATCTTTCAGCTGTGGCGAGGGGGGCGTTTGCCCAGGTTCGCCTGGTGCACCAGTTGCGGCCCTATCTGGACCGGGACTCATTGCTCACAGTCACTCATGCCCTCATCACCTCGAGATTCGACTACTGTAATGCTCTCTACATGGGGCTACCTTTGAAAAGTGTTCGGAAACTTCAGATCGTGCAAAATGCAGCTGCGAGAGCAGTCATGGGCCTACCTAGGTATGCCCATGTTTCACCATCACTCCGCAGTCTGCATTGGTTGCCGATCAATTTCCGGTCACAATTCAAAGTGTTGGTTATGACCTTTAAAGCCCTTCATGGCATCGGACCAGAATATCTCCGAGACCGCCTCCTGCCGCACGAATCCCAGCGACCGATTAGGTCCCACAGAGTGGGCCTTCTCCGGGTCCCGTCAACTAAACAATGTCGGTTGGCGGGCCCCAGGGGAAGAGCCTTCTCTGTGGCGGCCCCGGCCCTCTGGAACCAACTCCCCCCGGAGATTAGAACTGCCCCTACCCTTCCTGCCTTCCGTAAACTCCTTAAAACCCACCTTTGTCGGCAGGCATGGGGGAACTGAAACATCTCCCCCGGGCACGTTTAATTTATGCATGGTATGTCTGTGTGTGTGACTGTTAGTATATGGGGTTTTTAAAATATTTAAATATTTTAAATTTGTTTGATTGCTTATGATTTGTTTTTACATGTTGTGAGCCGCCCCGAGTCTTCGGAGAGGGGCGGCATACAAATCTAAGTAATAAATAAAATAAATAAATAAATAAATAGATGCTATTTATAGGTAGGAATAGATTGGCCTTCCTAATCCTAGTGCCCGTGGCAGTCGCCAGAATTCTTAGCTACTGTGGGCAATGGCAGCTGTTTCAACATGTAGGGAAATTGAGAATACCTACTGTAGAGGAATATATAATAAAAAAACATGTGACACATACAGATAGAATTGTCGGCTATCAATAAAATTAACTGCCTTGGAAATGGCTCTGGGTTGGGCCGAGAGGCAAATAAGGAGCTGTGATGTTCCTTCAATACACCAGGGTGATTTGACACAAAAATATGTAACCCTTCCCTGGTGCAGAGCTGAAGGGATTGGATACTGTAGCCTAGAGGATAATTCTCTGCCTTACAAGGCAAAGGTTGCAGGTTCAAGTCCCAGTGGGTATGTCTAGCTGATGAGGCCAAAATAAGGCCGAAATAGATCTATCCTAATCTCCCTTAATTTTCAAATTCAGCAAAAAAACATATATATATATGTCACATGGGTTTCTTTTTGCTGAATTTGAAAATTAACACACACACACACACACACACACACACACACACACACATATATATATATATATATATATATATATATATATATTCGTAGATTTTCATGGGTACAGGTATGAAGGTCTTGGCATATTTGGGTTTCTTCCTGTGTAAGTTTCAGAGATTTCTGGTGATGTTTCAACGAGGTCCCGCTCGTCATCTTCAGGCTGGTGCTTTTGTCCGTGTGTTCACTCTGGCATAAGAACAAAAGCACCAGCCTGAAGATGATGAGTGGGACCTCGTCAAAAGATCGCCAGAAATCTCTGAAACTTACACAGGAGGAAACCCAAATATGCCAAGACCTTCATATATATATATATATAGCTACTGATTTAAAACTGTGTGACAGCCACAATTCCCCAGTCCATATAGTTAACCTCTTCCCTAGTTGAGGAATCCCTAGTTAAGAAGTCCAAGGAGGTCCCATTATCAATGTAACATGTTGCAAATATGCATATTTTAACTTTTTATTACAGTATTTTGTATTTCTAAGCTGCCCAGAGTCTACTATGAAAAGGGACAGCTATAATAAATTTATAATAATGATAATAAATTGTCACATTAAAATATTAATAACTAACATCATCATTATTAAAATAAACATGGCAAGGCAAAGTACTACTGGGCAGTGCATTTTAAAAAAAGCAGACAAAGTAGATGGCAAGATCCGGCAAAGGCTAAGAACAAAAAAGTTGAAGAAAGAGACAGAGGGGCTAATTCTGGCTGTACAAGACCAAGCCTTAAGAACAAAACAAGAATTGAGAAGACGGCAACAGACAGCAAGTGGTGCTTCTGTAAAGAAGCTGAAGAAATAGTGGCATGGCAAAGTAGCAACAATGGTGCACTAAAACGTCTGCAAGAAATACCATTTTCCTGCAAGCAAGAACCGGTGGGGACACAAAACAGACCAAGTATTAGAAAATGAAAAGGCTAAAGTGCTCTGGGACTTTAAAATTCAAAAGACAAGCACTTATCACATAAAACTCCAGACTTAAAAATTGTTGATAAGAAAGACAAAAAAAATCTGAATAGTGGATGTTGCAGTATCCAAAGACAGTAGAATAAGAGAGAAGAAAACTAGATAAAAATCACAAAATACCAATACTCGCAAATAGAAATAGAACAACTGCATTCGTTTGGCAGGACCTGAGGGAGAGCCTTCTCTGTGTGGGCCCTGGCCACAGCTCCCCACAGAGATTCATACTGCCCCCACCCTCCTTGCCTTCCGTAAAAGTCTGAAGACTCATTTATGCCCCTGGCCAATGAATATGTTGAGAGAATGTTGAGTGAATGAATGGAATGATTGGTTTTTTTATGCTTTTGGCAACGGTCCTTGGAAGAAGCTGATTGTCTAGGGCCTCAACAGTCAGGATTCAGGCCCGGCTATACCACAGAAACTGCTTTGGTCGCGCTGATGGATGATCTCTGGCGGGCCCGGGACAGGGGTTTATTCTCTGTCCTGATGCTTCTTGACCTCTCAGCGGCTTTCGATACCATTGACCATGGTATCCTTCTGCGCTGGCTGGAGGGGTTGGGAGTGGGAGGCACTGTTCTTCAGTGGTTCTCCTCCTACCTCTCCGGTCGGTCACAGTCGGTGTTAGTGGGAGGTCAGAGGTCGACCTCTAGGTTGCTCCCTTGTGAGGTACCTCAGGGGTCGGTCCTCTCCCCCCTGCTATTTAATATCTACATGAAACTGCTGGGTGAGATCATTCAAGGGCATGGGGTAAGGTATCATCAGTATGCAGATGATACCCAGCTCTACATCTCCATCCCTTGTCCAGTCAGCGAAGCAGTGGAAGTGATGTGCCGGTGCCTGGAGGCTGTTAGGGTCTGGATGGGTGTCAACAGACTCAAACTCAACCCTGATAAGACAGAATGGCTGTGGGTTTTGTCTCCCAAGGACAATTCTATCTGTCCATCCATCACCCTGGGGGGGGAGTCATTGACCCCCTCAGAGAGGATCCGCAATTTGGGCGTCCTCCTCGATCCACAGCTCACATTAGAGAAACATCTTTCAGCTGTGGCGAGGGGGGCGTTTGCCCAGGTTCGCCTGGTGCACCAGTTGCGGCCCTATTTGGACCGGGAGTCACTGCTCACAGTCACTCATGCCCTCATCACCTCGAGGCTCGACTACTGCAATGCTCTCTACATGGGGCTACCTTTGAAAAGTGTTCGGAAACTTCAGATCATGCAGAATGCAGCTGTGAGAGCAGTCATGGGCTTCCCCAAATATGCCCATGTTACACCAACACCCCGCAGTCTGCATTGGTTGCCGATC